>NC_134469.1:64001303-64008960 GCF_964194025.1 Convolutriloba macropyga | reverse complement strand
ACAAAATGTTTTTCTCCTCACTATTTGAGCTCAGAGATCACCAACCTATTAGTTGAGCTGGGTGATTGAGTGTATAAGATGCCTCATTACAAGATGGCCTTCATATGGATCTTCGAGTTCCGGGACAAGGCGTCCACCCATATTCCACCGTTATTAAGCAAGAACAGGGTGTAAGGCCAATTCTAATTAATTAGCAGTGAAAAGAGTGTAAGAGTGTAATTTCAAGAAAATTAAACTTTTTGTACATTTTTTACACTCTTTAGTCCACTCTTTTTACACTTTTCAGAATACACTCCCATTCCACTCTTTTGTCAACACTTTATTTCGCTCTTTTCTCTGGTTGGACCCTCCTGTGAAGTTTCTCAGTTTATTCAACGCAAAAAATTATGTACGATATCCACCGAATATGTTATACTTATTTTTAAAAAAAGCGGGTTGCGTGAGCTGCACTATCTTTAGTTGCGACGTGGTTCCTTTCATCAGCTCTGATGTGTTCTAAAATTACGCACTCGTCTTGCTTGTTAAAAGTTTTGCAAACCTCTTCTTCGTTGTTTTATGCTTCTACAAATATCTCAATGCCTAGGCCTCTCTCTATCTCTATTTCTCTCTCTCTCACACACACACACACACTCTCTCTCTCTCTCTCTCTCTCTCTCTCTCTCTAAAGCAACTATGAGCGTTGATTTTGATGAATTGGAATTGTTTTAGTCTTTTCAACTCTTAAAAATTGTCTGGAAGCAAATAGAAAACTATATCAACAATGATTACAAAAATTAGAACGCCTCACTGTTTTGTTCCGCTATTTTTCTTTTCTCTGCTTTCTATGACGGTTAGACTGCTTTTTGCTAAAATTGAACCAATTGTACAAATCTGAGAAATCAATGCAATCGAGTGGGAAAAAAAGGAGTTTCTCTGAATTAAAGAGTTCTACCATTAGTTGAAATGTTTTAGCTATAAGTGTTTTTGCAATAATTTTCTGTTTCCTATCTGTCTAAGGACTTTGACAAAATAGAGCGTTTGATTTGAGCAGTAATTTCAATTCAAATTTCACGTATCAACTGTATGATTTCCATAAGCTTCCTTCCTCTCTGAAGACTCTACCAGGGTATCACTCCAATTTATTTGTCACCTCTTCTGCTTTTTTTACTTTGATCTTTTTCTATGCTCGATAGTATCGGTTTTTGAAAAATTATTTGCATGGAGCATTTGACTATGGACCTATGGACTAAAAAAAGTTGTATCTATTCGTGCAAACTTTCAATTTTTTGTCCGTTCAACGCCAAAAGCGAGAACGTCTAAGACTTGAAAAGTTTCAACCATATTTGTATTTGTGTTCAGTCTTATCTGTCTATGAAAAATGTCAACAACATCGAAAAATTTCAAAAACTGATTCCTTAATCAACTTGAGATATTTCCGACACTACTCTGGCTAAATAAATTCATATAATTCATCTGATCAGACAAGCGCGTGCATTCGATGTGTGAAAAGTTTGGAATAAATATTTTCACACCGTTAGTGCTATCCTTATTATTGGTGGAGAAAGTGGATTTCAAAAGTGTAATTATAAGAAAAAGAGTGAAAGAGTGTAATTAAAAGATTTAATGATATAAAATAAGGGTGCAAAAATAAATTAATGGTGTAATTGAAAAGTGCAAATCGTAGAACCTTTTTTTACTCTTTTGTTCTTTTTTGCACTATTAAATTTAACTTTTTCCACCCTTATTAAGGGTAACACTAACGGTGTAAAAATATTTTTTTCTACACTCTTTACACTCTTTCCCCGTTATTTTTTAGTAATTTCCTGGGCCCGGGTTACGAGTTGATGATAACATTACGCAGTCGAGTCTTGTTATCTGTCATCAATTTCGAGTCTGCATATAAAATATTGCGGCAGAAAAATTATTCATTAAAAGCTTACAAAATTAAGTTTAAAATGCAACAAATGCAATGATATTTAGAGCAGATTGAAATGACAGCATTATCATTCGGATCAAATTTCGGCTACGATCAATATCAACTGGAACCAAAAAAACTTTTGCAATCAAAGACAGCAAGGCGCTATGCCTGTTTTCTTAATCGAAAATTTATCAACTTTTTTAAATAGCTCACTGCAATAATGTCTTAAATTTTACTATCAAAAGATTGAAGCGCCAAAATGAAACATTAAATCTATAGCAACCTAAAACTGATGAAGCGGACATATCCTGGGGCGAGCATTTTCCCCAAAAAGTAAAGGGAAAAAGAGTGTAAATAGTGTAAAAATGAAAAAACAGCACTATTTCTCCGCTGAATTATAGATGGAAGAGTAAAATTCAAGGAGTGTAATTTTGAAAAATTAGAGTGAAAAATATGAGAGGAAATTAAATTACACTTTTAATTTTTTACATTTTTATTATTAGTCCTTTATAATTGTTTTTACGCTCTTCCAAGCTCATTTTTAAATTTGTACTCTTTGAATTACAGTCTTCCACCCCTTAATTAAACGGAGAAATAGGGGTGTAAATGTCCTTAGCAAAATGGTGGAAAAAAAGATTTATCATTCCACCCTGAATAACACTCTTTGCGAAAAGTGTAAAAAGAGTGGATAAGAGTTTAATTAAAGTGTTTTTTTTTAAATTACACTTTTTCCTTTTCCCCGATACGGAAAACGGATTACACCCGAATCCCCGCTAATTAGGGGTGAAGTAGGGGGTGAAATCTCGCTCCAGGATATTAAGCCTGATTTTCATTAGTGGTAGAAAAACAAAAAAGGACAATCAAATATCAAATTCTTGGCTTTGAGGATTGAGTTGATAGTCCAAGTCAAACAGAACAACCCGAGGTGGTCCAGGAACCAGGGCACTGAACTGGGTGGCATTGTTGGTGCCTCATTCCTCCCAGGTCTGTTTCGAGCTGGATCTCTTCAGAAGCGAGACAGTGCTCAGCTCGCTCATGTCTTTGTCCTTTCATTTTGGGAACCAGTGCCACCCAGCGTCCCTGAGATTCCTGTCTAAACAAACAGGGCAGAAGAAAGCGCCGCAATTTCTTAACTGAATTTTGCAAAGCCGTCCTGAAAAAACTTCCGCTGGCAACGAAGATGAGGATTCCACAGGAACAGTTCACAATGGCCGAGATCTCAACCAGGGTGCGCAATGATTGCAATTGATTGGAATCTGTGATCCCAGGAGAGAACAGGGAGGCGTTGATTGCCAGGATAAGAAACAAAGCGAAGACGGAGATCGACTTGCCCAACATAAATTTTGAGTAGTTCCGCGCATATATTGGTCGTCGGAAGAATTTAACCACGTCACGTGGTAACTTTTTTCTGCCAACTAATCGCACTTTCAGTTCCTCGGAATCAGTTATCAAAGTTGTTTGATTTTCCATCGCATTGTCGATTGTCATTTCGCCATTGGGTTCTTCAAAATCCCAATAGCCGGTTGAAAAATCTTCAAGTGCGTTTGATAATTCCAGATTTTGAGGTGCTGCTTCTAAAGGGGAAGGACTAGAAGGCGGTTCCGACAAAGCTTCATTTGTTACCAGGCATGGAATATTACCTTCAATGTCACAATGTGACATTCCAGATGAGATTCCCTGTTCAGCTTCCAAATTTGCTGCAACGATTGTGATTGGTCCCTGGAAATTTCCTGTGCTAGTCGAAGGTTCATTGTCCTCGATGTATGCAAAGGACTCATGGCTTTTATTGATAGGCGAGGGAGTCGACGAAGGGCTTCTGGGTGCCCTCAGATTCGGAGATCGGACTCTGATATAGTGGATCCGATATTGATTATCATTTCTATCCACCTGTGCACTTTCACTGCCCGTTTCATTTTGTGAGGCCTGTTTACTGTCTTCATTTTCTTGCTCGCTGCTTTCTTCTCCAATTGCAGAAATAGCTTTTCGATCTCGGTTGTCGTTTATGTTGCAAACGAGATAGGTGTTAATACCTAACATCACAGTTACTGACCCAAAAAGCAATATCGAAGTGCCCCCCACTTGATACGCCAGGAAGAGTCCTCGACTTCCATTATTTGTCAGCACGCATAATTCCTCTCCCTCCTCCCCGATCTGTTCAAAGTCGTAGAAATACAGGTACGGTAAACAGAAGGTGAAAGCAATTATATTGGCAACCAGACTCATTTTTGTGGCGAGATGATTAGCCGAGTTGCCCGCATGCCAGATGGGGTTAATTACCAGCACCAATTGGTCAGCTGTCATCGCCATAACCTAAATCATAAGTAATTCCGAGCTACCAATGTGAGGAGAATGTTGGAAGATTTTGCTACCTTGATTCAAAAGTCCGTAGCCATATCCCAAAAATTATGACCCGCCTGGGACGAGATGTCAACGCCGTTTCCGCGCATTTGTTTGTTATAAATTTGCTTGACTGCGCAGAAATTGTGTAAGAAATGCGCTGAACGTGCTGCAAACGCTGCAATTGTGAGAATGCGCCGACAGTTAACTTTAAAACTTCATCGCATCTTCTGCACATCTTTGCTACTTACAAGAAAAGAGTGGGAGAGTGTAATTAAAAGATATAATGATGCAAAATAAGAGTAAAAAATAAGTTAATGGTGTAATTGAAAAGTGTGTAAATCATAGAACCTTTTTTACACTTTTATTCTTTTTACACTCTTAAATTTCACTTTTTTCCACCCTGATTAAAGGTTGCCTTTTGAATGCAATTTGTAAAATTTTAGGGTGTGAAACTACTTATTATTTCGCCCACTTTACCCCGTATGCGTGACTGAAATCTCACTCTAATTTGAATTTCAGTTTATCCGGGAAAATTCGGTAACAAACCGAAGAGTCTAATAATTTAATAGAATATAATTGAATTGCTTGATTATTACCTGAAATGATGCGGTCAGAGTAGTGGCCCAGGAGATGTAGTTTAACACTTTACACCACACCCACTGAAACCAAAGACATTAACAATAATTGCATAAGGCTATATGCATATGTTTAAAGCAAACCCCAAAATTTAAATATAAAAAAACACTCTATCGCATGAAAAGGAAAGTTTTTCTTCAGATAAGCGCATATTGCTGCTTTTATCCTTACCCCTATAAAACAAACCTTTTATGAATCTTGGTTATTTCTTGCTTATTTACAAATGTACTCTAATTAAATTGTTTTTGAAACCGCTATTGATATACACATAGCATATTTCACTGATAGTTGAATGTCTGAGAAAATAATTAAATATGAAACGTAGCTGCACTAATTTACAGAGTGGGTGAAATGGCTAAAATGGCTTGACAAGATTTGCAGATGAAATTTTGATGGAGTCATAACGAGCACAGCTGTTCAATCCTTGTTAAATTAATATTGAATTTGTTTCTGTAGGTAAAATAACACAAAAAGACATGTAAAGATTTTTGAAACATAATTGAAAGCATTATCAGTATTACTGAACACCAAAAGCTTTCACTAATTTCTGCGTAGTATTGTTTCGAAAAGATTATGATTCTGAAAACTGGTATAAAAGACCATGCTCAACTCAAAGAGCCTATGAAAAGACTTTAGCTCAAACTAAGTGCGCTCAACTCAAACTCAGACTGACCAAAAAAATTGATGCGGGAGTTAAGTCTGTTTAGGAATGAGTCCACTAGCTCAGGAGTCTAAGAGCCAAAATTTGTCACAAATGAGTATTTTGAAATGAATGATCTTACATGGGTGTCCATGAAACTGATTCCGAAGTATCTGAGTCCCAGGTTGAGGATGCCAACAAACAGGAGTGAGATCGAGTCCCAAGCACTCACATACCTGATCAAAAATGCCCCAGTGGAGGTCGGCAGCTCACCAGCAGCCCTGAAGCTGAGCCAATTGCCCCATAGACCCACAATCGAGATAGGGAAACCAGCGAGGCATAGTTTCGTTAGCACCTTAACCCAAAACATTCTGCTTACCCAAAAATTAAATGACAAATTGATTGTTCAGCAATTTTTCCAATCGTACTTTCGCTGCTAAAGTGATCGGATGCTTAATGTCAGAGTGATTAAGAAATATGCGGACTTATAGCTCACACAGGATGTTTGACTAGATAATAATTAGCTTCTAGAAGGAATCAGCCCTTAGACTATACTTCAAAAATATCAGATCTGATATGATTAAAAAAACAAATACTTACAATTTAGATAATGTCAATTAGCGATGAAACATACACGAAACATTTATCCTCACTGAAGTAAACTTTTTCACCGCTGGCTTTTCAAATACCTCAGACTATGTGGTTTGTGGCCCCTGTTCTATATAGTGATTTCTAACTTAATGATCCAAAAATACCTACCAGAATAGTTTGAAAATTTTGCGGATAGACACCACAGTGGTGACATTAAATTGTTCTAATAACGAACCAATCGATTTTTTCTTTAGCGGAGGCAATAAATTCAAATGTTCAAACTTTTCCCCATGTTCTCTGCTTTTTCCAATTGAAGTAATCGTTTACAAACAATAATTAAGTTAGATAACATATGTTACTCAAGTAATTAAATAACTCTTGCATTTGAGACAAAAGTTACAATTTGAAACGTTTGATTATAAAAAATGGCGAGGGAAAATTCAAATATAATTTTTGTGTACCAATCGGAAATGCAATTTATCTAGCAAAAATTTGATTCGCAAACAGACAAATTTTATCTAGTTTGGAGTTCTAATAGGTTCTGATAATAAGTTGTGGTCCATGTTACTGTACTAATTGTATTATCAATTCCTTTCATTACAAGTCCTTAAAAAACTATATCTAGTGAAAATTTGAATCAGAAGAGTTTCAACTGAAATGTTTTCAAATTGCTCGCACCCCGCCAATCAAGAATATTGGCACAATAATATACCGAACGAAGACCTGATTTTGATTGGCAATTTCAAACAAGATTTAAACGCTCCAAAAAATTATCAATTTATTGGTCAAGGGCCCATAGAGAACAATCAAAGCCAGTAACACATATTCAGCAACAGAGAATCAGAAAAAAACTACACGGACTGATTTTGAAATGGAAACAAAAAAGTGAACCTGAATGCTCAATTTGCAACTTTCTTGCAATAACAGCATTTTTTGATAGTAAATAAAACATATGAGGCAAAACTAAATGGTAAAAAAGCAAAAAATAACCTGGACAAAGGAAAACCGCTATTTCTGCGAGATAAATTCATTTAAATAGACCTATTTTATCTCCTACAAACACAGGCCATTTTCCACCAAAAACAAACAGTGTGCCAAAAACCGGAAATAAGAAAAAAACAAAAGAGTAGAAAGCAGATGTTTTTTGAAATTCAGTTTGAACATTAGTTGTGTCAAAATTAAAAAAAACCGCATCAATGCAAATTCAATTTAAAAAAATTGACACTTTTCAGTAATTGAAGAACGCGAGAATTGTTTCGTAACGGCAGTAAGCCACAAGAGGACAAAACGAAAGCAAAAACTAAATTATTTCACATAATTTAAATTACTTTAGGAGAAAAACCGGTTTTTTATCATAAACTTTGGCTAAAAACTGAAACCAGTAGGTCACAAAGACTACATTAGAAACCTGATGAGACCTGTTGCTATTAAAAAACAAAGTGACAGGATTAAACAATGAATATGGGAAAAACTCAGAAGTCCACTGTTTTTTTTAACAAACTAACACTGAAATAAAACAAAATTGGCGACAATGAAATCCACTAAAAGTTGTT
>NC_134469.1:63971303-63996303 GCF_964194025.1 Convolutriloba macropyga | reverse complement strand
TGAAACCAGCATTAGAAAAAATTCTAATCAAAATAGTTTTCAATTAAATTTTAGCCATAAGTAGGTTGGTCTCATTAGTGGGACCGGCCTAAAAAATCACTGAAATGAGTTTAGAAGCGGTTAACCTTCAATTTTTTTTCGAAAAACTTTAAAGTCTTTATAGTCATTAGATAGGCATTCAAAGCATTAGAAAGTTACCCTACATGGGAAGCAGATTTTAGTTAACCAGAGCTACAACAAAAATGCGGCAGGTTTATAATATTAACTAAAAATTACAAAAACACAATGTTGAAGCCATAAAAACATTGAGCGATGATTCCCTGAAAACAAAATGAATGTTCATTTGTCCTCTTTTGATCGCAAATGGGGTTTTGTTTTAATGGAACTTTGATATAAAATGTGCCTTGTCTCTAAATCAAATGAGAAAACCCATAAATATTTGAAAAAAACTAAAAAAAAAGTAAGAACTGCTCTCCTATAAAATTCTAATTCGTGAAATTGTAAACTTGCCAATGAGACCAAAACATTTTTCTTAGTCACTGCTTGCTTTTTAGGATCTCTATGTTGTTCCATATTTTTTCGTAAAATTTTATCTTGAATTAGCATTTTGATACAAAAATTCATAAACAGAGAAAATATGACTTCAAAGGTTAAGAAATTCACCGCGACGAAAACCAGTTTACTTATTTTTGGCAAAAATTTTTGAAATGTATTTTTGCTTCAATTGATCTCTTACTTATATATCAGATAAGTCCGTTAAGATAAAATCATAAGAGATGCAACAATAAGAAGTGATGAGGACAGAACTCGACCAGAGCGAGCTTGTCAGATAATTTTACAAGATAACCAGTTGTCCTGCAAAATCTTGCAAAATTGCAGCGTCTCACAAGTTCTTACAAGATAACCAAGATAACCAAGATTTGGCAGGTACCTATTTGTGTATTTGAAAATAAAATCATGCAAGATTGGCAATCATCTGAAGCAATCTCGTAAGATGTTTTGGAATCTTGAAAGATCTAGGAAGATACCCGTACCTAATTCCAAGGGTGTTTCAGTACTGGGCCAGTATAAATGCAATTCCTCATCATTACTGAATCATAGACTGATTCATGTCACTTTTTTGACTAGTCAGACTTGCGTTCAGTCTATTTTTACAATGGTCAGACTTGGGCTAATTGTAAAAATAAAGTTTCGTACGGGGAGTGTTAACACGGTCTCTCGCGAACTAGGCGATCCTTCTCCTTACTGTGCCACCATGACTGTTGATAATTAGTCTTTTGTCCCCTTAATATATGCTTGAAAGAAGCGAATTTCCAGCGAGAAAGCGAGTCAAATATATTACATGGATGTCTTGCATTTACAATTGCGTAGTACTGATTTACACTTAGAGTTCAGTACGGGTAGACAGCCAGTCCACCCTGTGATATTTTAAGAAGGGTTTTAGGGTAATAGTGTTCTCAGAGAAAATAAATTAGATTTGAACTTTCCAAATGCTGCATAAAAAGCACCATGGATTTGTACAATCAGCATTTGAGAGACATTCAAATAGGTCGGAACCTGTCGAGTGATGTCTCTTTTCAAGAAAATTGAACAAAATAAAGCATAATATGAAGACCGAATTTACTGACCCCTACCAGAATTGTTTCAAAAAGAATGAGTTACATTGTATGTAATTATCCCTAAGTGTATGCAAAAAAACTTGGAAGTTCTGTGTCGGATAGCGTTATCAAAATTTTATTATTTTGATGCCCTGTTTTGAAAACAGATGGATCGTTTGAGTTTCTGCTTCAAGTCAGAAGACATCATAGTGATTGTAACCACTCAACTCTTCGTCCCAATATTGTTTGTCCAAGACCAAGATCCACGAACTCAGATCACTCGGATCAAAATTACTTCGGTCGAGCACCATAGGTTCGAAATCCAAAAGACCGAAATTCACTATACTCAAGAATTGGCCCTCATTACACCCAACTAGTTAAAATGTTTGGCCTTAAGTTCTCACCGACGTTTATCTTGCAAGATCTCGCATGTTCTTGCAAATGACGTTAATCTTCTAGGATACAACATCTCGATACTTGTCTTGCACTAGTCTTACAAGATCTAAAACTCAACTTTTTAACGCTAAGTTATTCAAGGAGAAGTTTTTTTATCCAGTTAAGCCCTTTGAATGAATTTCTTTGCATTAAACAGAAATTTTTATATCAATCTTCCAGCAATAACTTGATGAAAAGACCAATTAACAAAAAAAGTGTTCAGTCGAGTTAAACTGTGAGAAATAGTTGCAACGCATATCTCGCAAGGCTCTGGTAAGGTTTGAAAGCATATCTATCAATATTCTCCCAAGAGCTGGACGCTTATCTGCCAACAGTCTGGTAAGATCGACAATTGTCTTGCAACGCTTGAATTATGGACGGCTATATCGCAATTTCTTGTATGAATCTTGTAAAATGGTGAGTAATAGTGCAACAGTTTTGCAAGAGTATCGCAAAAATCTTACAAAAGAGACGTAGATGACAGACTACCGTTTTTCAGGCCTCACTGGAACCCTTTTCCGAGATCCTTGAGTGTCTGACCGGCCGGTCTCCGCTCGTATACCTAGGCTGGAATGTAAATAAAGTAGACACACTCTACTCTCTGCGTGGGTACAATTTGTTAACTTTTGAACTCTTAGAGAAAAAACAAGGTCAATTTATTCATTAACATTAAATTGAAAACTACCTCAGTGATAAGTAAAACAAATTCTGATGCACATTAGAGTCATGCAAAATCTAACGACATCTCACAATACTCGAAGTATCATAACAAGACCCTGATTAGTGTATTTTTCTTCTTTAAATTGTGCCAAATTTGGATTGACTATAGTAAAAATACATAACATAAACCCGTTTCGTCACTCAATATAAACAGGAAAAATATTTTTCAATTTTGTACATGTAACGTTTTCTTGATAAATCAAGATCTTGTTAAACTACACTAAGTTTCAACCATATCAGCTCAATAGAAAGTTGAGTTAAGATTTCTATTTGTTTCATAATCTAAAACAACAATGGCAAGTTATAGAATGTGCATAGAGTATGCAAGAATTGTATATTGAATTTAAATGGGTATCTACTTTCAAAAAGGGTATTTAAAAACATCAGCTGCATTATCAACCGTTCTTGATATGTTTATCTTATATTGATACTACAAACGAAGTTTGATTGGTTTATATTATTATTATCATCTGCTTTCCTCAAGCCACGACTCACATCCCCCTCCCCCCTCCCTCTTCCCCCCCCCCCCCACCCCCCTCTTCCCCCACCCCCCTCTTCCCCCAACCCCTCTTCCCCCCACCCCCCTCTTCCCCCCACCCCCCTCTCCACCCCCCTATTTAATTTTTGGGCTAATCAAAACCTTATTTTTATTCGAAAGGGGCAATCCACCACCAAAAAAAATAATTTCCATGATCTCCTTTTCTCAGTGTAATTATGCTGCACGGGAGAGTCCGCTTAACTTTTGCTGGGTGCCCAGGTGCATCAACATTATTTTTTTCTACAAAATCGAATCTCTCAAGTTTCAAGGTTGTATGATGCATCAACATACCAGTGCACAATCCAAAAATTTGCAAAACATCAGTCGTATAAACTTCTAGCGTTCTGGGTCAAGGAGCAGCTCAGTATTTTTATACTGTACTCATGGTGTTTCCCTTCTGAGTATGTTATAGAGAACAAGTTCACATCGAACTCTCATTTATGGAAATTGTCATAGAATAGCCATTTATGCAAAACGATTAGTCTTAGAACTTCAGAACTTTCAATTATGACAATATTGTAGTCGTACATTTTCGAAGAATGACTTTTTAATGGATGAAGTTATTGCTCAATAAAATGAAAGTTCTGTGGCAAAAACCTGGGCTCTGCTTCTTACGGATCTTCGAGGATCAGTTATAAACGATTTAAAATATTCAATATTTTACATAAAGTGGGTTGATCAGTACGGAATATTGGTTTACGGATTGTTGAGGAACTTTATGCCTATGAAGTTTTAAAACTGTGACTAAAATTTTTGTGGAAAAAACACATTCGAAACAGTTTCTCATTCCCTAATTGATTCTGAACTGACAAAAGCTTTGACGAAACCGAAACCGGAAATGTTTTTTTTCTGAAGGAACAATTATCTTTATAAATTTTCCCTCAATATCGAAATCAGAGTATTGTTAAAAAATTGGCTGTATTAAAACAAGGAATTAGTTGAGGAAATCCGAAGCTTGAAAGAAAGTGAATCTAATTATTCTTCTAATTTATCTAAATTTTTACAAAGGATATAACCGACAGCTTTGAGCTGCTCAGGTAACTTTTTTAGTACTCAGAAACTTTGCAAAAATGAAATATATTTTTTCAGGTGTTATTCCCATTTTCTGTGCGAAAATAATTTCTCCAAAAACACAGCATTGAACAACTTTGGAAAATGCACAACTCTTCCAAAAGGTGCTCTTCCAAAAGTGAACCAGATAGATTCAACAGTGTCCTGGTAGCGTCTATGTTGTCTGACGTATTTGTACTAATCTTCTAAACGGTACAGTTCCTCGATACTTTAAACTATTTATTGTTCCGACACTCAAATCGGTTTTTTAAGTCAACTTTGGCCGATCGATATATTAATCGTAGAGAGTTGTGACTGATAAGGAAGCCCATAAGACGTACAACGTGGAATTTTGATATCAGTTTTTTGGCTGTTATCGGTGTTCAAAATTTTTTTGAATACTGGAATGACATCCGATGTTTTTATTCACTTTTTAAAGAGTTTTTGCTCAATTTTTCGTTGATTTTGCTAAAATTCGCTAATTTTGATAACAATAGAAAAATTGGTTCGCCTAAAGACTCAGAGGAGGGTTGTTGACACTTTTGATTCGACAATTTGAGCGTAAAATTTGACTTTCTTTCAAAATTCAGTCTTTTTTTTTATCAAAAATGGCACAAATGGTTCACTCACCTTTTTCAAAATTGCTGCAGGTACAGATCTCAAACTGCTGACAGAAGTTTGAAACAACTCAAATAAGTCTAGTTCTATTTTCCTTTCTCTTACGAGTTTTCTGGAAAACAAATTTGGCCTGTTTTTTGCTTTAAACAATCTTAAAACAATCTTTACGAATAAGGAAACTTTCATTTTTGATAAATAGATATTTTGTTGCCTAATTATCTATCTTCACAACAAATGAAAAAAAAAATAATAATTAATATTGAAGGCGTCGCATTACCAAGGCTAGTTTAGTCTCTTCGCGATTTTTGACAATCAAAAAATATCAAAGTTCTATTGAGGCAAAGTCTTTTTAAAAACTAATTTGCAAAATTTTTAATTTCGTATGATTATTACAAACCTCAAAATTTTCCCATCAGCTTTCAACTACTAACTACTGATGTTTCTTGTCAAAAGGAGTCTCCAAGATCATATATTAAGTTTTCAGAGAGATTTTCATAGTTTTATGACTTCAAAAAATGTTCTCTTAAAATTAAAACGAATTCTTGAGTTTCGTTGTTCGTTTTGATGTTTGCAGCATTGGTTGTCCGTTTGAAATCTCATGAGTGAACATCAAAAAAAGATCCAGTGGGCTTCCTGAATTCCCAGAATGGTATATTCTTACCAGTATAATGTGTTCAGTTGACGTCTAATGTCTCTTTTATATTTAAATATTTTTGTTTTACGAAAGTATCTGTTAGCTTTTGAATTTGGCCAATTTTTTCGAATTTCAGTCGACCCGTGTTTAGTCTCAGTAAAAAAAATCATCTCCTTTTAAGTGATTGAAAATTAAATAATTCTGGAGTTTTTTAAATAAATAGCTTCATTTTTTCAATACCACTTGTTCTAAACAACTTTGTTTTCATTTTTTGGACATTTGCCTATTTCGGAGATTGTTCAATAACAGATCACATAACGTTTGAAAAATCCTAATTTGTGGGAAAAAAACTTTTTTCAACAGCGTATGGTTTTATCGGCTTCCTGCAAACGGCCATTTTTTTTTCAAAATTTAAATGATTTTGTTGCTTTTGCTTGTGCTTGTGTTTTGCTTTTCGCAGTTCTATTACGCATATCTGGACAACAGAAGGTCTCAGTTGTTGCTTTGGAAGACATAAACAATTGTTTTTTTGACTTCAGTGAATTGCTTAACCTTGTTAGGGAAGTTTTCAATCCACTTTTGGCGGAGCAAACAACAATCGTTTAACTGTTTTCATGTTGCAACTGATTTTTTAAGGCTTTGACGCTATGTGCTTTCAGATTTTTTTTTGATACTGCTCCTTGCTTGTTATACTTTTTTTGTTGTCTTTTTTGATTATCCTTTTTGAAACAAGGTCCTACGATGTTCACAAAAAACCTCAATTAAACAAATGTAAACTGTTCAAATGATGACTTTTGGATTTAAAGCCATCAATAATATGTTTTAATAACACTGTTTGTGGAATTGTGATGTCTATCTGTACTTGTTATTAAATTGTTGTCTTGAGACTTATTCTCCACTAACTTGAAGTAGAATTGGCTTCGAAAGAACAAGATTTTTTCTAAGTAACAGATGTTGAAAATTTAGTTTGGTATTATGCTTTCAATAAAAATTGATTTATTCGAATTATAGATTTTTTCAATGTTTGCAATTTTTTACTTCATCTCTGACCATTTGCCGAATAATCTCTAATGCATACACATATACTGTTGACATCTTTTTTTCTCGAGAAAAATATTTTTTATTGTTTTTTTGAAAATTACTTTTTTGTTGTGGCTCCGTTTTTTGTGTTTGCATAAGTCTTCTGTGATATGACTACTATTTAATATTTGTATAAAATTATTTGACTATTTAGGGTTGCTGATTTTTTAGTTTCCCGTCGTAATGCAACATCAATGACGGTTTTTGGTATTTTTGGCATTGAGAGTCTTTAATGAAATATAATGGCTTTAATGAATAGCTCATGGTTTTAACAACGTTGACGCTGTTATCGCAAATTTAAAGTAAAAACTTGATTTTTAGATGCATGTCACTTTCTATCAAAGTCATATGACAAACTCCATAAAATTAAAGATCTCAATAGTTCCCATTATAGCTACTTACAAGAGCATTTCGAGTTTTTTTCAGTTGTGTGCTAAAGGTTTTTTCGAATTTGAAAATGTTTTCAAAAATATTAACTTATTTTCAAACTTGCTCGTTTGTCTACTTGTTACCTCATCCCAGTATGTATTATCTGTTGCCATTTTGAGTTTTTAATCGTTGATAAAAAAGTAGATTTGGAATTTTGATTGGAATTATCAACTATTTGGGTTAAGTGATTTTTTGTTTTCTCCTAATGTTATCAATGGCAAGTATCCATTGTTTTCCAGGGTGACATTATTTATTTGAGTTTTCAATAACGAATGCTCCCAGGGGCTCCGATGGAGTTAAGTCAGACTAACTAGTGTTTGTTGTTGACAGCTTATGGTTGACTCTGCCTTTTTTATTCTTGTTTTTTCTTGAATTGTTTCAAACTCTCATTTAGGAAATGTCACATCTGCTTTGAGGCGGGTACAAGTTGATTTTTTTAAGTTCAGGTTTCAACTGATGTATTCTGACTTTTTGAGCAATTTTTTTAAATAGATTTTAATTAGACGGGAATAAAGTTTTTGTTGTTTTTGTAACTTGTTTTGTCTCGTAGTTTCATTAATATCAGGTAACATCGGCTCTCAAATGCGTCAGAATGATTTTATTTGTCAGTCTGCACTTAAGACAAATTACTATGAGCGAGGTCGGAACACTAAGTGCGAACGCACATTACCGAGCCTTGTAGCAGTTTAAATGCTCAAGCACAAAAAAGAATAAATCAGAAGCGAGTACGATGAATTCAGACGCTTTTTGACAGGTTGCTTTTTTGCACGATCTGATCAAAAAATAAGGGTAAAGATTATGTAATAATGGGGAATGCTGCCAAATGTTACGTAATTAAAACTTCTTCAAAACACTA
This sequence comes from Convolutriloba macropyga, assembly GCF_964194025.1. Classification (NCBI taxonomy): domain Eukaryota; kingdom Metazoa; phylum Xenacoelomorpha; order Acoela; family Convolutidae; genus Convolutriloba; species Convolutriloba macropyga. The sequence goes on along the minus strand of NC_134469.1, from coordinate 63,988,345 downwards.
CAAAATAGTTTCTTTCTTACGTACGCCCACATTATATAAAAGCCATACTATAAATACAGACCTTTGTTCGGTGAAAATGCCATTAGATAAGAAAATTGAAATCTCATCACACGAATCTTTCAAACACGGAAATGTGTGTCAAACTAAATTTTCAAACTCTATTTTTTCACTTATAGGGAGGAGGGGGCCTGGAGGATTTAAATGAACAGAAGCTACAATGCTCCCTTCTCAAATATTGTTTTTATTAGGATATGGGGAACAGTTTTATTTTCCGGGGTAGAATATGACTATATATCCATAATGATATTTAAACATTCTAATAAAGCTATATTCTAAATGATACGGTTTGTCCCAATTCTTATTATGCTTCTTTAACCATTGTCATTGTCCATATTTGTATGAAATTGTTCACAGATACGTTTGAAATGTGCAACAGTTTTGGGAACGGGGCAAATGAACCAGATGGAGGAATTATAAAGCAAATTGGTACAAATTGAGGGCAACAGTGATGATAACACGAGACAGGAGAAAGACAAAAATGTTCTGGTAGAAAAGCGTATACGCTGTATCAGAGTAGTACGCAATCACATGTCCAATAATCCACAGACACGTGACCATGTGTAGTGACAGCTGTTTGATCATGCGGGGGTAGTACTCCTTGTCGAAGGTGACAGCTATCGAGTGTTTCCACTGCTGGGGCTTGGCAATGATGTGGTAGCGGGTCTTCAGGGCTGTTGCCATGGAAACCACTGCAGCTATGCACGAGAACCCGCTGAATATTACTGAAAAGAAACACAATTGCTAAATGCTGATAAATATGCAGTGGATTCTCCTATTAAAAATCGCCCAGGTCTAGGTGTTACCAAAATAAAAATAAAGCAGTGTTTCTTTTTCGCCACAATTTGCCTATATTTTTAGTGTTAAATACCGTATTTTTTGTTGAGTGCGATAATTATATTGAAGTGGTATTTGTTATTGTGATAATTGTGAATTTGTTGTGATTTTTTTACCCCTTACTATGTAAATCCTCCATTATTCAGCCACTGTTAACAGCGCCATAGTCCAGAAGATTGAACAACACGACGTACGAAATGTTCGGTGTGTTAGATTTTCCACTTAACAAATCGTTCGTAGGTTCGGTTTGTTCAGTAGGATTGGCTTCAACCCTAAGAAATTGTCAGTATAATTGGTCAGGGAGGTACGAAAACTTCGGCAATGTCAGTTTCTTAGATTCGGTATGTTCAGTATTTTAACGTAAGAAATGTTTGGTCTTACTTAACGCGTAAGAAATCGTTGGTGCGTTCGGTTCACCAGATTCGCTGTGTTCAATTTCAAACGTAAGAATTGTTGGGGATGTTTGGTTTTAAAACGTTAGGAATTGTAGGTATTTTCGGTTTATTGAGTTCAATATATATGAATTGAAACGCACACAGTCATCGGTTTTTTTATACAAAAGTTTGAGTTACTCAATTATAGTATAGTTAATTGTTATGATAGTTTCCTAATTGCAGAAGTTTTAAGTGATATCTCTAAAAAAAATTCTTGAAAAAGTGGAAACTGATCGTTTTTCATTTGAAGCTCATGTATAGAACAGTTCACTAAATTAAATCCACTGCATCTCGATATGGCAATGAAAAATTAAGTACAAAAGTCATTTTCTTGGGATTTCCTACGGTTTGAAATGAAACATACGGGAAGAATTTTGCGTTTCAAAACTGAACATGTTGTTTCTGCCGACAACTGAACATGCCTGCATTTTTATTACGTTTTAGAAACGAAGTCTGGACTAGGGTAGCACCTCCACCCGATGGAATGGAAACATTTTAGTTTTAAATCTTTTCATCAAAAAGGTCAGTCGCTTTAAAGGCAAGGAGCATGATTCTAAAACATTCTTTGCCCCCTAATTTTTAATTTAGGATCTTTTTAGTATTTTAATGGCAATCTGATATAGTATAAAGCTTCAAAAATTGTAAAATAAGGGAACTGAAATTAATGAAAGAAGCTGCATACTTTAGGGAAAGTAGACTGAATGGAAACAAGAAAAGCATACATGATACTCAAAAAATAGTACAATGTTGTTACTTTTCCTAATTTTTCCAATTTTTCATTTTTTTCTCGCATGAAAAGTGACATTTAACTTTAAAATCAGCTCAACAGCTTTGAATTACAGATGTAGCAAAAATTATCACAAATGCTCAGAATTTTTATAACAGCAGTCAATTTTTAGAAAAACCAGGATAAATTTGTTTTTATTTTACTTTACTTGAAAATCTTGTCAGTTAATGGTCAAATTTACCAAAAAATTTGAGAGAGTGCCAACTAAGCAGATATCACAAAAATTTAATCGATTTTTAAATAGACAAAAGTTCTTCATTGTTCTAATTGTTGATTAAAAAAGCAGATAGCACGTTTGAACGTATTAATAATCTGGCTGCTAGAACAATTTAGTACACACATTACTTTAAAAATCTTAAACTTAGATCTTTTTTGGAAAACAGTTAGAACAGCTTCAATTAGCCTCAAACTGATTTCTCGGATGTCTTCATTAAATTGTCAAGATAAAATTTTGAAACCAAATTATCTCAATTGTTATCTGATTGATAAATGCCTATTTGCCCTTTGTTTCTATTTCCCCAATTAGTAATGGGGGACCTTTTATGCGTTTATTTACAGAAATCATTAATGTCAAACTTACAGGTTGATAACAGCTATTGTTGAAATCAGTGACAAAATCATGTAAATTTTTACGAGCAAAAAGAACGATTTTCAGATGAAATTAAACTTTTTATTGGGGCAATCAAGTTTAAATTTTGATGAACGATTGTCTGGACATGAGTGTGTTGGGTCGTTGATGCCCTGAAAATAACTGATTCCATCCCTCTACGCTTCAAACAGGGATTTTTGCATATCTAAATTTGTGTACTCCCGCGTCGAGAAAAAATTGGAAAAATATGTAAGATAAGCGGTGAAAAAACAGTTTTTTCACCGGAAGTTTCGTACATAAATTTGCTGTGAAATTCGGTGAAAGTGGCGAAATTATGTAAGTTCACTGCTAGAGTAAGCGGCGAACCTACAAAAATTCACAACATTTCACCACGTAATAAAAGTTATCCTCCTTGCACGGTCACGACATTCGGACCTCCTGCATGTCAGCCACTTCTTCTTACACTGCGCCTTTTCTCACTGCAATGTAGCTTATTTGTTTTGAAATTTAAAAAAATTCACTCTACTTTTTGTAAAACATACGCGTTGAATTTTTGTAAGATTAGCTTTGAAATTACAAATTTTAGCGGTGAAATTTAGTGTTATTTTAAGTTCACCGCTTACTCCAGTGAAAAAATTAATTAAGTTCACCGCTTACGAAAAGATTCAAAAAGATGTACGATTATTCGCGGGTAAATTTTCCGTGCGTCTTTTAATAAATGTATCTTAAGTTCGTTGAACAAGAGACAATTCGAAGCGTTTTCTATCTCAGCGGTGAATTTATGGAGGTTCACCACTATATTAAGCGATGAGTTTATGCAATTTCACCGCATTCACCGCTCATCTTACATGATTTGGACACTTTTTTTGAAGCGGTGAATTTATGTAATTTCACCACTTAATTAGGCGGTGAAATTATGTAATTTCACCGCTACCAGGCGATAAAGGCTTTTTCACCGCATTCACCGCCTGATTTATGTAATTTCACCGCATTCACGGCTTAATTTAGAAAATTTTCCGGATTCACCGCTTATCTTACATAATTTTGCGTTGAATGGCGGTGACACCTCGACCCGGGCTTTAGCCCCTCTATTTGTTGAGACTTTATTAGCAGACTGATAATAAAAGCGTACACACTGTAGTCAGCTACAATAAATTAAACATTTGAAAATGTGTATCAAGTAAAATTTGATGCTTTTTATTCTGAATTAGAACTTACGTAAAGTTGACGAGCAGAATTTGACACCAGAAGAAAAAAAAATGATTAAATAGCTCTTATAATTGGCATAGTCATGAAGAACTTACTATAAAATATTTTTTCGGAAAATAAGGAAATTAATCAAAAAATGAGGCTGCTATAAACTTGTTTTCTGTAAAACCCATTTCACAAGCTCAGTGGACGTTGGCGAAGCAAATAATCGTTCGTGAGTTACGTAAAAGGTAGCTTTGTATAAATAAGGCCTTGCCTATTTTTCCAAAGGTAAATGTGTGTCGTCTGACTCGTGTGATGTTGGAACAGTATGAGGAGAGGTCCTGTGAGCCATGGGGAGGTCGGAAGGAGGCACCCCCGTACTGACTCACCATCGAGAACACAGTCTCAACCAGAGACAGACATGCCAGTGCCTTACACACCACTATCTGGTTCACCTAATAAAACATCCAGTCCCGTGATGTGTACGTCTCGTGATCCAACATGCTAGTAACCATGGTTCATAAGGAATGTTAATGGTAGAATTAGCATGTTTTTCTTGATTTAATTTCAATTCGTTCACTTCATTCTAAATTAAAACTGTTTAAATGCTTTCAATCCTGTTTAGCATTTCATTGTATTTCTTTTAGTTAGGATCTGTTTGTTAATTTTTCAAAAAGAAATTAAAATCATTTATTTTATCTCTGTTTTCATGGTCTTTGAAATATTTTTGAGGTGATCGAAAGGACTACTTTCGCAAAGCCTCTGATAGCCCCAAAATTCACTGAAACGCGCATAAAGCGGCTGTAGAGGAAGCAAAAGTCGTTTTTCCTTAAAAAAATGAGTTTCTATTTCTGATTTATGTTTCTTATTCTCAACATGCCAATTCTATAAAAACAATTTTGTAGCAACCAGCAGACAGATGGACGACTTTTAACTTTTACATAATAATTGTTCTGAACCATTTTAGTTAGCGAGGAATTTGTGGCGTGATATCCGAGAGGTAAGGTGTGTGATTCACACGCCAATGATTGGGAGTTCAATCCCCTGTCTCAGTGAAGCTGTCTGTGTAAGGATGAGCTCTTACTTAACCATAGCTGCAGGTTGACCATAGCTTGACCAAAGTTGGCTGCAATGATGGTACCACGTGAAAGTTTCAGACGCAAAAAAAGTGGCTATCGTCACCAAAAAAAGAGCAATGATGCTCATAAAAAAAACAGTCTGAAATGTGGGGAAAATAAGAAAAAGGGCAGTTGAGAACAGGCCGCTGTGGCCTAATGCTGTTCCGCTGCGATTACGCAGGAACAAATTATTTTTATTTTATTTTTTATACTCAAATGAGTTTTCTGTTCAGTCAATTTATGCCGATCGATATATTCATCGTTGAGGGCTGTGGGTGGTATCATTAGAATGCCCATTCAGAATGTACTATATAGTTAAAAAGCTGTTTTTGAGTTTCATTTTTTCCACCGAGTTATCGAGGCCTAATGCTTTGTGAACATTTGACTGATTTCCGTTTTTTCTGTTCTCATTTTCCGCTCATTTACGCAATCTTTCGCCACTTTTGTTTTTAAAAATTATATTAAATATCATAAAGATAGGGTTTTTGGTTTTACCTCTAAGGATGCAAGAGTGCTTTTGAACGTTTTGATACCAGTTTTCAGCTAAAGTTCCATCAAAAATTTTACAAATAAGATTCTCTAGTTTCTTCTGTATAATTTTTTTCGACCAAACCTCGCTTCATCTACCTAGCTGAGCGTTCGTTTCATTTAGCTAGCTTTGATTTGGTGTTATCTCTGATGAACAATAGATACCAAAATTTACAAGAACCATGCGACATAATTGTTTCAATTCTCAACTAAAAGCAACCATCTGTTTCAGCAAGGAATTACTAGTCGAACAATTTTATTTAAAGTAACATTGTTTTAGAGGTAACATTATCAATGGTAGTGTAGGGTAATATAATAATAGCTTCATAGATAAAAATACAGGTGGGTCAACAACAGAAAGTATTAGTTAATCTTGTAATGCACTAGAGAATGATCAAAGAAAAGCACCCGAACTTTATAAAAGTTCTGAACTTGAACATATTATCTTCAAAATATGAGAGGTTTAGCCCTAAATTGGGTACTAGAATCAAGTGACCTCAGATGAGACAGACCATTTGGTTAGCACTCGGTTAGCAGTTTGATCAGAGTCCACAGTCTGATCATATTCTGATTATAAGTTGCTCAAAAATATGGAAGAGTGTTGTAAGAAAGTTCGCATGAGCCTAATTAAAACACACATTGTGGGTTAGGCTTTCCGAAAGTCAGTCGTTTGGAATCACTTCTGTTTTCAAAGCAAAACTCTTATGTTGAAAATCGCAATATGTTAAGTTAAAAACAAAAATTTAGATGCACAAGAAAAATTCCCAAATCTACATTAGTATTTTGATGTACTTTAACTGAATAAAGTTCCCGTTATAAAAAAGAAATATTTTTGAAGTATATTTAATCTCATATTTTTTTCGCTGCAAAAGCAATTGAAAGTAATCACTTGATTTTTTAAAAAAGGCGGCTCGTTAATGTCCGTTCGCACATGGTTCCGACCCAACCTCATCTACATTTTTGACTTAATTGTCAATCAAATGAAGAGATAACAAAAATAGATGTTTGAGTTTATAAAAATCATAACGCAACCTATCTACTAATTGAATTACAAAATGCCATGCCTTATTACAGCGCCAATGAGATCTGACCTTAAGAGACTACGAGACAAAAAACAACCAAAAAAAAATTAGCGAAAACAAATACTTGACGGCAAAAACTGAGAATCTAAATTTAAAAGCACATAGTAACAACGTCAAATATAAATCAGATAAAACCTTAACCACTCAAATTTAATTTCTCCTATCTACACAGCGGACGGAAAGTTTAATTAATGAGACTATGTTACAAGTCAACGAAGAGAACAATCAATGAGGCGAAATTCAGAAATTAATCAACATTCTTTTAAGCCAAGAAAATTCAAGTCTTAAAAATCATTAGCCTTTAATTAAATAAACCTTGATAAATTACTAAAAAGTTAATACAAAACGAAAAGGCCTTGTCCTTGGCTAATGTTAGCCTTAGAAACGAACTAATGAAAAACCTAAAAAATTAGAAACGATTTCCGAAAACACAAACTATTGCTACCATTAAAATCATTAGCTCTTATCTGATTATTATGTCTTTTTAATTCAATTCTTATTTGTACTAATTCAGCTGCAGCCGGAATTATAATGAGGGATTAAATAAGTTTATTTGGGCCACATTTGTAAACCATTGGATCTGTTACTACGCGGTTGTCCTGAAAGAAGAGAAAAAGAAGCGCAAAAACTGACCACTCATAAAACGTTTATAAAAGTGCATATTGTCCAACAAACCGAGCATCGCTGACAAATAAAATCCGTAGACATAATATTTTTTGGAATACAAAAAATTGGATGTGACCTCTCATTGATGAAAATAAGTTACAATTTGACGAAAAGAACAACAAAAATTGAAAAGTTTGAAAAATGTTTGAAAATGTATATCATAAACTTTAATACCAAAAGCTATAAACTGACCATCTGATTAGGGTAATATCATTGTTTCAATCCTCAGTCATAAACCTAAGAGACGTCTCATTTATTTACGGCTACTTAAAGAAAAAAACAGGCAAAACAGCAATATCAGGAAGAAAACTGAGCGAGAAAAGTGTCAAAAGCATTAAAAAATGAATTTTTCACTAAAAACTTTCCTATGTTCAATTAATTTTTTAACAGCAATGGGATTCTTATTTTTTATCAATATAGTTTTAAAAAATCAAATGTGAACAAATATATAAGAACCACTAAAGTTTTAAGAAAACTCGTAGTATGAACGCCATTAATTTCATTAGTTTTGCGCGAATTAAATACGCTAAATTACGCCCCCCATGGGACAACAAGTTTGTTGGCTTTTTATATTTGTTCAACAAGACCTTACAACAAGTTGTTGAAGATGGAAACAACAACAAAGACAGGCAACAACCAAAAAAATCAGTAGAGAAGTGCGAGAAGAAAATTTTCAAGCCATTTAAACCTTTAGTTTTTCTCTGAAAACTTTTTCTGTGATCCACTGAATGTCTTTTCCAAGCCAATGGGAATAGAATAATATTTGGATAATATGTATAATATTTGGATAGTGTGATAAGAGTTCAAAAGTAACCGATTAAACGAAAATTTCCATTTTTTTTTTAAATTTTGAATTCTTGTGTTATTAGAGTCATATAATCAATAGTTAGTGGATAAAACCGCCAACGAATTTTTTTTGTTTCAGTAGAAAGTAGGTGAGTTCTGTCAATACTGAGACTGACTAACAGTTGACGAATATTTTTTGATTGGTTAATGTTCAAAAAAAAATTCGAAAAATTATTTTTAAATTCTTAACAGCCATTAAATTCATTAAATTTCAGTGGAAGTCAGTAAATAAGCTCAACTATGCTTCAATAGGAGTATGAGGTTGTTAGTCATTCGTAGATGATCAATAAGACATAACAACAAGTCTTATGACTTTGAAAACAACAATAAACTCACGCAAAAAATCAAAAATTCAGTAGAGAAGTGCGAGAAGAAAAAGTCGAAGACATTTGGAACTATAAACTTTTCTGTGAAAAACTTATATATGATCCATTGACGGTTTTCTTGAAGCCAATAGGAGCTGTCAATTTTAGGGAAATATGATAAGATTTCAAAAGAAACCAATAAAACGGAAATATCCAAAAAAAATTTGAATCATTTTTGAAATCTTGTGTCATTGAAGTCATATTACTAAAAGTTAGAAGATAAAACCGCCAACTAGATCAAATTTAATTATGGTAGGACGAAAGAGGGTGCTGTAATCACAGAAAATGACTTACAGTTCACGATAATAATTTTATGATTGGTTAATGCTCAAAAAAATTTTCGAATAATTATTTTTAAAGTCTTAACAGCCATTAGCTGTTACTCACTCGAAGCACTAATTATGCCTACTTAAATCTCATTGCGGAACATATTGAACTATTAGTCAATAATTGGTTCTTTTTTGGCAAGAATTTTAAGTTTCAAATACCATTTTTATAGAAAATATCTTAATTTAAAAAAAATTCACACTTATAGTGAACAAATAACCCGTGTTCACACAAAAATTCAATCCGCGATAACTCCTGGAAAAAAAACGAAAATCAAAAAACTCTTTTAAATTTTGAATTCTACGCTGGACCAGTTTTTATTGATACCACTAACATTTCTCTGTGATGAATATATCGATCGGCCAAAATTGACTGAACAAAAAAAACCCATTTGAGTATATAGTTCCTCCCCCCCCCCCACAAGTGGGGTCGGAACAATAAATTTTACGATCCCCTCTTGAAAAAATTGCAATTACTGATAAATTTATGCGTTACTGTTTTTTTCTCGAAGACTTATCGAACACTTATGTTACTGGTTTACATTGACAAAAAGTAAATACTGTACTTTTTGTCACTGTAAAACAATAACAGAAGTGTTCAGAAAGTCTACAAGAAAAAAACAATAACATTGTAATTGTTAAGATTATCATTTCCAAAATTTGGAAATTTATTTTATTCCCCGTTATGTATTCTACGCGTCATGCGGTCTTAACGCTTCTGTGTTTTGATGTTGTCTAGAACTACTTTATTGTCAGACCATCTTTTTGTCAAAAAATTTAGAACAGTATAACAATTTAGGCGTCGTTATTAATGAAAACAACCAACTTTTTCAAAATTGATAACTCTTTTAACGACCATATAATAGTTAACATATCAGACACAACGAAACTAATGGTTGCCAATTTGAAGTTTTGCGTATAAAACTCAATTTTCATTGTTTCGCCCCACTTTAGGGGGGGAGGAACTATATACTCAAATGGGTTTTTTTGTTCGGTCAGTTTTGTCCGATCGATATAATCATCGTAGAGTTGTGATTGGTATCTTTTGGAAGTCCGTATTGCGTGCAATATAAAATTAAAAATATTTGATATTCGTTGTATACAGGGAGTTATCGAGGTTTGAATATTTGTAGATAGTAGACGATATTCCGTTGTTTTTATTCCCATTTTCCATATTTTTGACCAAAAATTTCGTCAATTTTGCTACAGTATGTTAAAATTGTTAACGGTAGTGTTCTTGCTTATATCTTTAAAGACAGAGAAGGGTCGCTGAATTTTTCGATCCGATTTTTCTTTATTTGGCTAGAGTTTTTTTGTTCAAAATTTGGCCCATTTTATTTTTAGCCCACATTTTTTAAATTTGCTGGATGTAGACACATTAAAACTGCAGTCATATTCTTCGAAATCTCAAAAATCTCAAAAAGAGTGCTAATTGTTCTCCTGCTGGCTTTAAGAGTCTTCCGAATTATGATTGCCATTTTTTGTAAATATAATCTCGATTATATTCGCTCTCTGATTTACTTCTTACATAGTGAATAATTTTCTTCTAAAAATTGATCTATTTCGCAATCATTTGAACAATTGAGAGTATTCCTAGCTGTGCATCAACATCAGGGCTGATGTTGATCTCACCATGAAGCCGTACTTTAAAAAATAATTACTTTTTAATGGGGAGCAGCCTTTTTCCTATAAAAATATTTCCGCGTTTATAGTTTTGTATGTTAATTACAGACAAAAATTTCAAATCAAGGCTCAATTTTTCTCACAGGTCCTTATTACACAAAATGATTCCTAACGACCCTATATTATGGTTTCTGAGTTATATTCATAGTTTTTTGTGGCTCTGAGTAAGAGGAATTAGTGAACCTAGACAATGCTTTCAATTGTTATCTTAAATCTCTTATGACTGAATTTGTTTGTTTTAAGAAATTAACGTTGATTTTATAAACTTGGCGACTGTTTTTATTCATTTTCCCCAGCTTCTGGCATAGTCTAACAAAAAACAAGCCGAAACCCATTTCCTGTGGGCGATGATTAATTTCTGTAGCGCATTCATATTTAAGTAATGGTTTCTTGGTTTTGATACTAAAAGTTTGTTAGCATATTTGCTCATTTTTGAAATTCAATTGTTAATTTGTTGAATTTTGCAAGTGTTGACAGGTCCACTTGAAGGAAAGCATCGTTGGGATAATACACAGCGTTGAGAAAAGTAAAAGGCGTATCTAAAAATTTTAAACGTTTTTGTTAAATAGGTTATGGTTTTGGGCTGAGACACAGTCCTCTGTCAACAATTGGTTGGTTTTTTTGCCTGTTTGTCTTTTGTTTGTCTTTTGTTGTTGTACGCAATATACCTGAAAAATGTAGGTCTCAGTTGCTCCTCGAGGACTTAAAACTCAATCTTTTTAAAGGTTCCAATTTATAGCAATTTGTTTTAGTTGCCTTCACTTTTCAACTGTCTCCTTCTCTGCTTTTATTTTTTCACTGTGTAACTCAATGTGACTAACAAGAAGCCGCACCTGTTTTTGTTGATTGAACAATATTTCTCGCTTGCTTCCATCATTTTGTTTCATAAATATTTTTCGTGATTTCTCTAAACTTCATTTTTGGGGTCCGTTTATGTTGTCATTTCTAAGTAATCCTTTCACAAGTTTATGTTCAGATAGTAATAAAGTGATGACTTACAGCTCCTGCAAATAAGATCTTAATTATAATTATAGTGTCTTCACCATAGTGGTGTCGCAAAACTGTTTGTAAAAATTTGTCTTCTGCCTGCATTGTTTGTTTTTTTTGCAGTCTAGGGAATTTGTCTCATTTATAGCAGGCACAATTGAGCTCCTGTGGGATTGCAACCTAATGTTTTTTTTACTTTTGAAAATGTTTTTTTCCCTATGTTTTTTGTGACATTTGAAAATGTTTGTGTATTTGGATTTTTAAACTTCGCCAATTTTAAAATATTTTTTTTGGTCGATTTGTCTATTAGACTCTTTAAGGACAGTTCACAATACAATTCTAGTGAGCTATAATTTAAACAAAATAACGGTTTCTAATTTGTTTCTCGGCTCTGTTACTACAGTTACTACAGGATTACATAAAGTGCTTGGGATTCTTATATTTTTGTACATTTCAAAAGATTTATGTTTTATTTTATCATAGATTTTCGTTTTAACAGCTTCCCTGCCATTTTTGCTCAAAATTTAATTATATTTTTTAAACTCATTTTCATTGAATTTTTTAATTTTCTAACTCGTATGACGTACACTGGACAGTTGCAGGTCTCAAATGCTTTCTTTGGAGATATAAACGAACATTTTAGTAATTTTGTTAAATATCTTTTGATATTGATCACTTTGAAATTAATTGTTTTTAAATTTAATTTTGAATTTCGCACCTTTTTGCTTTTTTGTCGACCTGTTACCCAGTTGCATTGAACACAGTTGCCATATCTTTCCTAATGAACATTGGGTTAATTTGTTTTATTTAGTTTTTATTCGAGGCGAGTTTGATTTCGTTATGATATTTTTAATTATAGACATCGAGTTTCGGTCGAAACTGATGTTTGTCATTTGATTTTTTTAATTGTCTTTTCTAGTAGTCCTTTTAACAACATTTTTCATTGGCACTCTAAGATTTTTCTGTTCCCCTAATCTGCTAAATGTTTGTTTAACAATTTTTATGTTTTTGAAATTTTTTTATCTCTTACATTTTGTGGCCTATTAAGTCAAAAATATGGACTAACGGGGTCTCGTTTATTCTCTATTCAAAGTGTTCTCAGATTGTAGCTTTTTGTGTCATCCATCTTCATTAGTTTCAGGTAAAAGTTTTCTAAGAATATCTTATAAGGCATGAAGAAATCAATGTTCATTCTAAGAGGCTTTATCAAAAAGTCAACAAAAAGAAGTTTTTATATAGTTTTTGAGAATTTCATATATTTAGTTTAATCTTCAAACGACACCAGGTTTCTTCAAAGATGGAGAGAAATAGTATTGTTTATAAATTAGCACTTTAATCAAAAATTTTTTGTTCCTTTTGCGTTATGTTTTTTAACGTAACTAAAAAGGCCGATGACTTATCAGGTACAATCCATAAGCCAGATGTTTTTGAAATGTATAACTAACACTTTAATAGCCCATTTGAACAATTTTTAGCATGAGAGAAAGAGCCTGTTAATTAAGATGACCAAAAGTTGTTTTTTTTAATCAAATACAACCATTAGTTAAAGGATAACAAATGATAGTTATCATGTACATTGATCTGTAAACATTTCGATATGAGTCAAGAAACATTGTCTAGAGATGAACAGAAAATTGAATAAACATGACTAAATTTTGTCGGTGTGCGTCTGACCATAAACCAGAATCTACTTTGTCATTAACCGTCACAAATTTAAAAGAGAAAATTCGAAAAAGAAATTCAGAAAATTATTTTCTTTAATCGAGAGCAATCATGTTGGGAACTCACAGATAATTAGATAGTAGTCTTAACAATATGACTAACTATTATTAATGCTTGGCGTGTTCATTGTTCAAAAGTGGATCTTAGCTATTTTCATATTTTAAAAAAAATTGAAAAACAACCTTTTTTGTATTTTTGCAAATGTCTCTAAAAACCTCTAAATTATTTCCATTTTGTAGAAGTATCAGCAAAATTTTCGAGTTTGCGTCAAAAACAGCTTTCTATTTTCAGAATTTTACGATTGAAGTTTCTAAACATAAAATAAATTTCCTGCAGATTATCTTGACGCGAAAACTCGAAAAAATAACACATAGTGTTTGGCTAAATTTTTTTGAATTTTCTCTTAATGTTTTCTTCTAACAAAATAGCGTTTTTCTCAGGCTGTTTTTCTGTATGTATGTATTCTTCAAGTCACTGTTCAATAATTGGTAATCATATGTTCCGAGACAAAAATGCAATGAAAACAATATTTGAAAAGTTTGATGAAAATCTTTTTTCAGAATTAGCAGATTCGTGAATTACAGCTCCATCTTAGGAAGAAACGTGACAAAGCTGCGGTATGTTTGGTTGCGCAGAAGATTCGCTTTGTTTTCTTTTTAAACGTAAGGATTGTTCGGTATGTTTGGTTTTAAATGTCACTTTTAAATGTCGTTTTGAAATATTGCTTCTTCCTTATCAAAATTTGTTGCTTATAAAACTTATTGTTTATAAAAAGTTTTTTGTTTTTAAAAAATTTTTTTCAGGAAATACGCAAGCAAACTTCGTAAATTTTGAAAAAGAATGTGCGAATTTATTGAAAATTCTTCTTTAGCTCGTTGTCAAAATTAGTCGAAAAAAAATATAAATTTCTTGTTAAACATTGATGCGAATTTTTTTGATTCTTTCAAGTTGTTTTGATATGCTCTCTTGTGGTCTGAAGCCGAATATAATGACAATTTCTTACGTTTAAAACCAAACATACTGACGGTGTGATATACGACGAAAACGGTGTGAAAACGAACATAAAGACGATTTCCTAGGTTTGAAAAAGGAACATACCGACAAATTCTTATATTTAAAAACTACAATTTCTGGACTACGTGCGTCCGGTTCTGAGTAATAACCTGCTGTTTTTATTGTCTCTTTTGGCATGTCAAATTGATGACAAGAGTAGGGTGTCAACTTACATCAGTGGCAGCCACATATCCGTTGCTGGCAATCTCGAGCCAATTGATGGGCATGAGTATTGAGGAGTAGGCGTAGAGTGCCAGTAGGAATATCATTACAATGTCACTGGCACAGTGGTGCACCCCGTTCCTCAACAGCACTCCCACCTGGTCACTGCTGCTGGCCAGATATCTAATGAAATTACAATAGTATACACCCGAGTACATCGACTAAAGAACGCAATCTTTGTAGTCATACAGCGTCTTGTATGGTTCTTGGTATTCAATCACCTGAATCATCAAATTCAAGCCAAGCGGTCTCAGAATGATCAATTTTGACAAAGTTTTAAGGTTTCCCGATATGATGATGTGCGGTAGCTGCAAAATACTATTGAAAATTCTTGCTATCAGAAACTTTAAATCTTACATCACTAGGGTATCAGCAAGAAACAGATGAAAAAAGGTAAAATAAGCGGCCCCTCCCCCAGAGGGGATCCTAGTTACATGTCAGCAAGACAGGGGGGACGTGTCTATGTATTAACATTAGGTATAACCTATTTTCATCGATTTTCCAAAGAATTACCTAAAATGGAGAGTGAGAAAAATAGGTCTGTCAATTTATCTTAATTACCCTAAGGGGAAATGCGTCCACTTATCATAATTACCCAATGGGAAATGTGTCCAATTGTGATAATTCCGCTCTAATGCACTTCAGCTAATTTTATCTATCTAATAAAACCTAAATGCAGAACTTTTGCTTTCATAAAATTTATTATATATAAGTTTTCCAACAAAATATTCATTCCTTTTTGTTTTGTTAGTTTTTTATTTTTCTGCTTGTCAGCTTTTGAAAAAAACAACGATTTTCACAACGTTTTTTATAATTTTCTTCTCTGAACATTTTTTGATGAACTTTTAGTTAATTGATATTTGATTCAAAAATAACGTTTTTTACATAGAGTTTTTAGAGAATAATGTTCGTTTTGATGGTTTTTTTATATTTCTTTTTTTGCATTTGTCATTTTTTGAGGTTTTTTTGCAAAACATTAATATTATTTTTTTTTGAAAAACAATGTCGCTTTATTAAAATATATTTTTTTCAAAAATGTTTTTACGTAAGTTTTTTTTTAATTTTATTTTTTTGGAGTTTTGATTTTTCATTTTACCAATTGCAAGTTTTTTGAAGATTGTTGTGAAATTTTATTAATATAGTTAATTTTTTGGAAAAGTCGTTTTACTTATTAAAAATTTCTTCAAAATGTCGTTTTTTACCTGAGGTTATAAACAAAAACATATGTTTTGATAGTTCTTTAATTGTCTACCTTTGCATTTGTCAGCTTTTGAAAAACTTTTTAATTAATTAGTATTTTGTTGAAAAAAAGTCATTTTACTAAAGTGGTTTTTGATTCAGAAATGTAGTTTTCTTTCATAAGGCTTTTTTTTAAAAAATGCATATTTTGATTACTTTCTTGTGTTTCTATTTTCCCATTTCTCCGTTTCTGAAATTTCATTTTCAACCGATCATTTAATTTTTAAGATCTAATTTCGAAATGGTTTGCGTCCGAGAGATTTTCTCTTTTCTTTTTGTGTTTTGTCTCATTTAAACATAAATGGTCTAAAAAAAGTCCAAAAAACTCCAATTTGTTTTTTATTTCCATCAACATCCGTTTTCCAGTTTTTCATTCAGATATACATTTATTTTCTGCCGCTATCAATGATGCGTTACAGTTCAAAACATTGCACGGATTGAGTATTCCTGACAAAAATTGGGTTTTTTCTGGCAAGAATTATTTATAGTTGGGCTCGAATGGGCTGTTTTGTTGTAAGAATTGGGTTTTTTGGGCTCGAATTTTGCAGTGAGAACTAGTTATTTTTAGTTTTTCGGCGTGAATTGAGTTTTTTGTTAGGAATTGGATTTTTATCAGCTAAAAATGGGTATTTTCTGGTAAAATTTGGGCCATTTTGGGCGCGAATTTAATTTATTTTGTTAGAATTGAGATTTTCTTGCAAGAATTGGGAATCTTTTTTTGGTGTGAATTTGGTAATTTTTGGTTAAAATTTGCTACTTTCTGCTGAAAACTGGCTATTTTGTGGCAACGATTGGATACATTTGGAAATATGTGGGTATTTTTTGCGAAGACATTTTTAAATCAGAGATCTAGTTTATATAAACCAAAGCGGGATGAATTGGCTAATTTTTGGCCAGAATGTTGCTTTTTTGTCAGAATTGGTAATTGTTCGGAATGAATTGCGTGTTCTTTGGCCAAAAGTTTTATTTTTTGGCCAGAACCGGGTATTTTTTGGAAAAATTTGGGTATGAAAAAGTATTTACTTTACACAAATGAGCGAATGAAAGTTGTAACTGTGACAACTATGCGCGAATTGAGTGTATGAGAATATGCTTAAAGTGAAAATTCTGCAGATAGATTTTTTTACGTAGATAAGTATAGCTTCAAAACACGAAAAGGGGGCTAGGAAATTTTTGCCAACATGCTTTTTAGATTGCAGAATTGTGGTCGATTGATATGTTTTGGGGAGAAATGCAAATATGGTACTAAAGAAAAGCTCTTAAAGTTTTTTTTCAAGGAAATGTTAAATTTTTTTCAAAAACTGTTCACT
>NC_134469.1:63928058-63956103 GCF_964194025.1 Convolutriloba macropyga | reverse complement strand
GACAACAGTGCAGTTCTACGTACACGAAAAACTGGAATTGGGATTGTAGCTCTGATCTGGCAAGTTCCTCAGATGTGGGTAACGGTCTTTCAACTCTTGCAGCTCCAGAATCTGGTCAGCCAGTTTCAGTTTTTCGTGTACGTAGAACTGCACTGTTGTCAATGGTCGAGACTTCTCATGCGCTGAAACAGCTATCGGCACTTTTTCAGTCTTTACACCCTGTGATCCATGGATCCCTGCTACTAATAGAGCTGCTTTTCGGCCTTGGAGTTGGAGTTTTGACACCACTGATTTGTCCACAAATGAGACTGAGGATCCCGAATCACACATCGCTAGTACATTTAGGCTTAAGTCTCTGTTTGTCAGCTTGATTAGTACCACTGGAAGTCCTCCTTGGGTGATGTTAGTTGCTACTGCAGTTGTAGCATCTGAGACATTCTTTGCAGTCTCCTTATTCGGTAGTTCGCTGTGCAAAAGCCTGTTGTGCCGCCTTCCACAGCTGGGTACAGTGCATGTCCTGCTTCTGCAGTCCTTCGACATGTGACCTGGTTTCAAACAATTGAAACACAGTCGAAACTTGTGGACATGCTCTCGTCGTTCATTTACCTTTATTGATTTGAAATTTTCACATGTCCAAATGGGTTGTTGTCCGTCTTTGAAGGACATTCGAAATTCTTGGGTTTGCTCGACTCTTCAGCGTTTGAAGCAAAGGTACTCGTCTTCGGTTTATCACGGCTTTGAAGTTTGTTTCTGTCAAACGACGAGCTTGTCTGTGCTAAGAAGTTCTCATAAACTGCAGCTTTGGAGGCAAGCCACTCTTGGAAAACAATCAAGTTGCCTCTCAGTATTTGACGATCTTGCATGTACTGCAACCACTGTTCTCTCAGTTGCGGAGAAAGTTTTCTAGTTGTTGAACTTAGCCCTGCTTCTGATTCTAGGTCGGATGTATATCCAAGTTGAGTCAAAGTGTTTACTACATTTGTTACCACATTTGCGAAGTTGACGATGCTCGTAGAATCGTCATGCCGAACTGGAGGATGAGTATGTATTTTCTTGAATTGAGCGTTGACTATGAAATCTGATCTGCCATACTTCTCACAGAGTATATCATAAGCGTGATAGTATGATTGCGAGCTGAATCCCATTCCCGATATTGCTGCCTTTGCTTGACCCGTGAGACTGGTCTTGAGGTATTGCATCTTTTCTGTATCGCTGATTGGCTTTTGATGAACAACAACATCAAAAAGACCTGACCACTCTGGCCACTCCAGTGAGTCTCATGAAAACTCAGTCAGTTTTAATTTTGGCAAGCCACTGGCACCACTGCTTGGTACTGGTTGGTAAATGACTTGGGGAGTGGTGTGTTTCATTGTGCTCCTCTTTCTGCTCTCGGCAGACCTGTTTCGAGAGTTGTTGATGGGACTCTGACTCCTGTTTCTAATTTGAACTGCTGACGTTCCCTGTTGCTGAAACGTCGTTCTTGTCAACGGCGGTGCTGGTGGGTCCGTTACTCCAGTTGGTTTAAGGACTTGTGGTTCCTTGAGAATGCTTGGTTCTGTCAGTTGCGTTGAGAAAAGTCCTTCACCCGGTTGGAACAGCGGGGTAGTTTTCGGGTAAGTGCTGAAACCTTTGTCAACTCTCTCCTGTGTGACATTCGTTGGTGGGTCGATAACAACATTTGGAGATAGTGGCCGTCTATGGACAGACTGTTGAGCGACTGATTCTGCCCACCCTGCTGTTCTTTCGTGATTTCGTTTTGATCCAACACTTCCTATCTCATCTGCCACCGATCCAGATGCTCTTGAGCTTCCTTTGGTCAGCTCAAGTTTCATACGTCTTTCTTCTTCTTCTTCTTCTTCTTCTTCTTCTTCTTCTGCCTTCTTTCTTTCGTTTTCAAGTGCTCGCTCATGCTGTCGAAGACGCAGTTCATCTTCCTGTTGTTGCATCTTTAGACGTAACTCTTGTTCTTGTTGTTGCTGTTGTAAACGTAACTCTTCTTGCTGGCGACAAAGTTCTATTTCTTCACGCTCCTGCTCTAACCCCAATTGGCGCTCTCGCAATCGTTGCTCTGTTTCTTTGTTTGCTCCTAGCTTTTCGAGCTCCGTTTCTTCGATCTGTCGCCTTTTTGATGATCGCGAGTTGGCGATACTGGGTTGTTTTCTGCTTCCATGTTTAGTTGAATGCTTGGAAGAGACCTCGTTGTTCTCCGCAGCGTTTTCTATTGCTCCATTACCTGTATCAATTACAGTTTCGTCGTTTGGGTCTTTGTCACCAGCCGATGTAGTCGACACTAACGATGTTTGGTTTCCACAATCCTTGCTGAGCCTGTACTGTTTGATCAGGTCTTGATAATGACTCCTAGCATTAATGAAACCCGCAAACTCATGGGGACAAGCTTCTGTCTTCATCATTTGAAGAACTTCTGCGAAAACTTCATCTAGTTTTTCTAATAACCGTTCCGCCTGATCACACATTATCTGTTTTTCGGGTTCGCTTAAATCTTCTACTCTCAGTTTCTTTTCGAGTTCTGACAATTCGTTTTCGATTGGAACATAATCTCCCAATAATTTGTACACTCGCAATGTGTCTTTTCAGAAGTCGACGACTACTGCGCGACAATTTTCAAAGAATCGGAGATGTGGTGTTTTGTCAACTACCCATCGCAAAACCTTCCTCTTTTCTTCTAACATACAATTGGTGTTTTTGTCAAAGCTTCCAAAATACTTTGGTATTAATAGTAACCTCTGCTGTTGTCGGTTGTCTTCCAAGTTGTCGTACGTCTCGAAGAAACATCGATAAGCACCTTCGGCTGTCATTGTTTTGTTTTGTGTCAGGTAGCCTTCTAGCTCGTTGAGGTGTCTGAAGAAGGACTTGAGGAGATCAGCTTGCTCTTTCTCTAACGTCTTGAGTTGACCACTCGCCTTCCAATCAGCCGTCTTCCAGTGTCTGTTGGGACTTTTGCTGGCCATCGTTGCTGGTTGTGTTTTGGTCCACCAGGTTGAATCGAAGATTCGCTGTTGTTCGTGTTACTGCTGTTGTTGTCCGGGTCGGCGGACCAAATGATGCGGCTGCTCAGGAATCTCAGCGGAACCGATATATCACAGCCTGGTTCTTGAGTTTTACGCCGGCCTGGTTCTTCACTGGGTTCGATTGACTAACGATCTCGCAGAAATAATTAGTCGCTCGGACGCATCAAAGGACTGTAACTTTAATTTTGTTGATTGAAGTTAAGAAAATCCTTAGTGATAGTCTATGTTCAATCTCGTGCTGAAGTTTGTAAGGCTTCAGCCAGTAGCTAGTATTGTTGCAAACTTCTCGTTAAGTAAGCTCAACTAACTTAGAACTCGAAAGATCTTAAGATCTAGCAAAAGTTAGCAAAGAATCAAATTTTAGTCTATCTGACAGCCAACTGCTCTTGGTAACAGTTTCTAATGGTTCTAAGTACAATACGGTTTGACTAATCAAACAATTGGGTTAAAGTAAATAATCAAATATTCATCATTTGTAACATAATCGCTACTTGTTTCTGATTGGTTAATCAAGAAAATGATTTAGGTCATTGTTTACATAGTAAATAACAGATTACTGCAATATTTACTTTTGTTGACATAAGGACGGATGGTTATTACGTAGCTCTAAATGCCTCGAATGTACGGTATTTCACCTTTACTGATCATCTAAAGAATCATAAATATATCGGACCCTGTGAGAGCCTATCTCCAGGATTGTGGCGATAGACCCGGTGTTCGACTGCATGTTGTGTCTTCGACGGTTAGTGAATGCAAGCGATCACAAGAAAAAAGCGGATGCAAAGAACAAGTCTTTAAAAATCAGTGGGGTCCGTGATCACCTGGACAATTATATTCACAGAGTCTTCTGCCCTAAAGATCCAAGAGAAATGCCAGAATTTGTTAAGGCAATAATTGCAACATTAAGGGAGCCCAAGACTAATGCGGGTGTTTTGATAGAGTATTTCATGAGGGACCAGAAGAAGCGAGCTGCTCGGAAGAACAATAGCACGGAGACGGTTGATAAGAGAGTCAGAAAGACCTTTCAACTACATCTGAACAGCCTATGGGTGACTACAGCGGGGATGATGCGCTATCAGGAGGCCTCAAAACTGTTCGATGAAATTAAGGAAAAAAGCGAGTACAAAGCAAGCAGCATGGTGCTTTTCGTCGTTGTGGTGAGGAGATTCCTCAGATATGTCAAATGTAACCAGAAAAAGCTAAAAATTCCGTTTGATGATTGGGATGATTACCTAAAAGAACTCTCCTCAGATTATATCAAATGAAAAAAGATATGTTACTGCTGAGACGCAGGAAGGATAAGGAGACGCCTACACTTGCGGAATGCACCAAAGTTGTCCACATTGTCAAGGATACGCTTGATAGCCCAACTTCCTGTAATTACTCTTATAACTTGCTAAATGGCCTTACGTTCTTTTACTTTCAAGTAAACGCGGGCACGAGGCCCGGACCTATCCAGAATCTGAGGTTCGAGAACAACGCACAACTGAGGAGAGGGGAGCCCGTTCATAGTGTTGAGCATAAAACTGGCTCTAGCTATGCTGTCACCTACAAACTGAATAAAGTCCAAGTGCTTTACTTCGACCAAATGTTTGCAGCCTTCCGCAAAGAGACGGGAGAGAACCCGTTGTGGCTCTTTCCTACGTTGAGAAATGGCAAGAAACGATGTATGTTTCGATTTGTAAACGATGCTTTGAATCAAGTAGTACCGGGCTCTCTGCTCACTAAGAAATTCACTCCCACGGCGATCAGAAGAGTCATAGCTAACGAGCTATACAAGCGAAAAGATACGGAGCCGAAGACTTACCAGAAGCATGTCGAACAAACTGCCCACGACATGAAGACAGATGAGGCCAGTTATTTGCTGACCAAAGTTTCGGACGACAGCATCACAGATGTGTATGCTAGACTCTTCAACTTACCAACTGACCCGATTGTCGAAATCACAACGCACATGACGCCCGAACAGTTCGACAAAGCCAAATGCCGTACGATATACTTCAATACCGAGTTCGAGGGTCCAATCTTCCCTCACTTGCACGGAATTGAGGAAGAAGAAGAAGTGAGCGCGGAGCCTCGTGATATAGTACGTACTAGTCAGGGTACCTGCCAGACCTCCAATAACGTAGAAGAGGACCAGTTAGATCAAGAGGAGATAGATGCGCAGTTCCAGATAGTAGAAGAGGAGGCTAATGCTCAATTGTATGACGATGACAGTTATGATGAGAGTACAGATGAGGATAGTGAGGAGGATACTGATAACGTAGAAAGTGACCCCGAATTCGATGAAAATGTTTCCACTATTAGTTGCCGCAAGGATAAGAGCATTGTGCCAGCTAGCAGGAGGCCCGATTTTGTGCGTAGTTTGCAAAAGTTCAACGGAAAGGCCAAATGGAAGCCCGAGGAGAAGTCTCTCTGCACATTGTTTGCTCAAGTGGAAATGACTCCCAGTAAAGCGGAAATTAGCGAGATCATCAAGGGGAAATGAGGCAGACCCCCGTCCAAACAAACTGTAGTCGAGATATACGATAAACTAAAAGCCCTAGTCAATAGGCTTGCGGAGTATTGTTGGGAAACTGATGATAAAGTTTTGTTGAGCACGGAAACTTTTGCTACACTATTGACTTGAATCTTTGATTATTTTACTTTGGGTAAGATTGAATTACTTTGTTTGATTATACATTGATTATTGTACCTATTGATAGATCTTATGTATGTTGTTATATTGGCTACCTTGTAGCACCTTGCTTTACAATATTCGATAATGTTTGTTCGGTTAGTTTGTTCAGTTATCTGCGGTTTCCCCGCTTACTTTTGGTTAAAAAATCAAGATGATAGAGTGTAGGCTCATTGAATAGTATTGCAATTGAATTGTTGAGCCAGAAAAGTGAGAGTGAGGAAAGTGAGAATTTTTACTGGATACAGAAAATTTTTTAAAATTTATGTCCAGATCCTAAAAAGTGACTATCAGTTGACTACACGATCACTTTTGTTCGAAATTTTGTTCAACGACCTCCAAGGTATAGATCTTAAGTAAATTAGTTCTTTTATAGTAAATCTAAAGCAAATTGTTGAATTACAATATACTACTACTTCTCTACGAGCCCAAGAAATTTCAGAAGTCAAACTGAAGTGGTGAAAGGGGGGGAGGGGGTTGGTATAACTCATATTATCCTAGCAAAGGGCTCCTAGATAAATTGGACTGCGGTGATATGAAGGTACCACAAATAGTGGAGACAAGGTACTAGTTGCTATACTAGAAATGTATATCTCGTCTAAATAGATCACTTCAAACAATAAAAAGCGTCAAAATTTTTAAAATTTTTTTACTCCATAACGTATTATTTCTATCAGAAGGCTCGCTTTATCCTTTCCACTACCAATTTTTTTTTGCTAGAAAAACGTTGTTCTTGGGCCCTGAGCCGTTCTTGGGCTCACGTAGGCCCAGAATAACTTTGGATGAGCCTCCAAAACCCATTAATTATTGAGATATCGGCATTCAAAGATTTTTTAGCACAGGGGTCCAAGCATTATAGAGGACTATCATCTGAGTCCGCTCTACGGCAAACTTAGACTCCACTACCGACCCAGTCGTTTGTGTTTAAAAAAACATTTTTTAAAATTTTATTGTCGTTTTGGGTTCACACTGAGCCGCTCTATCTTCCTGATTCAGTATTTCTGATCCATCTTCACCACAAAAAAATGAAGCATAGGAGCCAGCTGCTAATAATAACAGAAGTCCCCTGAGAGCCCTCTGCTAAAAGAGCCCTCTGCTCCTACTAGCAGATTGCTCCACATTCTAATACTATTAGTACTACTACTACTACTACTACTACTACTACTACTACTACTACTACTACTACTACTACTACTACTACTACTACTACTACTACTACTACTACTACTACTACTACTACTACTACTACTACTACTACTACTACTACTACTACTACTACTACTACTACTACTACTACTACTCTTACTACCACTACTACTACTACTACTACTACTACTACTACTACTACTACTACTACTACTACTACTACTACTACTGTTTCAACACTTTAATTCCAAATATGAAATAAAGGCACGGTTGGCAACAAATACAAACAAAACAAGAAGAGTTATTTGTTTGGTTATTCTGTGAAGTGCTGTACGACGAAATTGTTGAAGGCATTCTTTGACCCGGTTGCTGCTTTCTCCTGCAATCTGGTGAACGATACTTTGTTTCGTACACAGTCTCCTTCGATTTGACTCATCCACGTTTTCCGTTGCCCCCCAGGAGCGCGTCTAGCATGGAAGTATTGATCGGGCTGGTCCCAATCGAAGGCACTGCGGGCTAATCTTCCTGGTTCCATTCTCTGGATGTGTCCGTACCATTTTATCTGTTTGAGCATGATCATCGTGGATAGTTGGGGCATTCGTGATCTTGACATAATTTCTTCGTTCGTTGCTTTCTCCAGATATGACACACGTAGAATTCTCCGAAGACAACCAGAGTGGAAGCTCTCAAGTTTTCTCTCCATTAATTTCGAAAGAGTCCAAGTCTCTGAGCTGTACAGCACGGCTGATAAAACGAGTGGTTTGTACAAATTGCACTTGAGGTGCACGCTGAGCTGCTTGCTCTTCCAGAGATTTTGGAAGTTAGCAAACCGTTGTCTACCTTCTGCAAGTTTGCAATTGACTTCCTGCAGGTCTCCATGCTTGAGGCTGTCATATGATCCGAGATACTTGAACGCTTCTATGTTTTCAAACTCGTTTCCGATAACATCTTGTACTTTGCAGGTAAACACGCGTGTGGCAACTGCTTTAGGTTTGCCACAGTATCTCGATTGGTGAACTTTTCGGCCATTGACTGTTTTGAACTTTCTTTCACACTTGTCACAGGTAAGGCTCGCCTCTAGTTGCTCGAACTTTGACTTGTCGACGACATTCTTTGACAAACCGGCTTTGCAGAATCTTGTTTGGTGCACTTTGCGTCCGGTAACTGTACTGAATTGCCGCTGACAATTCTAACATCTTAAAGACTCTTGGTCAGCCACCACTGACCGACTCTCATTTTCTGGCGACTCTGAATCTGCTACAGCAGATTGTTGTTGTGAAGCTACCAACGCTGGCTTAGCCACCGCTAAGCTTTTCAATCTTAGCTTCCGGCCATCTTGTGTTTCGAACCAGCCCGCTTTCTTTTTCGTTCCCAGCAGCACCTCCGTGCTGATGGTTAGTCGTGACTGGCTAGATGTCTCTGCCAGGAGTCCTAGTTTGCCTTTATGTGTTCCAGTGAGTATCTCCACGTTCTGTTGGATACTAGGCACTGCAACAACATTTGGGCTGTCGCATTTTACGCCCATATTCTTTGTTTAGGCCACATTAATCTTCAGACCAGCGGCTTCCGCAAGGGCCTCGATTCGATGTAGGTTTTCTTGCACCTCACTGTCTGAGACCCCCACGAGAGCAATATCATCAGCAAAATCTAAGTCAGCCACCAATCTCCCAATGTCTAATCCTCCATGCACCGAGTTAGCCAAAATGTAGTTGATGACAAGGCCGAATAGGATTGGGGACCACACATCACCCTGCCTAACGCCCGTTCTGACATCAAATAAGCGTCCTTTCTCACCTTCGGCTTTGACTCGACATTTGAATCCATCATAGCTGTTTCTTATGATGTTTATCACTTTTTGCGGAAGACCATAGTGTTTCATTATCTGGTACATCTGCTCACGATCGACAGAATCGAATGCCGCTCGAAAGTCTATGAAAACTCATTGCTTTGGTGTTTGAAGGCTGAGATACGACTAGTTGCGCCACAAACTAGAAGACCAGTGCCTCGTTAGTTCGACCATGTGAGCGGAGAGCCGCAGCACATGACCTACCCCCAGGGGACACCACGTGGAGGTGAGGTTGGATTTTGTCCCCCACTACTACTACTACTACTACTACTACTACTACTACTGCTGCTACTACTACTACTACTACTACTACTACTACTACTACTACTACTACTACTACTACTACTATTACTGCTACTACTACTACTACTACTACTACTACTACTACTACTACTACTACTACTACTACTACTACTACTACTACTACTACTACTACTACTACTACTACTACTACTACTACTACTACTACTACTACTTTTACTTCTACTACGACTACTACTACTACTACTACTGCTACTACTACTACTACTACTACTACTACTACTACTACTACTACTACTGCTACTACTACTACTACTACTACTACTACTACTACTACTACTACTACTACTACTACTACTACTACTACTACTACTACTACTACTACTACTACTACTACTACTACAACTACTACTGCTAACACTGTTTGAACACTTAAATTCCATAAAAAAATAAAGAAACAATGGCAATATGTACAAACAAGTTAATAGAATGCATATAAGTTTGAGCTTATTTGCGTTTATTTAATCCAGGAAATGCTGTTCGACAAAACTGTTGAAGCGGGATTTAGACTCTCTTTTTGCTTTCTGTCGTAAGGTGATGTAGCTCATGTTGTTCCTTGAGCAATCTTCTTCAAGTTGGCCCAGCCACGTCTTGCGTTGACCCCCTGGAGCTCGTTTAGCGTAACGATATTTTTCTTGCGGATCCCAGGTGAAGGCTCGAACAGCTAGACGATCGTCAATCATCCTCAGGACATGGCCAAACCATTTCAACCGTTTAATCATGATCATTGCAGAAAGTGTCAACATACAAGAGCTAGCCAGTACTTCTTCATTTGTCACCTTCTCCATATATGAAAAACAAGGTATCTTTCGCAGACAACTGGTGTGAAAGCTCTCAAGTTTCCGTTGCTTTGATTTATTCATGGTCCAAGTTTCAGAGCTATATAAGACCACTGATAACACAAGAGCTCTGTATAACTTCCATTTGAGGGGAATAACAAGTTGCTTGCTCTTCCAAAGCTTCTCAAAGCTCGCAAATCGCTGTCTCCCTTCCGCCAGCTTGACTCTGATTTCCTTTAGGTCACCATGTTGCAAGCTCACGAAAGAACCGAGATATTTGAAAGCTTCTACAATTTCGAACTCCAGTCCATCTCGATCGTCGACATTGCAGGAGAAAATGCGAGATCTTCCAGCCTTTTCTCTGCCGTAGTATCGTGACTCGTGAATTCGTCGGCCTTTCACAGTCGCGAATTTCCTAGTGCACTTCTGACAGGTGAGGCTCTTCTCTAGCCCAACAAACTTTGTCGCGCTGTCTTTGACACTCTTCGAAATCTTAGACTTGCAGAATCTGGCTTGATGCACTTTGCAGCCTCTTGCAGTGTCGAAGCGACGTTTACAACATGAACATATACAACTCTCGTCATCAGAGACCGCAGATGATCTGTTACTCGCCGTAGACACTAGATCAGCAACCACTGACCTCTCGTCGCTGCTAACTGTCACAGGCTCAGCCTCCGCTGAACTTTTCAATCTCAGTTTCTCACCAGCTAGTGTCTCGAACCAGCCCGCATTCTTCTTCTTGCCCAACAGCACCTCCCTGCCAATGAGTAGTCTGGATTGGTTTTCGGTCTCAATGAGAGTCCCATAACGGCCTCTGTGGTATCCTGTAAGAACTTCTACGTTTTTTTGAGCAATGGGTACACTGGCTCCGGGTTTTTCGCATTTATTACCCATATTCTTTGTCTTCCCAACATTGATCATTAGGCCAACAGCCTCGGCTGAAGATTCAATTCTGTGTAGATTTGCTTGAACTTCGGAATCAGAGACGCCCAATAGGGCAACATCATCGGCGAAATCAAGATCAGCAACACAGCGTCCAATATCGATTCCTCCTTGAACTGAATTAGCCAACACATAGTTTATCACAAGGCCAAAGAGAATAGGCGACCATACATCACCCTGGCGAACACCAGTTTTTACGTCGAACATCTGACCCTTCTTGCCCTCTGCCTTGACGCAGCACTTGAAGCCTTCGTAACTGTTGCGGATGACTTTCACAACTTTTTGTGGGAGCCCGTAATGTTTCATTATCTTGTACATCATCTCGCGGTCCACCGAATCGAATGCAGCGCGGAAATCAATGAGACAAAAACTGACATCCAATTGGAAGGCCATGCTTTTCTCTAGTATTTGCCTCAACGCAAACAATTGGTCAGTGCAGCCCCTGCTCTTTCGGAATCCGCATTGTTCTTCTCTTAGCACTTGATCAAGTGCATTTTTGCATCTATTCAGGATAATTGATGCAAAAACCTTTCCAGATACCGAGAGCAGTGAAATTTCGCGATAGTTCCCACACTCAGATCTTTTTCCTTTGTTTTAGTATAGCGGGACAACAACTTCTGCTAACTTCCAGTCTTGTGGAAGATTTTCTTCAGTCCAGCACTTGTTGACAATGTCCCACAGCCATTCAGCGATTCCATTATGCGACTTTAGCATTTCGGCAGAAATATCGTCTGGTCCACTTGCTTTACCGTTTTTCAGTTTACGGACGGCATATAGAACTTCATCAAACCGACTTGGACCTAGGTCTATTTCAAGACTCTTGGATGCCTCCACTATGCTCAACACAGAATTGCCGCTTGTCGTGGCTAAATTCAACAGATGCTTAAAGTGCTCGGTCCAACGTTCCAACCTTTCTTCTTTTGTTTTCAAAGGCTCGGCTGTGGTTGAAACTAATTTACTTATATGAGGACTCCACTTCCGGCATAACTGTTTTGACTCCCCAAACACTTCTTTCAGGTCTCCTTTGTCTGAAAAATCTTGTATTGTTTCACCTTTGTCTTTCAGCCACTGTCTTTTGTCAGATCTTAACGTTTTTCGTACTTCTTTGCAGCAATTAGAGAACACTAGCAGCGCCTCCGCGCTACTATGCTTCCTCAACTGTAACTCGGCCCGTTTCCTAATCAGCGCCAGCGTTTCCACTGTAATCAAGGGTTTGTGCACACGCTTTTCGGGGATGAGTAGTTTTGTTGCCGCTGCATGAATAGCCGTGCGAAAATTTGCCCAAGATTGTTCTACTCCTTCAACAATATCGCTCTCATCAAGATAGCGTTTCACTTCTGAGCAGAAAGCTTCACGCTTGACATCATCGGGCAACTTGGCAGAGCAGACTTTCGGTTGACTGCGTGGCTTCTGTGCCACTAATTTGAATCGCACTTCAGCAATGACCATTTCGTGATCGGTGAGAGTGATCCTTCCCCTCCTTGTCCTTACGTTGCGCAAACAACTCATGTGCCTCGAACAGAAAAAGATATGATATAACATCTTCTTTCGCATCTGTTGGTCAGGTGGGTTAAATGTATACCGGTGCACTAACCGGTGTCGAAACCAGGTTCCACCAATCAACAGGTCATGAGAGACACAAAAAGACAACAACTTTTCTGAGTTATCATTCACCTCGCCCATTCCAAAGGGGCTTCGGCAAGGCACGTTGGCATCAGATTGTTGACCAGGTTCCGCATTGAAGACTCCGACGAGGCAGACTCTCTCCCTTTGTTTGAATCTGGATACCAAGCTGCTCAACTGATTCCAAAAATTGTCTTTCGGTAAGTTGTCAGCTTCGTTTGTGGGCGCATAACACACAATCACAACACGGTTAGCTCGTCTCTGAGCTTCAAACTTCACATAAGCGTTATTATAACGCATAGTATGTGTGTTATGCGCCCACAAATGAAGCTGACGACTTAGCGAAAGACAATTTTTGGAATCAGTTGAGCAGCTTGGTATTCAGATTCAAACAAACGGAGAGAGTCTGCCTCGTCGGAGACTTCAATGCGGAACCTGGTCAACAATCTGATGCCAACGTGCCTTGCCGAGGCCCCTTTGGAATGGTCTTCTCTGCCAAGTTCCGCAATGAAGTCACGCGTGAAGCTTTCTGCTCAGAAATGAAACGCTATCTTGATGAGAGCGATATTGTTGAAGGCGTAGAACAATCTTGGGCAAATTTTCGCACGGCTATTCATGCAGCGGCAACAAAACTACTCATCCCCGAAAAGCGTGTGCACAAACCCTGGATTACAGTTGAAACGCTGGCGTTGATTAGGAAACGGGCCGAGTTACAGTTGAGGAAGCATAGTAGCGCGGAGGCGCTGCTAGTGTTCTCTAATTGCTGCAAAGAAGTACGAAAAGCGTTAAGATCTGACAAAAGACAGTAGCTGAAAGACAAAGGTGAAACAATACAAGATTTTTCAGACAAAGGAGACCTGAAAGAAGTGTTTGGGGAGTCAAAACAGTTATGCCGGAAGTGGAGTCCTCATATAAGTAAATTAGTTTCAACCACAGCCGAGCCTTTGAAAACAAAAGAAGAAAGGTTGGAACGTTGGACCGAACACTTTAAGCATCTATTGAATGCAGCCACGACAAGCGGAAATTCTGTGTTGAGCATGGTGGAGGCATCCGAGAGTCTTGAAATAGACCTAGGTCCAATTCGGTTTGATGAAGTTCTATATGCCGTCCGTAAACTGAAAAACGGTAAAGCAAGTGGACCAGACGATATTTCTGCCGAAATGCTAAAGTCGCATAATGGAATCGCTGAATGGCTGTGGGACATTGTCAACAAGTGCTGGACTGAAGAAAATCTTCCAAAAGACTGGAAGTTAGCAGAAGTTGTCCCGCTATACAAAAACAAAGGAAAAAGATCTGAGTGTGGGAACTATCGCGGAATATCACTGCTCTCGGTACCTGGAAAGGTTTTTGCATCAATCATCCTGAATAGATGCAAAGATGCACTTGATCAAGTGCTAAGAGAAGAACAATGCGGATTCCGAAAGAGCAGGGGCTTCACTGACCAATTGTTTGCGTTGAGGCAAATACTAGAGAAATGCATGGCCTTCCAATTGGATGTCAGTTTTTGTTTCAATGATTTCCGCGCTGCATTCGATTTGGTGGACCGCGAGATGATGTACAAGATAATGAAACATTACGGGCTCCCACAAAAAGTTGTGAATGTCATCCGCAACAGTTACGAAGGCTTCAAGTGCTGCGTCAAGGCAGAGGGCGAGAAGGGTCAGATGTTCGTCGTAAAAACTGGTGTTCGCCAGGGTGATGTATGGTCGCCTATTCTCTTTGGCCTTGTGATATACTATGTGTTGGCTAATTCAGTTCAAGGAGGAATCGACATTGGACGCTGTGTTGCTGATCTTGATTTCGCCGATGATGTTGCCCTATTGGGCGTCTCTGATTCCGAAGTTCAAGCAAATCTACACAGAATTGAATCTTCAGCCGAAGCTGTTGGCCTAATGATCAATGTTGGGA
This sequence comes from Convolutriloba macropyga, assembly GCF_964194025.1. Classification (NCBI taxonomy): domain Eukaryota; kingdom Metazoa; phylum Xenacoelomorpha; order Acoela; family Convolutidae; genus Convolutriloba; species Convolutriloba macropyga. Next base: position 63,941,832 of record NC_134469.1, on the reverse strand, counting down.
AGACAAAGAATATGGGTAATAAATGCAAAAAACCTGGAGCCAGTGTACCCATTGCTCAAAAAAACGTAGAAGTTCTTACAGGATACAACAGAGGCCGTTATGGGACTCTCATTGAGACCGAAAACCAATCCAGACTACTCATTGGCAGGGAGGTGCTGTTGGGCAAGAAGAAGAATGCGGGCTGGTTCGAGACACTAGCTGGTGAGAAACTGAGATTGAAAAGTTCAGCGGAGGCTGAGCCTGTGACAGTTAGCAGCGACGAGAGGTCAGTGGTTGCTGATCTAGTGTCTACGGCGAGTAACAGATCATCTGCGGTCTCTGATGACAAGAGTTGTATATGTTCAGGTTGTAAACGTCGCTTCGACACTGCAAGAGGCTGCAAAGTGCATGAAGCCAGATTCTGCAAGTCTAAGATTTCGAAGGGTGTCAAAGACAGCGCGACAAAATTTGTTGGGCTAGAGAATAGCCTCACCTGTCAGAAGTGCACTAGGAAATTCGCGACTGTGAAAGGCCGACGAATTCTCGAGTCACGATACTGCGGCAGAAAAAAGGCTGGAAGATCTTGCATTTTCTCCTACAATGTCCACGATCGAGATGGAGTGGAGTTCGAAATTTTAGAAGCTTTCAAATATCTCGGTTCTTTCGTGAGCTTGCAACATGGTGACCTAAAGGAAATCAGTGTCAAGCTGGCGGAAGGGAGACAGCTATTTGCGAGCTTTGAGAAGCTTTGGAAGAGCAAGCAACTTAGTGTTCCCCTCAAATGCAAGTTATACAGAGCTCTAGCGCTATCAGTGGTCTTATATAGCTCTGAAATTTGGACCATGAATAAATCAAAGCAACGGAAATTTGAGAGCTTTCAAACCAGTTGTCTGCGAAAGATAACTTGTTTTTCATATATGGAGAAGGTGACAAATGAAGAAGTGCTGGCTAGCTCTTGTATGTTGACACTTTCTGCAATGATCATGATTAAACGGTTGAAATGTTTGGGCATGTCCTGAGGATGAATGACGATCGTCTAGCGCTTCGAGCCTTCACCTGGGAGCCGACAGAAAAATATCGTTATGCTAAACGAGCTCCAGATGGTCAACGCAAGACGTGGATGGATCAACTTGAAGAAGATTGCTCAAGGAACAACATGAGCTACATCACCTTACGACAGAAAGCAAAAAGAGAGTCTAAAACCCGCTTCAACAGTTTTGTCGTACAGCATTTCCTGGATTAAATGAACGCAAATAAGCTCAAACTCATATGCATTCTATTAACTTGTTTGTACTTATTGCCATTGTTTCTTTATTTCTTTATTGGATTTAAGTGTTCAAACAGTGTTGTTAGTAGTAGTAGTAGTAGTAGTAGTAGTAGTAGTAGTAGTAGTAGTAGTAGTAGTAGTAGAAGTAGTAGTAGTAGTAGTAGTAGTAGTAGTAGTAGTAGTAGTAGTAGTAGTAGTAATAGTAGCAGCAGTAATATTAGTAGTAGTAGTAGTAGTAGTAGTAGTAGTAGTAGTAGTAGTAGTAGTAGTAGTAGTAGTAGTAGTAGTAGTAGTAGTAGCTGTAGCAGGAGTGTAATATGGACCATTTTTCACCCATATTACACTTTGGCCACAGAATGTACCCTTACCCATATTAAGATGACCAAATTAAGCTTTGAAATAGGTACCCATATTAAGATCCGAGGTTGCCCATATAACACTTCTATTTTTTCGACCATTTTAAGTTTTCGCCCGTTACCCATTTTCACTCACAGTCATATGACTTATTTGACTAGAGTAAAATTTGGGTAGTATTTTGTAATTTTGTGGCCAATCACAAAAAAGTGGCCGATAATAGGTCTAGATAAAGCAATTTTTTGAGGAAAAAGCTGAAAATGTGTCGTTACTCTTGAATTGTGTTTTTTTTGCTTCGAAAAAAAGTTTTTTTGGTGATTTGTCTTTTCGTTTCATTCGTGTAAGAACAGTGCTCAGCTTCTTATTTTTTGCTGAAAATTAGAGAAAAATTAAAAAAGCTAACTTCAGAAGACAAAATTTAATTGATTCGGAACTCACAGATAATTGAGTGCTTTTTACAGAAGAAACGTAGACAATTTCAGTCAAATTCCATCTCTCTGTTTGAAATGTGATGTCACATTTTTACAACAAAAGGCAGGTTTTACATTTTATAATCAGGCTCATTTACAGCGTACTTAACCTTGTGGGTTGCTCTTTCATCCCAAAACTTGCTGGCATTTCGGACTACGAATCAATTTTATGGAGTTCAAAAAACGGAATTGGAGAAAAACTTTAAAAATCATCTTGATTGTTGCAGTTTGTTGTGTTTCTTACCACACGTTTTTCCGTTCTCTCAGTAACACTGTAATCTATGCTGCAGAAATTGTTTCCCGCATTACCATGGTTTTATCAGTATGTCAGTAAGGTGTTAGCAAATTCAACTTCTCTTTTCGATATATAGAATTGTTCATCAACAGCTAAACGGCCACCTCTTCTGAATTTCCAGCATTTTGTCTTCTTTACGTTAATTTTCAACTAGTTCCTGCTACAATACGTGTTCAGATTATTCAAACTTTGTTGTAGTTGGCCTTGGCTATAGCTCCCAAGTAATAAGTCATCAGCGTAAAATATAACATCTAGAGCCTTGCATTTCAGCTCAAAATACAAATGAGCTATGAATAAACTAAACAAGAGTGGTGAGAATTTGTGTCCCTGTGCTACTCCTGTTTTCTGTTCAATCTCGTTTGACAGGAAATCTTCATCAAGGATCTGCTGGAAGTTGCATTTTAGCACTGATTGTGTTCTGTGTATAATGGTCCCATGCATCCCCAATTTTATCAGTTTTGTAAGCAGCATGTTCCTCTTCGCTTTTTCGTAGTCAATGAAGCAGGCTTAGTATTTGCCACTGCTGCTGATGTTATGCTTGATTGCTCTTGTCAAGTGCGAAACTGCGTCAATTGTTGACAGTTTGTGTCTGAAATCATATTGGCTTGGTGGTAAAATTTGATTTTTCTCGAACTATGTTCGCAAAGGCTGGTAAATGAAACCCGTGAACAATTTGTTCATGCAACATAACAGGCTAATGCCTCTGTAGGAACTTTCAAAAACTCCTATTTGTGTCCGTCATTTTGAGCCTACTTCAGAATCCAGAGACTCCTCCAGCATAAATTGTGACTTGTTTTAAATTTTGTCCTGATAAAACATTGCTCAACTGTAAACGTTAAGGTTGGTTAAGCTAAAGCTTATGTTGCAAGCTTTAATCTTTTGTAAGCGTCAATGGCTCCGTATTTATAGTGAAGTTAACACTGTGTGCGTTCTTGATCCATTTTAGAATTGTTGGCCTAGGTCTCTTGCGATAAGGTCCATCTTTTGTATCCAAAAATAGTTTTTCTTGTTCTCTTTTGCCCATTTTTATTTAAGTTTTGCAGCAAAGTGTAAAAATCATTTCTTGGGTTAGTAATAAAAATTTCAAATTTGTGTTTAGGCAACATTGTGCTTGTTATTGGCAAAAAAATTGGGTTTACTTGAAAAACATGAAAACAGAAAAAAATTTCAAAAAAAAAATGGGGGACCGCCGGAATTGGAGGCTTGGCCTCCAATTTGGGATGGTCCCCCATTTTTTTTGGCCGCCATAAAAAATGCTATCTGTGTTTGTCATTTTATGCCTATTTCCGGAAACCAGAGACTCCTCCAGTATAAATTGTGACTTGTTTTATCTTTTGTACTGATAAAACTTTGCTCAACTGTAAACGTTAAGGCTGGTTAAGGCAAAGCTTATGTTGCAAGCTTTAATCTTTTGAAAGCGTCAATGGCTCCCTATTTATTGAGAAATTATCACTCTGTGTGTTTTTGATCCATTTTAGAATTGTTGGCCTAGGTCTCTTGCGATAAGGTCCATCTTTTGTATCCAAAATTTATGTTTCTTGTTATCTTTCGCCCATTTTTATTTAAGTTTTGCAGCAAAGTGTAAAAATCATTTCTTGGGTTAGTAAAAATAATTTCAAATTTGTGTTTAGGCAACAGTGTGCTTGTTATTGGCAAAAAAAAGTTGGGTTTACTTGAGAAGCTCGAAAAAAAAAGAAAAAAATTTCAAAAAAATGGGGGACCGCCCGAATTGGAGGCTTGGCCTCCAATTTGGATGTTCCCCATTTTTTCTGGCCGCCATAAAATCTGCTATTTGTTTTCGTCATTTTAAGCTTATTTCCAGAATCCAGAGACTCCTCCAGTATAAATTGTGACTTGTTTTAGCTTTTGTCCTGATAAAACTTTGCTCAACTGTAAACGTTAAGGTTGATTTAGGCAAAGCTTATGTTGCATGATTTAATCTTTTGTAAGCGTCAATGCTCCATATTTATAGTGAAGTTATCGATTTATTTTATTGAGACAACAAGAAAGGCTGCTTTTTGCTTTCAAATTTTTTTTAAATAGTTTTGTCTCATTTTCGTCCACTTGACCTCAAATTTTATGTAATATCTGTGTTTTTTGCTTCAGAAACGTTGTTTTGATCCGTTCCACAACTTCACTACCTCTCAAATAACAATTGGAGAACCTCAGCATTTTAAACTTGGCGTTTTGTGGGTCATTAACTTGTCTTTTTCGTAGACATATCTGTAACCCTGGCGCATTTGAGCTCAAAAACCTCACCAATACCCATATTCCACTTTCCGAACAAAATTGAAAAATGTACTTTTTTTGTCTCAAAAGTAATTAGAGGAAATATTTGATCCATAATTGTTTTTTAAAAATCTTGAAAAACAGAATAGGGCGTTGAGTTTTAACAAAAACAAAGTTAAACAGCTTCAAGTGTGGTTCAATTTTGTATATATTGTTTTTACAACTGTGCAGATTTTGGCAATTTTCTTGCCGATTTTGGTTTCTTTTTATTCGAAAAATGGTTTCTCGATGACCCGAAAGAGTTTGAGTAAAAATTAAAAGACTTTGTTGACCAGAAAAATGAAAACACTATAACTTTTTTCGTTTTTTACTTTTGCTGTCGTAGAATTGTTTTCTGACGCATTAGGCTTTTTTCTGTTTTTTTTTATTTTTTATCGAGTTTAGTTTTGGCCAATATGGAGAGGTCTTTTCAAAAATAAACTAGTTCCAGAGAATAGAACGATTGTAGTTCATTCTTCTTTAGGGAACAACTTTTTTGAAATGGCCAAACGAACATCTCGAACAAGTTACCCATTTTAAAAAAAATTTGATTATCAGAGAAACGTGCGTTAAAAGGTTTTTTCAATAGATTTTGCCAGCTGCACACAGAGACACTAAAAAATTATTTTGTTTATTTCATTTAGACAATTGGAAAAACTTCTTTCCGCTATCAAATTTTTCAAATAGTTTTTTCTCATTTTCGTCCAACTGACCTCAAATTTGAGTAATAGCCGTTGTTTTTGCTTCAGAAGCGTTGTTTTGATGCATTCCATAACTTAACTTCCTCTCAGATAACAATTGAAAGACCTCAGCGTTTTAGAATTGGCGTTTTTGGATCATTAATTGGTCTTGGTCTTTTTGGTAGACATTTTTGTAACCTTGGCGCATTTGAGTTCAAAAACCTCACCATTACCCATATTCCACTTTTTGACCAAAATTGAAAAAAGTACTTTTTTGTCTCAAAAATAATTAGAGGAAGGAATTGATCCATAATTGTTTTTTTTTAAAAAATCCTGAGAAACAGAATAGTGCGTTGAGTTTTAACAAAAACAAAGTTAAACAGCCTCAAGTGTGGTTCAATTTTGTATATGTTGTTTTAACAACTGTGCAGATTTTGGCAATTTTCTTGCCGATTTTGGTTTGTTTTTATTCGAAAAATGGTTTCTCGATGCCTCGAAAGAGTTTGAGTAAAACTTAAAAGTTTTCGTTGATCAGAAAAATGAAAACACTACAACTTTTTTTCGTTTTTTACTTTTGCTGTCGTAGAATTGTTTTCTGACGCATTAGGCTTTTTCTCTTTTTTTAAATTTTTTATCGAGTTTAGTTTTGGCCAATATGGAGAGGTCTTTTCAAAAATAAACTAATTCCAGAGAATAGTACGATTGTAGTTCATTCTTCTTTAGGGAAAAACTTTTTTGAAATGGCCAAATGAACATCTCGAACAAGGTACCCATTTTAAAAAAAAATTGATTATCAGAGAAACGTGCTTTAAAAGGTTTTTTCAATAGGTTTTGCAACCTGCACACAAAGACACTAAAATATTATTTTGTTTATTTCATTTAGACAATTAGAAAAACTTCTTTCTGCTATCAAATTATTCAAATATTTTTTTCTTATTTTTGTCCAACTGACCTCAAATTTTGGTGATAGCTGTTTTTTATGCTTCAGAAGCGTTGTTTTGATGCATTCCATAACTTAACTTCCTCTCAGATAACAATTGAAAGACCTCAGCGTTTTAGAATTGGCGTTTTTGGATCATTAATTGGTCTTTTTGTAGACATTTTTGTAACCCTGTCGCATTTGAGTTCAAAAACCTCACCATTACCCATATTCCACTTTTTTGACCAAAATTGAAAAAAGTACTTTTTTTGTCTCAAAAATAATTAGAGGAAGGAATTGATCCATAATTGTTTTTTTAAAAACCCTGAGAAACAGAATAGTGCGTTGAGTTTTAACAAAAACAAAGTTAAACAGCCTCAAGTGTGGTTCAATTTTGTATATGTTGTTTTAACAACTGTGCAGATTTTGGCAATTTTCTTGCCGATTTTGGTTTGTTTTTATTCGAAAATTGGTTTCTCGATGCCCCGAAATAGTTTGAGTAAAACTTAAAAGATTTTGTTGATCAGAAAAACAAAAACACTACAACTGTTTTCGTTTTTTACTTTTGCTGTCGTAGAATTGTTTTCTGACGCATTAGGTTTATTCTGTTTTTTTAAATTTTTTATCGAGTTTGGTTTTGGCCAATATGGAGAGGTCTTTTCAAAAATAAACTAGTTCCAGAGAATAGTACGATTGTAGTTCATTCTTCTTTAGGGAAAAACTTTTTTGAAATGGCCAAATGAACATCTCGAACAAGGTACCCATTTTAAAAAAAAATTGATTATCAGAGAAACGTGCTTTAAAAGGTTTTTTCAATAGGTTTTGCAACCTGCACACAAAGACACTAAAATATTATTTTGTTTATTTCATTTAGACAATTAGAAAAACTTCTTTCTGCTATCAAATTATTCAAATTTTTTTTTCTCATTTTTGTCCAACTGACCTCAAATTTTGGTGATAGCTCTTTTTATGCTTCAGAAGCGCTGTTTTGATGCATTCCATAACCTAACTTCCTCTCAGATAACAATTGAAAGACCTCAGCGTTTCAGAATTGGCGTTTTTGGATCATTAATTGGTCTTTTTTGTAGACATTTTTGTAACCCTGTCGCATTTGAGTTCAAAAACCTCACCATTACCCATATTCCACTTTTTGACCAAAATTGAAAAAGGTACTTTTTTTGTCTCAAAAATAATTAGAGGAAGGAATTGATCCATAATTGTTTTTTTAAAAACCCTGAGAAACAGAATAGTGCGTTGAGTTTTAACAAAAACAAAGTTAAACAGCCTCAAGTGTGGTTCAATTTCGTATATGTTATTTTAACAACTGTGCAGATTTTGGCAATTTTCTTGCCAATTTTGGTTTGTTTTTATTCGAAAAATGGTTTCTCGATGCCCCGAAATAGTTTGAGTAAAACTTAAAAGATTTTGTTGATCAGAAAAATGAAAACACTATAACTTTTTTCGTTTTTTACTTTTGCTGTCGTAGAATTGTTTTCTGACGCATTAGGTTTTTTCTGTTTCTTTAAATTTTTTATCGAGTTTAGTTTTGGCCAATATGGAGAGGTCTTTTCAAAAATAAACTAGTTCCAGAGAATAGAACGATTGTAGTTCATTCTTCTTTAGGGAAAAACTTTTTTGAAATGGCCAATTGAACATCTCGAACAAAGTACCCATTTTAAAAAAAAATGATTATCAGAGAAACGTGCTTTAAAAGGTTTTTTCAATAGGTTTTGCAACCTGCTCACAGAGACACTAAAATATTATTTTGTTTATTTCATTTAGACAATTAGAAAAACTTCTTTCTGCGATCAAATTTTTCAAATATTGTTTTCTCATTTTTGTCCAACTGACCTCAAATTTTGGTGATAGCTGTTTTTTATGCTTCAGAAGCGTTGTTTTGATGCATGCCATAACTTAAATTTCTCTCAGATAACAATTGAAAGACCTCAGCGTTTTAGAATTGGCGTTTTTGGATCATTATATTGTTTTTTTTGTAGACATTTCTGTAACCCTTGCTCATTTGACTTCAAAATTCTCACCGTTACCCATTTTGCACTTTCGTGCAAAAAAAAATTTTGAGTAGAAAAATTATTGATATATTGATTTCTGAGCCAATTTTCATACTGATCATTTAGAGATCACTAGATTTGTTTTTCAAAAAAACATTCTTTGGATAAGGAAACGGTCGAAATCAAGGATTTCCCGACAACACATTAAAAAAAATATTTTGTGTTTTTTTAGAATTTGGGGTTGTTTTTGAACAACTTTTTTTGCCTGAATTTGTCTTTTTTAATATGAGATTTGAAACGCAGCACTTTTAGTTTATGGAAAAGTTATTTTTCCAACACTAGCACAATCCAGATCGAAATGGCCACAGTTTTTTATGAAAAACCTTTTTTTTTAATTTTCATTTAATATTTTTACACCAGTAAAACATGTTTTTTAACTTTTTTTTACACATGGCCAGCATGTCACCTCCTACTTACCATCTCTGCGCTTCCAAAAAATTAAATTTGAGGCAAAAATCTGCAATCAATTAAAAAATATCAGAATTGGGCCAAAAATTATCCAAAAACTGTTACCCATATTTGAAGGCCGTTTTTTTCAAAGTGTTTTTTCTACTTTTTCACTACATAAAAAGCTCCAGTTTTTTGCGAGGTGGGTTGTCGTACTATTTCGAACTTGCTTGCCAAATTTCAGATTTCTGTGGTCATTTATCAAAAATCACCAAATTTCGGATCTGAGGATGTCCAAACGCACTCGACTTAGTCAAACCGATTTCATAGGCCGAAATTTTCACCGTATCTGAAAAAGCTACGTCAAACATCCATAAGAACAAAAATGACAGAAAGTAGTCATACAAGACAGGAACAAAAAAAATTTTTTGAAAAAAAATAGTTTTTCGTAGAGAAACTGCCTGTTCAATTTTCCTTACTGTTCGGCCAAAAAAGGCACCCTACTCCTATAGCTCAATATCTCAAAGAATACTTAACAGAAATTTAAAAAATACATGTTTCAGAAAATAGAGATAAAAATCTATCAAATAACGTTCAATTTTAATGGTCTTTTACTGTTAAAAAAGGAGAAATACTCTAGGAAAGAAAAAAACAATTAAAATTTTTGGAAGGCTATAGCACGAGCACTACTGGTTTGTTTTTAAGGCCGTTTCGGTAATCGTCAACTATAGCTCATAATAATCAATCTCAGGGGTTGATTTGAGTTTAAACATCAAAATTGAGGCGGCTCGGACGTTTTCCAGAAACCGCGGCCGCCCTTACCCAAATTGCTCTCTGCTACAGTAGTAGTAGTAGTAGTAGTAGTAGTAGTAGTAGTAGTAGTAGTAGTAGTAGTAGTAGTAGTAGCAGCAGCAGCAGTAGTAGTAGTAGTAGTAGTAGTAGTAGTAGTAGTAGTAGTAGTAGTAGTAGTAGTAGTAGTAGTAGTAGTAGTAGTAGTAGTAGTAGTAGTAGTAGTAGTAGTGGTAGTAGTAGTAGTAGTATAAGTAGTATTAGTAGCGGCAGCAGCAGCAGCAGCAGTAGTAGTAGTAGTAGTAGTAGTAGTAGTAGTAGTAGTAGTAGTAGTAGTAGTAGTAGTAGTAGTAGTATTAGTAGTAGTAGTAGTAGTAGCAGTAGTAGTAGTAGTAGTAGCAGCAGCAGCAGCAGCAGCAGCATTAGTAGTAGTAGTAGTAGTAGTAGTAGTAGTAGTAGTAGTAGTAGTAGTAGTAGTAGTAGTAGTAGTAGTAGTAGTAGTAGTAGTAGTAGTAGTAGTAGTAGTAGTAGTAGTAGTAGTAGTAGTAGTATAAGTAGTATTAGTAGCGGCAGCAGCAGCAGCAGCAGCAGCAGCAGCAGCAGTAGTAGTAGTAGTAGTAGTAGTAGTAGTAGTAGTAGTAGTAGTATTAGTAGTAGTAGTAGTAGTAGTAGTAGTAGTAGTAGTAGTAGTAGTAGTAGTAGTAGTAGTAGTAGTAGTAGTAGTAGTGGTAGTAGTATTAGTAGTAGTAGTAGTAGTAGTAGTAGTAGTAGTAGTAGTAGTAGTAGTAGTAGTAGTAATAGTAGTAGTAGTAGTAGTAGTAGTAGTAGTAGTAGTAGTAGTAGTAGTAGTAGTAGTAGTAGTAGTAGTAGTAGTAGTACCGGACGCAAAGTGCACCAAACAAGATTCTGCAAAGCCGGTTTGTCAAAGAATGTCGTCGACAAGTCAAAGTTCGAGCAACTAGAGGCGAGCCTTACCTGTGACAAGTGTGAAAGAAAGTTCAAAACAGTCAATGGCCGAAAAGTTCACCAATCGAGATACTGTGGCAAACCTAAAGCAGTTGCCACACGCGTGTTTTCCTGCAAAGTACAAGATGTTATCGGAAACGAGTTTGAAAACATAGAAGCGTTCAAGTATCTCGGATCATATGACAGCCTCAAGCATGGAGACCTGCAGGAAGTCAATTGCAAACTTGCAGAAGGTAGACAACGGTTTGCTAACTTCCAAAATCTCTGGAAGAGCAAGCAGCTCAGCGTGCACCTCAAGTGCAATTTGTACAAAGCACTCGTTTTATCAGCCGTGCTGTACAGCTCAGAGACTTGGACTCTTTCGAAATTAATGGAGAGAAAACTTGAGTGCTTCCACTGTGGTTGTCTTCGGAGAATTCTACGTGTGTCATATCTGGAGAAAGCAACGAACGAAGAAATTATGTCAAGATCACGAATGCCCCAACTATCCACGATGATCATGCTCAAACGGATAAAATGGTTTGGACGCATGCAGAGAATGGAACCAGGAAGATTAGCCCGCAGTGCCTTCGATTGGGACCCGCCCGATCAATACGTCCATGCTAGACGCGCTCCTGGGGGGCAACGGAAAACGTGGATGAGTCAAATCGAAGGAGACTGTGTACGAAACAAAGTATCGTTCACCAGATTGCAGGAGAAAGCAGCAACCGGGTTAAAGAATGCCTTCAACAATTTCGTCGTACAGCACTTCACAGAATAACCAAACAAATAACTCTTCTTGTTTTGTTTGTATTTGTTGCCAACCGTGCCTTTATTTCATATTTGGAATTAAAGTGTTGAAACAGTAGTAGTAGTAGTAGTAGCAGTAGTAGTAGTAGTAGTAGTAGTAGTAGTAGTAGCAGTAATAGTAGTAGTAGTAGTAGTAATAGTAGTAGTAGTAGTAGTAGTAGTAGTAGTAGTAGTAGTAGTAGTAGTAGTAGTAGTAGTAGTAGTAGTAGTAGTAGTAGTAGTAGTAGTAGTAGTAGTAGTAGTAGTAGTAGTAGTAGTAGTAGTAGTAGTAGTAGTAGCGGGGGACAAAATCCAATCTCACCTCCACGTGGTGTCCCCTGGGGGTAGGTCATGTGCTGCGGCTCTCCGCTCACATGGTCGAGCTAACGAGGCACTGGTCTTCTAGTTTGTGGCGCAACTAGTCGTATCTCAGCCTTCAAACACCAAAGCAATGAGTACATTCAACCATGGCCCCGAGTCCCGGGTAAGGGGTGCTAAAAATCTCCCGAGGAACCAACTCAGAATTGCAACTTTAAACGTCAGAACGCTGACCCAAGCCGGATCTTTAGAGGCTTTGAAAATGGATCTGGCGCAATACAAGTTGGATATTCTGGGAGTGCAGGAGACGAGATTGCAGGAGCAAGAAATTGATATTTGCTACGTCAAGTTCGCAGCTCGGAGGAGAGCCAATCTAGCTGTTGTTGTCTGCTACGCACCTACGAATGAAGCTAGTCTCCAAGAGAAGGATTTGTTTTGGAGTCAACTTTCAGACCTAGTTTCCAGCTTCAAACATAGGGAGCGTATTTGTGTCATCGGTGACCTCAATGCAGAGCCTGGACACCAGTTGAATGACATCATGAGCTGCAGAGGCCCGTTTGGAATGGGTGAAGAAAATGAAAACTCGGAAAAGTTGTTATCATTTTGCACTTCACACAAATTGCTCGTAGGTGGTACATGGTTCCAGCATCGACAAGTGCATCGGTACACCTACAACCCTCCCGATCCGAGTTGTCGAAAAAAGATGCTGGATCACATTCTGTTTGCAGAGAGATACAGAGGATGTCTGACGAATGTGAGGACCAGAAGAGGGAGAACCACAATTACCGATCATGATGTGGTCATTGCGGAAGTATCTATGAAACTTTTGTCTAAAAAGCCTTGTTTCACGCCCAGAATCAGTTCTGCAAAGCTGCAAGATGAAACAACGCGTGACTTATTCACGCAGGAGGTCAAGTTACATCTTGATAAGAGCGGCGATTTCGAGAGTACAGAGCGGTCTTGGGACAATTTTCGAAAAGCCCTGAACCAAGCAGCAGTGAAATGCCTCCTTCCGGACAAGCGAATGAACAAACCTTGGATTTCTCCAGATTCTCTGGAACTTATCCGGAAACGAGCTGATCTACAGTTGAAGAAACACAGCAGCGCGGTGGCGTTGTTAGAGTTCACAAACTGCTGTAAGGAAGTCAGAAAAGCTCTACGTGCAGACAAACGGGCATGGCTCTAACGCAAAGGCCGAGAAGTGCAGAGCTTTGCGGACAGAGGCAACTTGAAAGAGGTTTTTGGGGCATCACAGCAGATTTGCCGAAACTGGAGTCCCCAGTTGACCAAATTAGTTTCAAGCACTGGCGTCAACTTACGGACGAAAGAGGAACGACTTGAACGCTGGACGGAACATTTTAGTCAACTCCTGAATCCCTCAACATCCAGTTGCAGTACGAGATTGGATCCCGAAGAAGCAGCTGAAAGCTTGTCGATTGACCTGAGCCCAATTCGATTTGAAGAAGTGCTTGAAGCTGTCCGCAGGTTGAAGAATGGCAAGGCAGGTGGACCCGATAACATTTCCTGTGAGATGTTGAAAGCACACAAGGGTGTTGTTGAGTGGCTCTGGGACATCATAGATAAGTGTTGGTTGACGGAAGTTCTGCCCGATGACTGGAAGGTAGCAGAAATTGTCCCATTATACAAGAGTAAAGGAAAGAGGTCAGAGTGTTCGAACCACCGAGGGATCTCTCTATTGTCAGTACCAGGCAAAGTGTTCGCTTCCGTTATTCTCAATCGATGCAAAGATTCAGTGGATCGCGTCTTAAGGGAAGAGCAGTGCGGCTTCAGAAAAAGCAGAGGATGCGCCGATCAACTCTTTGCCCTGCGTCAAATAATAGAGAAATCAATGGCGTTTCAATTGGATATTAGCTTTTGTTTCATAGACTTTCGAGCGGCATTCGATTCTGTCGATCGTGAGCAGATGTACCAGATAATGAAACACTATGGTCTTCCGCAAAAAATGATAAACATCATAAGAAACAGCTATGATGGATTCAAATGTCGAGTCAAAGCCGAAGGTGAGAAAGGACGCTTATTTGATGTCAGAACGGGCGTTAGGCAGGGTGATGTGTGGTCCCCAATCCTATTCGGCCTTGTCATCAACTACATTTTGGCTAACTCGGTGCATGGAGGATTAGACATTGGGAGATTGGTGGCTGACTTAGATTTTGCTGATGATGTTGCTCTCGTGGGGGTCTCAGACAGTGAGGTGCAAGAAAACCTACATCGAATCGAGGCCCTT
>NC_134469.1:63823058-63920558 GCF_964194025.1 Convolutriloba macropyga | reverse complement strand
AACGGGACCTAGAATAGATCCTTGAGGGACACCCGTTTTTATAGTTCTTGGCATTGAATAATCACCATCAATCAACAGTTTTCGAGATCTACTACTCAGAGAACTATTTAAAAAGCTAAGCACACTATCTTTGAAACCCAAATTTTTCAAGAATTGAAAGAAGTAATTCATGATCGAGAGTGTCAAAGGCAGCTGATAGATCAAGTCCAATATAAAAAGTGCTCGTTGTCCTATCTAAATTGAGGAGCAAATCATTTGTAAGCTTAGCCGGCGTATTTCTGTAGAAAAAACTTCGTGTAGGCACTTTGGTATTTGCTAAAGAGACTATTCTTTTCAAGGTGTTCACGCATTTGTATGAAAGCCACCCGTTCTGATAGTTTTGAAATGTAACTTAGGTTCGAGATAGGTCAATAATGGGAAAAATCTTCAATGTCAGAATTTGTTTTCTTCAAGTGGGGCCTAACATTGGCCAGTTTAGAGGACTGGGGGAAATATCCCGCCTTCAGCTAAAGATTAAGGAGTTTCAGGAGGTCGAGAAAACAATGATCTGAAAATGACTTTACAAGATGTGCCGGAATGATGCGCAGTGGAGATGTACTGTTTGACGACGCCAAAACTAAATCTCTAAACTGACTTATCGAACACTCTGTGAACGAATACATTGAGTTAACTTCAGTTTTCACAATTTCTGGACCTATCGCACTAGGAATCGATGCAATAATACTGTTCACTTTAGATATAAAGAACTCGTTGAAGTCGTTTGCAAGCTGTTTTTTGTTTTCATATTTCGTGAGCTGTTCTACATCTTGATCAAGAAGCAATTTTAATTTGGCAAACTTTTTACGGCTACAATTTTCCATCAACGCATTCTTTATGTACAATCTACGCTTCTCTAAGAATTTTTCAAAATACATATGGGTAACATTTTCGTATTCAGATTTCAGTACAGATGTTTTCGACTTTCTGTGTTTACGCTCTGCTTTTTTCTTCTTTCGTTTCAATCTCAAAAGCTCATCCTCAAAGAATGGGCATTGATGCTTAGTAAATGTTTTTAGTTTGAGTGGCAGAACGGAATCCAAAATATTCTCCTCAAACCTTAGATACATATCCCATGCTTCATCAATACTTGAGGCAACATCAAACTTTAAGCACGAATTTAATAACTTAATAAAACGAACAGAGTCAAATTTCGTCCAATTGCTATACATCAAACTTTGTTGAGATTTGCGTTGCTTCACACTGCTGAGCTAGAAACAAATAAACGAATGGTCCGAAACAGTAATGAAGCTGTTCAATTTAACATTAATTGAAATATTGTTTGACGCAATAATATGGTCAAGAATCCCACCACTTCTGTGCATTTTCTCAGAGACGTACTGAGTCAGGCCGAAATCTTCACAAAATGAATTCAACATTTTTGATGCATCGTTATTTACATTTAGTGAAATGTTTACATCACCAAGGAGAACAATCTTGTTGGATTGTAGCCTTTTCTCTTCAAAAAGAACAGTAATGTGATCAATGAAAGATTTAACATTTAATCCAGGTGGTCGATAAGCAGCGATTACTAAATAACTGGTAGCCCCAACAATTAAAGAGGCATAACTTAATTCAAAAAATTCAGAGGTAAACTTTTCAAAATTTTCCAAATGGATATAATATCTGCGAAAGAGGCAAATTCCACCTCCTCTTTTTTTCACCCTTGGTGCACTATAGAAAAGAAACCCCGGGGGACAACACTGCTTTAGGATAAAATCGTCATCTGAGTTGTTCGTAATCCACGATTCTATAAATACTCCCTAACTAATTTCATTTACTTCCAAGAGGGCATTTACGTCTTTCATTTTGTTCCTGATAGATCGTACATTATGTAGACAAATGTTTAGTTCTGTAGATCCTTGTTTCGTCGATCTTTGGCTTAATGGAGGACTGACTAGTAGTCAATTTTGATCCACTTTTTTTAACCAATCACGGGCAGCTTCATTCAGTTAAAATCTTGACACCGTAACGTTTTCAGGCCAGAAATCAGGTAACTCAACTTTCTCCTCATCAAATTTAATTACACAATGGAAGGCTTTCAGGTGAGCCTCTGACTTCGAAATTTGGCAGCTCGAAGCAGCTCGACGTTGTTTTCTATACAGTACTTCTCAATTTCTGATGCTGTTATGTTCTGACTCAATCACCCTACATATCAATGTCGACGCTTTGGGGGCTTTTTGACACCATTGATGACTGCTGGATTGGTGTTCGTTCCCGTTTTTACCTCCTTAGTTGATCTTACTTTTCTCTGTACAGTTTCAAAATCAAGATCATCCGCCTTTCTCTTTTTGTTTACTGTCGCACTGTGATAACTGGATAAGCTGTCGTTTCGATTCCCGCTGGGGCCACTTTTTGCAGCTTTTAGAAACGGAGAATTCCGGTTTCTTTATCAACGCTATCTCATTGCGTACCATTGTCACTTCGAGGATCAAAGAATCAACACAATCGAGTTTTTTCTCAACGGCCGTAATTCTGTCCAGCGCAGATAATTCTGCAGTAAACCTAGGAGTACAACCAGCACATGACCAGTAGATTATTCGTTTGATATTTGCAGTACGTGAAATTCCCAAACAACCAAAGTGAACATATATCTTCTTATATTTGACAGAAAATCCTCCGTTGTACATTGCAAGGCTCGTTACAAATATTGCAGAGAGTTTCGGGCGGTGGCGGCGGTGGTGGGGGCACCATTGTAACCTGGGGTAAAAGGAGGACTAAATGAAGTGGCCGCTAGGGACCTAAACTAATTAGTCAAACAATTATGGAGAACGCTCACACCAAATATTTGACCAAGAAAAATATAATATTAAAAACCTTTATTGTTTAAAATTTATACTTATAAAAATCTTTAATGTTTTTGTTTTACCAGTACTTTCCTATATCTATCGGTTGCGGTACCACTCCAAATTGGATCCAAGGCCTTTAGGGGAATACAAAAATCTGCCACTAATTGGATATGCAGTTCAAAGGACGACTGTTAAAGAAGACTGACCCTACTCAACTTACTCTCCATGTTCTTTTACGTGAACTGTTTTTTCTCTATCATAAATGTAAAGTACAACGTCAATTGTTCTATGATACCCAACTTTAAGTCAACCGAAAAGAGACAAAGCAAAAGATTCGAAGCTCCGAATCACAGACAGAAAATTCGACAAAAATTTCTGGACTCGAATAACTAGACTATACAACATATTGAGAAAAACGATTGATAACCACTGAGTAAGAAGCTTCTGAAGCAAATGTCTACAACCTTATTTTCACGGACGCTACAATGAACTTGGCAGCTGCAGCTGGAGAATCTTGTGCAACTGTTGAAACTAAACTGCCTCAAAAAATTTGTGCTGCATGATTAATGAAAGGGTTAAACACCCAAGGGCGGCACCCTAAAGCCCCTCCTATTACATTGTTTCACCAAGCTTCCATGAATTAGAACTCCTTACCAGGTGCAATAATAAACTTTAAACAGAGTAAACTTTGAAAAATTATGTACCGAATTTTTTATAGCAGAGTCGAAATATTGTCCTCCAACTTTTTGGTTGCACTTGGAAGGCTTTCCACTTTAGATAATGTATCATGAGTAACTTCATCTACCAGTGTTGTTTCATTATTATCAGTTCAAAAAACTCCTTTTGTATTTATTACACTTCATTTATTACACCTATATGAAAAGTCTCGAGAATTTCCAGTACCTAGTTCTAAAATGGGCTGCTGCTGACTTTAAATCTTATTACGAGCTTTTGAAGTTTTCCAGCTTTTGCCTTTGAACATGTTCCTACAACTTAACGATCTTATGTATTTGTCAAAGCTGCTACGAAATAGCAACTTAACCGACTGCGAAATAGATATATGCGAAACGAACAAATCTAGAATAAGCGATAAAAAAAATCGGGATTAATCCACCAGGAACAGAAAAGTCGCGCCAGTTTCTCCTGTATAGAGCATCACGAGTCGAAAATTTGCTTCCCCAGGATGTGAACTTCTTCTCTCCAGTGGGCCTGAAGCGCCGTCTCTTGAACTTCATGTGGAAACAGTTTGAAGCCAGATTCTGCTACTCAAACTGCTGCACATGGGTACTACAATGTGACTGCCGCCAAAATTGGAATCACTATGTGTATTGAACCATCTGGGATCAACTCCCTTCAGCGCAAGCTGTAAATCCCAATCAACAACAACTTTCAATGAGTAATGCATTGTTGTAACTACAAATTGAATTCAGGTGTTTCTCTCCCTAGTCACCATAATAATGTTTACGAAGATTTGGTTATCTTGAGCGAGCAAGCATATTTTTTATTAATAGGAATATCTTTTTCATATTTATTATGATTTTCTAAGCTGTTGCATTACGTTCTATGCTTTAAGAGAAAATGAGTCGTTCCATTCGAAATAAACCTGTCAATTTGAATGCGCACACTATTCTCCTTATACAGACTGGGAGAGGATCGGATACAAAGACATTTTCGGACTATGAAAGTCTCGAGGAAGCCCTAGAGGGAATTTGCAAAACATTTGAGGAGCACTTGAAGAGAACAAATCCTACGAAGCCGACAATCACATACGACATCTCACAGCTCTTCGATTTCATCGACCAGCTTCCTGATCTTAGCTGCTTCCTCCTTGAAAAAGAATATGGTCTCTACGCTCCGTATGATAAAGACTGGATTAAAACCCAAGTGTATGAGCTTCTGCGCAAACAGGCTGCCAAGTAGTCAACAAGACTCATTTCTCATTTATGGAGCTGTAAGAGCAATCATTTATTGCGTATTGAGATGATTTCTGTGATGTTTCTGTGCAATTTGTCATTTTACTTCAAGTGATTCTTTTTGATCAGGAAAATATATGTCTTGTTACTTTTTTCTTAAAATCAGTCGGTAAAGTTGATTGAATCGAATTAATATTTTTTGCGATTGGAAGAGAAATGTTTGATAGCAATTTCTTTTTTACTAGTTACTTATCTGTTCAGCCTTTTATTTTTTGCTAGTTAAAGTTGTGGAATATTCAGAGGCTGCAACGTCAAAGCAATATTAAAATTTAGTAGAAATTACCACTGGGGGTATCTTTTTGTTACGTTTATTTGTCACGTTCTTTTGATGTTCCCTTTTATTAATATAAAAGCTGTTTCTCCCTGTCTCTACAAACATTAAAGACGGAGATGCAAAGAAAAGAGGGACAGATTTGTTTTTTGGTGCACGGAGAGTGGCCTGGATGTATTACAGGAAGGGCTGAATAATAATTTCAGATAAACAGATCCCTTAACGCATTTAGCTTACAATTCAACTTTGTTTTCAAATCTTTCATTGTCCAAACATAGATTTTAGGCTGTTTTCTATACATATTTGCAGAGCTGGTGAATCACGGTTGTCTGAAGGAAATTAGTCGAACATCAAATAGATGCGATAAGATCCTTTATAAGCTATTTTAGATGCTTTAGCTTCATTATTTCTGCTTCACAGTTTCTTAATAATTTCAATAGCCGAGTGAATATGATATGGACATTAGCTGGAATGCTAGTCGT
Source organism: Convolutriloba macropyga (assembly GCF_964194025.1). NCBI lineage: Eukaryota > Metazoa > Xenacoelomorpha > Acoela > Convolutidae > Convolutriloba > Convolutriloba macropyga. The sequence goes on along the minus strand of NC_134469.1, from coordinate 63,915,007 downwards.
GATGTCGAATAATTCAAATGATTGATGGTGAACCAAAACTATGTGGTAAGATAAACGAGGAGGCTTGGCAATGTGCGTTGGAACATAATGTTCCATTACCGTTCATCCACGTTTTTGGCTTACAAAAAAAAAGAAACTGAAACGTGGAAAAATGCCCAAAATCGAAATTTTTTAAGGAAAACTCGTAGCATCAAAGCCGAAGAACCATTAATTATACGTAAAATAGCAACAAATTTAATGCATTTAAAGTTTTAATGCATCGCAACGACGATACCCAGAAGTCATTAATTTCATCCGTACCCGTGTCAGCTTTAGTCTTCTAAAGAGCACTATTTTATGCATTCGTGGATGTAGAGGTCAAAAGTCAAAAACGCCAGATGACATCAGCATAGAAACTTTCAATGCCTTCACATTCAATGCCAAAACGACCTCTAAATGACCTCATGTTGACTTCTAAAGACTGAAGCCAAGCTGCATGTTCCATAACCATATCATAGATAACTTATTCTTTTCATAGCTGGTGCTAATGTGCTCACAACACAATTCTGTCCATTTGCTCTCGCTTCAACCGTCTCGCATTCATTGCCATTCAGTTTGCTCTTTTTGTTTGTTTCATGTTATTTTGAAATTTGTTAGCCATTACGACATTTATAATTCAAGTCGTTTCTCACATTAGAAAACGATTCGACCTGTGTTTGTTGACCTTAAGCTCCAAGTTGACAAAAACAGAATAGGTAGTAACGCACAATAATCGATCAAAAGTTTTTTAAAAGGTCAAAACGACCATAGGCTTTCGACTAAAAAGAACTCGATAGGTTTCCTTGAAATGCCTTCGGAGACCAATTGGACCTGTTTTTACTTAGGCTCAATTTGAAATAATGATTAGAACAAAACTAGCCTTGCTATTGCTGTTAATCCATTACGAACAAATAATTGTTCCAAATTTTACCGATAATTTTACAAAAAAGCAATTAATCAAAAATAAATGATGCATCTCTTTGGATTAAACGAAGATTGTGTCAGCAGTTTTTAGGTGTGTTAATCTGGCAAATTTAAACTAAGTAGACTAAAGACGCTTATTTCGTGTCATTTTTGATGAAAAAACTCAGCAAAATTTACAGCCAAAAATTGGATCAAACAGTTCAACAACACAGTTATCTTCAGTGGTAAAACCAACAACACTAACAATTTTAACATTTTTATCAGCAAAATTGGCAATAAATTGCGTAAAAATACGGATAATTTGAGCAAAAACAACGAAAATTAGTCAAATGTTCAAACTTTGAACATGGATAACTCCGTGGAAAACACCAAATTCGAATTGGACGGGCCATTAAATGGTACTAATCACAACCCTATTCACTGAATATAGCGATTGGCCAAAATTAACAGAACAATAATTTCCATTTGAACAAAAAATCCTAAACTAGGTTGGAACGGAACAATTATAGTAAAAATACGATGCTACAGGAATAAGCAAGTTAATTTGCTTGAATCGAAAGACTGGAACCGCACGTGTGAGTTTGCATACAGTATTAATAATGAAAGTTGACATTAACCTCAATAGGGCGAGGGAAATTCATCAAAGATTGAGAGATTACAACGCGGGGGGGGGGGGGGGGGGGGGGACGTTCAATTACAAACGTTCGAAAAAGGGGGTGACATTTATGAGGTGACTTGCAGTGGTCTAAATTCGTTCGCTGCTTCTGAGTCCAGTCTAAAGTTTTTTTTTAAGTTCCAGTCAATCTGGAAGAAACTTTATTCGAATTCTGAATTCTTTTTCCTATAGTGTCAACTTGAGGCATCTGTTCTGCATAGTGTGTACCTCGTCTCAACGTTCAAGATTAGCGTTGCAAAATTCCCTTCACTCTGAATTTGTGATGTCGTTAAAAAATCCTCGTCTGTTGCAAGATGTATGAGATTTTTTTCATCGTGTTCTCTCCAGAAACTACTTTGATTTTGTGAAAACACAGAATCGACTGTGACTCATTGTTGAATTCTAGAATAAGTAGACTAACGCACTTTTTGAAGGAGCATTCAACCCTTTTTGTTGAATAGTGTCAATATTTAAAAAAATATAAAGGTTCTTTTGGCGGAGACGACTTTTTGAATTGTTTCCGGAATTCTTCGGCTACGTTTCTTTTTTAGTGGAGCGAGTTTTTTTATTTTTCGAGATTGCAATTCTGGGATGCTACCACAACTTTTCACTGCTTATCTGCCAGCTATGTTTTTAAATTAGTGTTTTCTAGCGCAACCTTCAGATTTACAAGGATCACATTACAAAATTTGTTTTGAAAGTTTTTTATTGCTTGTGAAGTTTTGTTTAACCAGTGAACTTATTAAATCAATGATTTATAACCATTGTCCAATATAACAAAACTGGTGAACCATTTTAAGCTTTTATTCTGTTTTTAGGGTAAAAATTGATGTGGATATTGAGATGTTGTATTCAATACGCGTACGTAGTTATAGTCAGCACCATCTATTATAGCGCATCGTTTTATGTATTACTGATGTAAGGAAATAAGCTAAGCACTAGCACTTACTGCTCGAGCAATATCGCTAAGCATGTAGCTTCCGCGCTCAGCTGAGCTTGTTGTTATTTGCTGATATTCCTCTGCTGCTGGGCTTGAATTGCCAGCTTGTAGATTGTATCCTCGTGGAGTTGAAAGAAGTGCTTCGATTTCAAATTTACTGCTTTTTTAGTAATGGATTATACTTCCTGCCAGTTGGCATAGTCTGATTGGCTGATTCTTTCTGTTGAAATGACATATGGCAATAGCGCAGTAGTATTGCATCAGATAGCAATCAAAAAATTGTTGGAGTTTTGTATTGTATGTAGCACTACATTAATGAGTACGTTTCTTATCCACTCCTAATTTTTTACAATTAAAGAAACTGGAATTTTTTGATTAGCAATTTTTTGAAAAGGTTGCTACATTTTGATTTTATATCCAATTAGAGTTTAATTGCAGTGCCACCGAATGGTTCTTAATTAAAATTACGCGAATGAGATAAGGGGCAGCTTGTACGTTATTCATTTGACGCCAATAGTTTTGGGAGAATGTCGGATAATTTTTGAGGAGACAGCGCTTTTTAATGGTTTTGTTGTCCTTTGCAGATGTTTTTCTAGTCAATGCATTTAATTAATTGGACGCAATTTGATGTTCAGTAAGTTGAATTTCAAGTTAATTACAAATTTCTTTGTCTTTGCACTGATCTGTTCTTCATTTTTTGGTCCCATCGACGTATTATAACTCATCTGCTTTTTAATTAATTATAGCCGCCGTAAGCTTTTCAACGGCTAATTTTCAGGCGCTCTCCTTTTTTAATTCGCTTTAACTTTTGATGGCGTTTTTCGTTTTACATAAGTGTTTACATGTATACGTTTGACTTTTGACTTACCTCACTCGCTGTTTCCACTGAATGGACTTGTGATCCTTTCAGTCATTGAATTGCGAAATCTCAATACTGGCAAAGTCGAAAGAGCGAAATCAAAAGAAACGGGATAAATATGTAAAGCCCGGTCATTAAGTCATAGTGCATTAGGCTATCAATTTTCAGTAAAATTTGACTGCTAGCTGGCATTAATATTATGCTTAATAGCATTCAGTTGAGAAGCTGATTTAAATGTAACTTTAAAACCTACCTGTATATGCAGAATTTGCACACCAAATAAAGACACTTTGACACTGAGAAAAATGCTGTCAACTTCTATGTGTTTTTTTTTCTGTTTCAATCCCAATGTGCGTCAACGGAGACTACCTTCCGGCAATTTGCGGCTATGTTTATGAATGTTAGTCAGTTAATTACCTGAACGGTTTTGATTTAATTTAAATTGTATATTTTTCATTGACCTCTTCTTAGGAAAATATAAATCAATTTCTGCAACGTCGTTGAAAATTATCAAGGGTGTTCAATTGCTCTCAAACAAAGTTTGTAGCAATTATGTTGGTCCTGTCAGTCTTTTTTAATGCGATTTTTTTGCATGACCAACTTTTCGTCTGACGCATTTGACTTTTCGTCCTCAAAAACGGGATAAACAGGTAGCGTCCAGCGGGCATTAAGTGCTCTTAGAGCCTTTCAGCTCACTAGTCTTCAAGTATGCGATTCACAGAATCTGTTTTGGAGACTTATACTTATGGTGCAAAGGGCGGCTCTTAGAGATGAAGACCCCCCCCCATGTTGGTGTTCCCCACCCCTCCATCACCCCCCGTGCACCACCCTGTGGCTAGCGACTGACGAAGCCAGCCGCTCGCCGCACGTTTGAGAGCAATTCGCCCTACGTTAGTCGGTTATGTTCTCATAGTTCAGATCTTCCTTTGATTCTCATCTCGTATTCAGCTGATGGTTCTAACGTGTGTGTTAATTGGTAACACACACGTTAGAACCATCAGCTGAATACGAGATGATAATTGAGATCAATTTGCGAATTGTTTGGATTTCGATTTTCGTATGTTCTCACTTTTAATAGTTTGTCCCAATTAGATTCTTAATTGGATTATTGTGATTCTTTTGGAAACATGGCGTATTCAAAATCTTGAATGTTGTTTAATGGTGTGACTTTGTGTCTATACATTTTTATTCCACTTGTCCGAAAACTTAATGAACTGCCATTTGGCATTTATTTCATTGGCATAGTCATTTTGTCCTTACCGCAGTGTTTGCATCTGGGGACGCTCAGTTATATTTTTTAAATGTAGTTTTTTTGCTGAATTTGACACATTGCTCAAAAATAGGTTCATTAGACGTTCCATGATGTTTCTTTTTTGTGCTGCTTAAGGTTATTTGCTATATCATGCAACATTATGCGTAAAACCATATCGAGTCCTCCAGGCTTGTTTTATTCACTCGTTCTACTCAATCTGCTTCTCTGTTTTTAATGAAACGTTGCTCATTGTTTGCTCAGTGGCTTTAATTTGTGGCAGCATAATCAAACTTTTTAAGACGGACTTAAGTGTGAAGTAAAATCTCAGGGCTCTAACATAGTCCAGAAGACCGAACAAAAACGACGCACGAAATGTTTGGTTTGTTTGGTTTTTCGCGTAAGCAATGGCTCGTATGTTCGGTTTCAAACGTAAGAAATCGTCGGTATGTTCGGCCTGTTTATTTTTGCACTGATCTGTTCTTCATTTTGTTTTGTCCCATTGACGTATTATTTATAACTCATCTGCTTTTAATTGTTCATTGCCGCCGTCAGCCTTTCAAGGGCTATTATTCAGGCGCTCTCCTTTTTTAATTCCCTTTACCTGTTGATCACGTTTTTCGTTGTACATAAGTTTTACAAGTACACGTTTGACTTACCTCACTCGCTATTTCCAATGCATGGATTTTAGATCCTTTCAGTCATTGAATTACGTAATGTAGTCGATACGGGAAAAGTCAAAAGCAAATTCAAAAGAAACGAGATAAACATATAAAGCCCGGTCATTAAGTCATGGGTGTTTAATTGCTCTCAAACAGAGTTTGTAGCAATTATATTAACCCTGTTGGTATTTTTTATGCAATTTTTTGCTTGACCGATTTTTCGTCTGACCCATTTGACTTCATCCTCAAAAACGGGATAAACAGGCAGCGCCCATCGGTCATTAATTGCCCTTAGAGCCTTTCAGCTCACTAGTCTTCAAGTAATCTTTACACAGAAACTGTTTTGGAGACTTATACTTATGGTGTGAAGAGCGGTTTCTTTTTGGTATGTTCGGTTTTCCGCGTGAGCAATGGCTCGTATTTTTGGTTTCTAACGTAAGAAATCGGCGGTATGTTTGGTCTGGAACGTAAGAAAGCTTTCGTATGTTCGGTTTAGCAGGATTCGGTATGTTCGGTTAATAGACGTAAGAACATCTTATGAACTTTTGTCATTTTTGGTCACACTTGACAACCTTACTCACAAAAATGACTTCCTCACTTCGAAATTGACTTTTATTTACTTTAACTCAAAGAGATAAGGTCAAATGGGTGTGTGTCACTCTAAATAAAGGTTATTAGAGAGCAGCTAATAGAGGCAGCAAAAACTTATACAGATTTTTAATCAAAATATAACATAGCCCTTCCATGAAAAGACGAATTTTTGTGGTCTGTCGTTTTTGCTGTTTTTTGAGATGCAGATCTACGAAGCTATTGCGGCTATTTTCTGGTTATCTGCCAGCTATGTTTTGGTTATTGTTGCTGCTGACGTCCATATTTCAAGCTCTGCTCATAATGATATTTTATCTAATAAGTTTTTTCCCGGCCTCTCTAAGGTCTACCAAACATTCCTGTTCCCTTGAATGGGTTTTGAGCTCATTAGTAAACTTGATTAACTTTATTTTTCCCTAAGTTGAAGACTCTCTAGGTCATTTTGCCATGAAAAAGTTGATTTTGCTATAAATCTGTTTCAAAAATTATAAAGTTTGCTCCAGATTTTGGCAAACCTGAGATGACTTCAATTTTTTTACCAACTCGGTGTTTGTTGCAGTCTTATTTTTTTCGGGTCACAGGGCTGAACACGTTTTCGTTTTTTTTTGTTTCGGAAGTTTTCATCTAGCACTGGTATGCTTAAACTACTCGGTGTTATTTGATTGGCTCCACTAAAGGGATATTAGTGGTTTCTGGTATCTGAAAACCGTTGTTTTTCCCTGACTCCGTTGGAAAAAGTTCAATAATTAAGCTTTCAAAATCGGATTTTGCTTTCAAAATCGGATTTCGCAATTTTTTTGGCTCCGTATCTGTGCGGGCAAATGTAAAAAAAAATAGACTAGCTGATTTTTCGCATGAGGGAAATACTGAAGACTGTGTAATCTCGATAGCAGACTTTGATGACTCAGCTAAAGCATATGATTAGATTGTTCATGAGAATAGTGATTTAAGACTAAGTTAGTCCTGTCACCTTTCCAATATTCCGGCTATTCAGTTTGAATAAGTGGCATGATTCATTGCAGATGTTATGGTGTCTTCGTCTGAAAAAGCGCATACTATCCTATTAGTACAACCTCTAAAGCGCCCCGAGTCTAAGACTTTTGCAGATTATGAAAGTGTTCAGGAAGCGCTGGAGGGAATTTGTAAAATGTTCGAGGAACACCTGAAACGCACGCATCCAGAGGAACCAACGATTACATACGATATTGCAGAATTGTTTGAATTTATTGACTCTCTGCCTGATCTGTGCTGCCTGGTTATGGTCAAATCACAGGTAAGTTGTTAGTGCACCTGAAAGGAAGCACTGTGATAGCTGTACGGGGTGATCGACTACAAGAATAAGTGGCATTCTGAGTCTTCATTCAGGACTAACTTTTGGCCATTCTGAACAGTGCAAGTAGTGGTGGCGAGTTCAGGAATAGTAAACATCATGTGTTAATTAATAAATTTTAATCTAACATTTTAATCTTACATTTGAGGATAAAACTAGCGTTTTAATCTAACATTTGAGGATAAAACTAGCTTCTGAAATCTTATATACGATTGAAGTTATTGGCCCAGATTTGTAGAAAAAATGGGAGAACTTTATGCTAGCCTCGCTTCTTTGTTCAGACAATTTTCTACTTTTTATGAATGCATACCAGACTAACATATGCGGTGTCCTTTTGAAGTTCTCTGCGTCTGGAATTACGCTACAAAGAAATTCCAGAATTGATGATTAATGAAGTCTAGCACGTTAACTTTTGGTGCATTTTTTGCCATTTAAGCAAAATTTGCGTCGTTTGTTGATTATAATAGCCGCAAAGCGATAGCTACGACTATTTGAGCTTCTCTGTTTTTTATTACGACCATGTGACGTCACGTTCACTTGAAATCTGCCTTTTGATCATTAATTCATTCAATTTTGACTAAATTGCATACGTAACGTCATTTTTACGACTCGAAGCGTATTGAAGTCTTTTTATTGCAGTGAATTTTATTGGAGTGAATTTTGAAGCAGGAAATGAAACGTGTAAAAACTTGGAGTGGTTTGAGTGTTGAAGAGAAATATAAAGTGGAGCAGAAAGAGTGTTTTGTTTATATCGCTGTTTTCGACGGCGATTAATCGAGGTGCAAAAAAATCTCTCAGCGAGCGAAATTTTCTGATCACCTGCGGTTTTTTAAACGTTTGTTTTCGTTTAATTTGTTGAATGGACTTGGGTAATAGATTGTTTTGATCGTGTTTTTTAAGATATTTTGATAATTACTACGACATTTCGAGTTTTTCAGCTATTTTGCTGATTTTTGGGCCGTTTCTGCTACTTTTGTCCAAGTACCATTGACCGAGGGCGTTTGTGGCTATCAATTATGTTCAAAATTGGGTACAAAACCGTATTTTTCTTGAGAATTTTGACATAAAAACGTAACCCGTTACTGTTTTTTTTGTTAATTTCTTGCAGTTCTTCAATTTTTCTTCGGAATTATATTGTCATGACAACCTATTGTGGCTTTACTATTGTTGCCTCAGCATTTGCTGGTTTTGGATTTTTAAAGAATGTTTTTCTATTATATATGGATTAAATTGGTTTCTTTTTTGTTAATTGCTCTCAAACGATGTTTGTAGCAATTATATTAGTCCTGCCGGTCTTTTTATGCGATTTTTTGTTTGACCAGTTATTCGTATGACGCATTTGACTTTTTGTCCTCAAAAACGATATAAACAGACAGCGCCCAGCGGGAATTGAGTGCTCTTAGAGCCTTTCAGCTCACTAGTCTTCAAGTATGCGATTCACAGAATCTGTTTTGGAGACTTATACTTATGGTGCGAAGGGCGGTTCTTAGTGATTGACTCACCCCACTGTTGCTACCCCATCATGATCCGGTTCACGCCTACCTCGCTGCGCTCACTTGCGCCCCTTCAGTTAAGTTAAAACCAGCCTCACTAAACTGCGCCTGGCTACTGACGAAGCCAACCGGTCGCTTGAGAGCGATTCTCGCGAGGTTAGTCGGTTATGTTTCTCTTTGTTTTTTTCGGTGCTTCACATTTCATTATAAAAAGCTTGGTGCTAATTTTTTTAATAATTGAGCTTAGATCGCTAATTTGTTGAATAGTATCCATATTTAAAGAATATAAAGGTTCTTTTGGCGGAGAAGACTTTTTGAATCGTTTCCGGAATTCTTCGGCTACGTTTCTTTTTTAGAGTTTTTTATTTTTCGAGATTGCAATTCTGGGATGCTACAACTTTTCACTGCTTATCTGCCAGCTATGTTTTTAAATTAGTGTTTTCTAGCGCAACCTTCAGATTTACAAGGATCACATTACAAAATTTGTTTTGAAAGTTTGTTTTTATTGCTTGTGAAGTTTTGTTTAACCAGTGAACTTATTAAATCAATGATTTATAACCATTGTCCAATATAACAAAACTGGTGAACCATTTTAAGCTTTTATTCTGTTTTTAGAGTAAAAATTGATGTGGATATTGAGATGTTGTATTCAATACGAGTACGTAGTTATAGGCAGCACCATCTATTATAGCGCATCGTTTTATGTATTACTGATGTAAGGAAATAAGCTAAGCACTAGCACTTACTGCTCGAGCAATATCGCTAAGCATGTAGCTTTCGCGCTCAGCTGAGCTTGTTGTTATTCGCTGATATTCCTCTGCTGCTGGGCTTGAATTGCCAGCTTGTAGATTGTATCCCCGTGGAGTTGAAAGAAGTGCTTCGACTACAAATGTACTGCTTTTTTAGTAATGGTTTATACTTCCCGCTAGTTGGCATAGTCTGATTGGCTGATTCTTTCTGTTGAAATGACATATGGCAATAGCGCAGTAGTATTGCATCAGATATCAATCAAAAAATTGTTGGAGTTTTGTATTGTATGTAGCACTTCATTACTGAGTACGTTTCTTATCCACTCCTCATTTTTTACAATTAAAGAAACTGGAATTTTTTGATTAGCAATTTTTTGAAACGGTTGCTATATTTTGATTTTATATCCAATTAGAGTTTAATTGCAGTGCCACCGAATGGTTCTTAAATGAAATTACTCGAATGAGATAAGGGGCAGCTTGTACGTTATTCATTTGACGCCAATAGTTTTGGGAGAATGTCGGATAATTTTTCAGGAGACAGCGCTTGTCTTTTTTTGCAGATTTGTTTTTCCAGTCAATGCATTTAATTAATTGGACGCAATTTGATGTTCAGTAAGTTGAATTTCAAGTTAATTACAAATTTGTTTGTCTTTGCACTGATCTGTTCTTCATTTTTTGGTCCCATCAACGTATTTTTTATAACTCATCTGCTTTTTAATTAATTATAGCCGCCGTCAGCTTTTCAACGGCTAATTTTCAGGCGCTCTCCTTTTTTAATTCGCTTTAACTTTTGATGACGTTTTACTTAAGTGTTTACGTGTATACGTTTGACTTTTGACTTACCTCACTCGCTGTTTCCACTGAATGGACTTGTGATCCTTTCAGTCATTAAATTGCGTAATCTCAATACTGGCAAAGGCGAAAGAGCGAAATCAAAAGAAACGGGATAAACATATAAAGCCCGGTCATAGTTCATTAGGCTATCAATTTTCAGTAAAATTTGATTGCTAGCTAGCATTAATATTATGCTTAATAGCATTCAGTTGAGAGGCTGATTCAAGTTTGACTTTAAAACCTACCTGTATATGCAGAATTTGCTCACCAAATAAAGACACTTTGACACTGAGAAAAATTCTGTCAATTTCTATTTGTTTTTTTTTTCTGTTTCAATTCCAATGTGCGTCAACGGAGACTACCTTCCGGCAATTTGCGGCTATGTTTATGAATGTTAGTCAGTTAATTACCTGAACGGTTTTGATTTAATTAAAATCGTATTTTTTTCATTGACATCTTCTTAGGAGAATATAAATAAATTTCTGCAACGTCGTTGAAAATTCTCAAGGGTGTTTAATTGCTCTCAAACGAAGTTTGTAGCAATTATGTTGGTCCTGTCAGTCTTTTTTAATGCGATTTTTTGCTTGACCAACTTTTCGTCTGACGCATTTAACTTTTCGTCCTCAAAAACGGGATAAACAGGTAGCGGCCAGCCAGCATTAAGTGCTCTTAGAGCCTTTCAGCTCAATAGTCTTCAAATATGCGATTCACAGAAACTGTTTTGGAGACTTATACTTATGGTGCAAAGGGCGGCTCGTAGAGATGAAGTTTCCCCCCATGTTGATGTTCCCTACCTCTCCATCACCCCCCGTGCACCCCCCCCCCTGTGGCTAGCGACTGACGAAGCCAGCCGCTCGCCGCACGTTTGAGAGCAATTCGCCCTACGTTAGTCGGTTATGATCTCATAGTTCAGATCTTCCTTTGATTATCATCTGGTATTCAGCTGATGGTTCTAACGTGTGTGTTACCATTTGAGATCAATTTGCGAATTGTTTGGATTTCGATTTTCGTATGTTCTCACTTTTGTTAGTTTTTCCCAATTAGATTCTTAATTGGATTATTGTGAGTCTTTTGGAAACTTGGCGTGTTCAAAGTCTTGAATGTTGTTTAATGTTGTGACTTTGTGTCAATAAATTTTTATTCCACTTCTCCGAAAACTTAATGAATTGCCGTTTTGCCTATATTTCAGTGGCATAGTCTTTTTTGTCCTTACCACAGTGTTTGCATCTGGGGACGCTCAGTTAAATTTTTTACATGCAGTTTTTTGCTGAATTTGACACATTGCTCAAAAATAGGGTCATTAGACGTTCCATGATGTTTCTTTTTTGTGTTGCTTAAGGTTATTTGCTATCATGCAACATTATGCGTAAAACCATATCGAATTCTCCAGGCTTATTTTATTCACTCGTTCTACTCAATCTGCTTCTCTGTTTTTAATGAAACGTTGCTCAGTGGCTTTAATTTGTGGCAGCATAATCAAACTTTTTAAGACGGATTTTAGTGTGAAGTAATGCTTCTTCACGAACAAAATCTCAGGGCTCTAACATAGTCCAGAAGACCGAACAAAAACGACGCATGAAATGTTTGGTATGTTTGGTTTTTCGCGTAAGCAATGGCTCGTATGTTCGGTTTCAAACGTAAGAAATCGTCGGTATGTTCGGCCTGTTTATTTTTGCACTGATCTGTTGTTCATTTTGTTTTGTCCCATTGACGTATTATTTATAACTCATCTGCTTTTAATTGTTCATAGCCGCCGTCAGCCTTTCATGGGCTATCATTCAGGCGCTCTCCTTTTTTAATTCGCTTTACGTGTTGATCACGTTTTTCGTTTTACATAAGTTTTACAAGTACACGTTTGACTTACCTCACTCGCTGTTTCCAATGTATGGATTTTAGATCCTTTCAGTCATTGAATTACGTAATGTAGGCGATACGGGTAGTCGAAGATATAAATAAATTTCTGCAATGTAGTCGAAAAGATAAATAAATTTCTGCAACGTCGTTGAAAATTCTCAAGGGTGTTTAATTGCTCTCAAACGAAGTTTGTAGCAATTATGTTGGTCCTGTCAGTCTTTTTTAATGCGATTTTTTGCTTGATCAACTTTTCTGACGCATTTGACTTTTCGTCCTCAAAAACGGGATAAACAGGTAGCGCCCAGCCGGCATTAAGTGCTCTTAGAGCTTTTCAGCTCACTAGTCTTCAAATATGCGATTCATAGAATCTGTTTTGGAGACTTATACTTATGGTGCAAAGGGCGGCTCTTAGAGATGAAGTTCCCCCCTCCCCCCATATTGATGTTCCCCACCTCTCCATCACCCCCCGTGCAACCCCCCTGTGGCTAGTGACTGAAGAAGCCGGCCGCTCGCCGCACGTTTGAGAGCAATTCGCCCTACGTTAGTCGGTTATGTTCTCATAGTTCAGATCTTCCTTCGATTATCATCTGGTATTCAGCTGATGGTTCTAACGTGTGTGTTACCGTTTGAGATCAATTTGCGAATTGTTTGGATTTCGATTTTCGTATGGTCTCACTTTTGTTAGTTTGTCCCAATTAGATTCTTAGTTGGATTATTGTGATTCTTTTGGAAACATGGCGTGTTCAAAATCTTGAATGTTGTTTAATGGTGTGACTTTGTGTCAATACATTTTTATTCCACTTGTCCGAAAACTTAATGAATTGCCATTTTGCCTATATTTCATTGGCATAGTCATTTTGTCCTTGCCGCAGTTTTTGCATCTGGGGACGCTCAGTTATATTTTTTACATGCAGTTTTTTGCGGAATTTGACACATTGCTCAAAAATAGGTTCATTAGACGTTCCATGATGTTTCTTTTTTGTGTTGCTTAAGGTTATTTGCTATATCATGCAACTTTATGCTTAAAACCATATCGAATTCTCCAGGCTTATTTTATTCACTCGTTCTACTCAATCTGCTTCTCTGTTTTTAATGAAACGTTGCTCAGTGTTTGCTCAGTGGCTTTAATTTGTGGCAGCATAATCAAACTTTTTAAGACGGATTTTAGTGTGAAGTAATGCTTCTTTACGAACAAAATCTCAGGGCTCTAACGTAGTCCAGAAGACGGAACAAAAACGACGCACGAAATGTTTGGTATGTTTGGTTTTTCGCGTAAGCAATGGCTCGTATGTTCGGTTTCAAACGTAAGAAATCGTCGGTATGTTCGGCCTGTTTATTTTTGCACTGATCTGTTGTTCATTTTGTTTTGTCCCATTGACGTATTATTTATAACTCATCTGCTTTTAATTGTTCATAGCCGCCGTCAGACTTTCATGGGCTATTATTCAGGCGCTCTCCTTTTTTAATTCGCTTTACGTGTTGATCACGTTTTTCGTTTTACATAAGTTTTACAAGTACATGTTTGACTTACTTCACTCGCTCTTTCCAATGTACGGATTTTAGATCCTTTCAGTCATTGAATTACGTAATGTAGTCGATACGGGAAAAGTCAAAAGCAAATTCAAAAAAAAACGAGATAAACATATAAAGCCCGGTCATTATGTCATGGGTGTTTAATTGCTCTCAATTGGAGTTTGTAGCAATTATATTAACCCTGTTGGTATTTTTTATGCAATTTTTGCTCGACCGATTTTTCGTCTGACCCATTTGACTTCGTCCTCAAAAACGGGATAAACAGGCAGCGCCCATCGGTCATTAATTGCTCTTAGAGCCTTTCAGCTCACTTGTCTTCAAGTATTCTTTACACAGAAACTGTTTTGGAGACATACTTTTGGTGTGAAGAGCGGCTTCTTTTTGGTATGTTCGGTTTTCCGCGTGAGCAATGGCTCGTATTTTTGGTTTCTAACGTAAGAAATCGGCGGTATGTTTGGTCTGGAACGTAAGAACGCTTCCGTATGTTCGGTTTAGAAGGATTCGGTATGTTCGGTTAATAGACGTAAGAACATCTTATGAACTTTTGTCGTTTTTGGCTAGAAAAAAACGACTATACCAACGATTTCTTGTGTTTAAAAACGGAAGATTTCTCGACTAGGGTGAATATACTCTGGAAGACAAGCCTTAGTGTTTGAAGGGCGAATTGAACGACGTACATCAGGTTTCTGGGTTCGTTATTGATTGAGATGATTTAGTAATATAACATTGAAAACTTTTTGCCATTGTTGAGGTTTTTGCAGCGGACAGTTTTGTTTGACCACAATGAGCTGCCTGTCAAAAGCACAAAGTTTCAACGTGATTAGAATTTATATTAGGAGTCAATCAAATTAATCTAGAAATTAAAAATTTCAAAGAAAGACCGATGAAGCACACTCCAAACCATCAACGACAGACTAAAATTGAAAACAACTGGTTTATATTGGTATCTTGGAAATACTTTATTAAATAACCATTATTACGATATTATGCTAAAATAATGAATTCGTCCAAAATTGCTGGTTACTCTAAAAGCTCAATTTTTTCCCTTTTTTCAATTTTGAGGTAAAAAATGCAATGTTTTTTTTCGCAGCAAAATTTCGCAGCAAAATTATAGCAAAATCATGCTAATTATAGTGTCTACAAATAATATGCAACATTGTCTCAGGTGTGGTGATTTAAGGCGTTGTATGCTGTCACATGCAAATTTGGTAATATTTTGTGCCATGCACAGAAGCATACGAACAATTCCTCTTGTTTCCTGTAAGTCTCAGGCAATGTTGAATGGAGTGAATCCAAAGAAATGTGTTCCCTCCGACAGCAACGAATAATAATAATCGTTATCATGGGCAGGTAACAAGTTAACAATTAGGCGTATGCTCTAAAGATGTGCCGCCCCGGTTCCGGAAATTTCATTGAAACGTGAAGTTTAAATCAGAGATTTCTAGCGGTATCATTGATGAATTAAGAGATGAGGTTAATTAACAGTTTTCTTGTTTTTAGGGCGTGTATAGACCTCACCCAAAAGAATGGATTAAAAATCAGACTTACGAATTGTTAAAGAGCCAAGCAAAAGGCAGATGATCGTTTCAATGAAAATGGACATCAACTTTATCCCTCAACGGGAAAAAATGCATTGATATTACGATTTCAAGACTTTCTTACGATAGTGAAGTGCTGTTTCTGTTATATAGTTTCCATTTGTTGTTTATGTGCTGATTATTTGCTTTGTTTATACCCCCATTTATTTGTTCACAAAAAATTCAGAATTAGTTTTTGGATTTTAACGAGACGTCTTTATTGTTCGATTTTGACTCCGGAAACTGAACACCTGATAGGGAAAGGTTTACTCTTCCAGCTCTGTTATTAAATGCCCATAAAGTTTTAATTTATGATTGTTGATCAATTGCGTTAAAATTTTGCCGGAACTTGAGTACCATACGTTTACACCAAACCAAAAGTGTGCCAAAGGATAGAAAATTTGACTCGACTTTTAATAGCATTTTATGAGCAGTTTATTCTTCAGTTCTCTCGATGAACCGATGAATGAATCATTTTCTCAGTAATCATTTTTTTCAGTGGTCTCTGTTCAATGTACTGTCTAAGAAAGGTGTTTTTCCTTTTCAGATTTTTGTTTTACCTAGCTTCAGTCTAACTCTCGTTATTTTAACGAGAGAAGTATTTGATCAGAGCTGGAGTTTGGTACAAAAAAGAAGGGTACCGATATTAGCCCAAATTTCCCAATGGCAGTGCAAATTAAGCCATCTCCCGTGGGAATTGCCGTTATTGGGGTCTCTTTTGTCATTCTCGTCTACTACATGTTTAGGTAAGTTCATTAATAGTTTGGAGCTTCTTTGTTCCGACCAACTTTAATGGTGGGAGGAACTCTATACTCAAATGGGTTTTTTATTCAGTCAATTTTGGTCGATCGATATATTCATCGTAGAGAGCTAGGAGTGGTATCATTAGAAAGCCCGGCCTGCGTAGAATATGGAATAAAAAAAAGATTTTTTTACTTCTAAATTTGCAACTTTTTACAAAAAAAATTCAGTCTTTTTCATTGAAAATTGTAAGAAATAAGCTACTTTAGTCAACTTTGCTTAATTTTGCCAGAAGTGAACACCTGAAAAATGCGGACGTAATTTTTTCACCTTAGAAGAGGATAATTTTACTTCTGCTTTCTTTAAAAGGTTTCTGGGTTTGAAACTTTGCCGTTTTTTAGCTAATATAACTGCATTGTTATACAAACAGCGTAATTTTTCCCTGCTAATTGAACTTTTTTCTGTCAAATTATGTATTTCAATTACACTGGGAAGCATCGCATGTTCTTAATTAACGAACAGTAAGAGCAGGGCTAGTTTTGGTCTGATCATTGAATTCTAAAATCCAAAAATAATCGCGATTGTAATCAGTGGCAGTATTTTTCTACAAAAAGAATTGAACATATAATTTTCTGAGGAATGGATTATAGTTTTAACAGCTTCGACATCGTTTTCTAGAAGAATTTTCAAGGAATTTTTCTTCACTTTGTCTTTAATTGCCTTTCTCTTGTAGCTGTATGAAAATTTCTGAATATTAAGAGGTTTCAATAGCTTGTTATGAAGGAACACGTGAGCCTATTCACTGATTTTAGTTGTTAGTTGATGATGGTTTTCATGACTAAAGGGAATTTTTTTTAATTTCTCGTCTTTTTGTCTATTTTTTACCTAGTCTCATTAATCACAGGTTACAATTCATATTTTTCAAAATGAGGCGCATTTGAATAGTTCTATTATTTTTAAGTGAAATTATCGTTTTAATAGCTTCGACCATTGTTTTTCGCAAAAAAATTAAATTGTTTTCTGATTCTTTTCTGTATTTGGAGTTATCTTTTTAAACGTATGAGATATTCCGTTCAGTGGCTTCCTTGGCGGAATAAACAAACATTTATCATTTTACAGCCGATAAATTTTCGTGACTTATATTTTTTTTGCATTGCATCTGTTTTGTTTGTCTTTCTGTTACCCAGTCTTAATAATATCCGGTCAGATATCACTGTTTTGGTATCGAAGGAAGGCGCAATTGAATAAAACTATTTTTTTGTAAATTTATTGTTTTAACATCTTCGATGCTGGTTTTTTGCCAAAAAATAATTTTTTTTCGATTTTCATCTGTTTGAGATTCTTTTTGTAAATGTATGATATATTTTGATTATTGAACACTCTCAATGGCTTCCCTTGTAGGAATGATTTGATCCTATTTAATGATTTGAATTGATAGCTGATGATGTTTTTCATGACTTAATTTAAGTATATCTTGACTTTTGTCTATTTTGTTTTTATTACCTGTTGTTTATTACAGGTCACATATCACAATATTTGCGTCGAAGGGCGCAGTGGAACATGTCTAAAGTTGTCCGCGAATTGATTATGGTTATAACGGGTATGACACACGTTTTTTGATTTTTGTTTGTTTGACGTTTCTAATGTTTTAAATGAATTCATTATGCTTTTAAGGGCTTGGACACTTGTTTTTTTTTCGAACTTCTTTTTTTATTTTGCTTTTTTTTCAAATGCCCCGTTTCGAGGAATGGACAAGCCTTTTTTAACTCAATTTCTAGATAATGATTTTTGTGACCTTTAATTTTTTTTTTGAAAAATACAAACGTTGATTTTAGCTTTGCTCTTTTAGTGTCTGCTTGTTAGTCTCATTAACTAGTGGTCACATATCACTTTATTGGGTTTCAAAAATACGCGCAATCAAACATCTTTTTTTCTCATGACAAAAATTTAGGTCATAATGGCTTCGACACCATTTTCTCGCAAATTTTTTGTTACTTTTTCTATATTTGTTTTTTTGTAGTCGTATGAAAAAATCTTAATAATGACAGGTACCCATGTCTTATCTAGTGGAGTTGTGAGTGGTCGCTTTGCAAACCTATTTAGTGATTTCAGTTCATATCTAATGTTTTTCATTACTTTGGAACCAATTGATTTCAAAAATTTTGAGCGTAATTTTTAAGTCGGCAACAAACATACAAAAACAACAAAACCGGCCGACTTAAAAATGACGCTAGGTAAAAATCAATTTTTCTACAAATAGAAATCTAGTTTTGAATGTTATTAATGTATGTTGTTGTTATTTGATTTTGTTGATCGTCTTTTCTCGTATTCTTAATGATGTCAAGTCTCCACGGCCCTCTAAAGTGGCGATTATTTAAAAATTGCTTTGAGTGATTAGAGTGGGACGCATTTTTTTTGTTCATACCTAGTTATTCTAGAAAAATACTAGAATTTTTGAAAATTTTCTATCCCTTCCTCATTTGGTAGGCAGTTAAGCCAAAAATGTGGATGAGCGGGGTTGGAACATTATGCGCAAATGCACCTTACTGAGTCTCCTTGTTATAATAGATGATCTCCACCCACGGTTAGAAAACGGGACCATTTTGCAATTTTGGATAACTTTTCGGTTAAGATATTTTTAAGAATTACATCTGATGACTTTTGATCGTTTCTCAGATCTGAGTTTGCTACTTCTAATTGTTACCGATACTGTTCAGGCTTCGTTGTTACATATTTTTGCGTTTTCGTTATTTGAATTTAGAAAATCGCGCTCTTCACGTTCAACCTATGCTGTTTAAAATTCGGTTAAAAATTACGTCAGTTGAAGTCATACGAAACTTGACCGATAAAGGCCGTCCATTTAATCATGCATAAGTTACGTGTTTCGATAATCAAACATATATAAAGTAAGTGCTGTTGGGCAGGCAAAATTAGTTGATTTTTTAATCTTTTTTGATAGCACAATTTTTGATATTTTTTGATTTTTTGATATTCTGTCGGCTTGTATTGTGATTTAGATCAATAGTAACATCGCCGTTTTTAAATTTCATGACCACAATTAACATTTTACCGATCGGCTGAATTTTTTCTCAAAATTTTTTTTGTTCGATATTCAACATTTCAACTAGTTCATTTTCAGGCAACTGGAATACATGATTAATTGCTCTTAAACGAAGTTTGTAGCAATTATATTAGTCTTGTGGTCTTTTTTATACGATTTTTTGTCCGACCCTTCTGACTTCGCTCTCGGAGAGGGATTGAAATATTTTTAATTGCTCCTGAACGAAGTTCATAGCAATTATTGTAAACGTGTTTTTTATGCAAAATTTTCACTTGACAATTTTGACTTTTCGAGTGACTTTTATGCCCTTGACTTTGTGCGTTTCGCGTGATCTAAAATTCTCTCTCAATCACAGTTTCAAGCAGCTGAATTCAATTAGCGGCAATTTAATACTAAAAGTCAAATGAAGAGTGCGCCGAAACTGGTGTCATTTTTTTACTTCAAGTCTTAATAGTGGTATATGTTAACCTCTAATGTGGTTATTTGAAGCCCACTATTGAAATTCTTAGTCCCATTTAAGCTCCCCCTCCCTCCCTCCCCCCCCCCCCCCCCCCCCGACTGAAGCAGGCTGCAATTGATTAGAGCTCCCACTAGTCGTTCGAGAGAAATTCTTCCGACATTTGTCGGTTTATGTTTACCGCTTTCCGGCTTACTAGACTCTAAGTGCGCTATTCACCAAAACTGTTTTGAGGAATTTTATGGTGTGAAGTGTGGTTCTTAAAAGTTTGACCCCTCAGTCAGCAGTCACCCGCACCCCTGAGTCCCCCATTTCATCCACTCCCCTTCACTACTTCCCAGTCCACCCTCCTCCATCCAGTCATCTCAACCCTATTCCCCCACTTTCCGCTTACTTCACCTAATGCTGATATACCTAAGCCTCAGCTGGATACTACCTAAGCCAAACAGTCGTCGGTCCTTTTACAGCAATTCGCCCGAAGTTAGTTGGTTATGTTATAAGTTTAATCTAGTTTTTGGTTTGTTTTTCAACGTTAGTTGTCGCTCCAAAAACCTTATCATACAAAGCCTTCGCAGTGTTGGACTTGAGGCAGCAACCAAAATCTGTTAATCTGACGCAGTTTTGAAAGATCGAATTACCAATGGATTGCAGTTACGTCAAAGGTTGTGAGAGGAGCAACAGGAATTTGAACTCATTAAAACCTTTTAAACTGCTCATCTTCAAAAAGCTTCTTTTTAAAAAAAACTATAAGGGGACAACGGAAGAAAAGTGACAGCAAATGCAGGAAGCCGATGAAAAATTGAGTCGGTGTCAAGAGAACAATTAGCTTAAAACTTTTGAACAGAATCAAATAGACGTCTCTAAATAGTGATTAAAGAAATCTGTCATTAATGAGAATATATGACAAAGAAGGAAAAATTTAGGTGAGTAAAAGCGATCCAATAAGTAATTGTGTTCGTTAATATAGAACCAATAGACCTGTTGAGTCTAAGCGACAGTATAACACTAACTAAAAAAAATCCAGAATGTAAAAACTTTTAAGGATGGTGTCAAAATCGTTCAAACAGTTGGAGGGGGGCATAGAATTTCCATACTGAGACAAAAACTTTGGGAGGATTGCTAGTAATCCAGTGCATAGACGTGATCCGCAACTTTTTCTTATCGACTATGGATTACCACTACCCTCTCAGATGGTGGTTGTTTGTTAAGCGGTTAGTCAGGTGTGTGCCCTGCAAAAGCCAGCTCGGACTCAAAAGAAATTGCGATCAAAGTTTGTTGCCAGTCCGAACTTTATCAGCACAGTTAAGGGCCTGAGTGGAAGAAGTGGAGACAGATCGGCGATTTGCGCGCTTGAAAGAAGGGAGCGATTGCGGTCGTCGGCCGGACCCTGTTTAAAATGGCTCTTTAAGTCATATTTCATCAACTTCTTACAGTTGTAAATGTCCCTATTTTATAAAAGATGGTCTTAATGATTCGAAAGTCAACGAACGAAATTGAAATCAGGACTGGTAGAATTTTGTCTTTAGTAGTGAGTTCAGAATACTGCAATTAAAGTCTTGTGAACTCTTATCAGTTTGGACCTGTTTGCTACTAGGCAACAAACGGAGGGTTAGTGAAGTTGAGATGAAAGGGAGCTTGAGTTTACCACTACACTGAATAAATGAAATCTGACTGGTATTAGAAGAGAGAACTGTTTCCTTCACACAATTAGTATCTGAAATGAAGATCTAGTAAAGAATACTGTACAAGTTCCAGACAAAATGGATGTTACGATAGCCACAGAAATAAACATTACAAAGAGTAGTGTTGCAACTGTGATCGCAGTTAAAGAGTGGTTGCTGTGATCGCAGTTGAAGATAATAAAGAGTGGTTGCACTACATGTTTGGTGCAGACAGTACCTGCTCTGCTGTCACAAAAGTTTTCTGCTCACAGGACTCAACTCAAAGAGCTATGTCCCCAGATGGACTTTGTACCTGTTCTCTTGCCTTAATGGATTGAGATTCGTTCCTCTGCCATTTTCAACTGAACTGCTAGCGTGGCGTCTTTTTTCACTCTTAGTGGAGCGAGATTTTTTCATTCGTGTGATTTAAGTTTTTGGTCTCACGTGACTTACATCACTCTAAAAAATGACTTTTCACTCTGAATTTGACTTTTCCTTACCTTAATTCAAAGAGATAAGGTCAAGTGAGTGTGTCACTCTAATTGGAGGTTATTTGAGAGCAGCTGATGGAATTAGCTGCTCTCAAACTTGTCAATATTTATTAAAATGATTTTTTGGTCCGTTTCTTTGTGCTATCGTTTTGAGACTGCAGATCTACGAATCTTTTGTGGCTATTTTTGGCGATCTGCCATCTATGTTTCTACTTCATTGAATTGTATTTAAGTTGATATAATGTCTTTTTTAAGATCGTTTCAAAATTTAAATAACAAAATTTTCATTCACTAGTTTTTTTTGTTTTGAATTTAATCTATATGTGCTACAGTTGGTTAAAAGGCAAGCCGAAATTGTTTATGAGCAGGGTCGAAACGTTAAGTGCTATCAAAAAGATTTCACGGGTATTTTATTCTATATGCTTTTATATGTGCTATTTATGTGTTGGTTTTTTAATCTAGGACGACAGATATTAGCACCTCTACGACCATTAGCATCCGTGAGTTGATCTCAGCCTCGATTGACCTGGCGGAAAGAGGGGGCAAGGAGGTGGTATCAGTCAAGAAAGAGCACAAGGAACACCAGAAGAGCAAGGGCAACACCAAAGAGGGTGCAAACGACCCAGTCACTGACGGCGATTATCGATCTCACGTCAAAATCATATCTGGATTCAAAAAGGCCTTTCCACTGATAAATGTGAGTTTCCATATGTGTTGGACGTTGTTGTGTTGTATCGCTTTCGATATGTCCGTTATAGCTTTCGACAGATTGCCTTCTAATTTCTTAATTATGTTACCACAGAAAACTAATGAGTTGAAGTTTTCTTTTTGCACCAGAAATACTGCTTGATGAGGTGGATTCTGCTCTTTAAGCAAAAGTTTCTGAACTTGTGTTGGAAACCGAATGAGCTGGTCATCGATATCGTAAACCTCTGTAAGTAAGGGGCCGGTTAGCCGAGTTAGGTGCTTCAGTCTAGGACTACAGAAGGAAAGGTTTCGAATCCCACTCGTCGGGTTTTTTTGCATCCATAAAAAAAGTTCTTCTTCGCTACAGCCCCAAAAAGTTCTTCTTCGCTACAGCCCCCTTCTGAATTAAATTGCCCCGCCTGTCGCTCGAGAGCATATTGTCCGGCAGTAGTCGGTTTATGTTTTAAGTCGATTATCTGGAGATATTTAACTTAGTCAGAAGGGAATCTTAGAACATCACGCACGTAAAAAATTGTGAGTCGGAAATTTGATTGCTGTTTTGGAGCTTATTGATGTCCAAATTCCAAATTTTTTCATGAAATCAAGCTCTGACAAATTATTAAAAAAAACAAAACGGAGAAGATTTATTGGTATTAATGGCTGACCGCAATGCTTTTTTTTCAATGAAAAGTCAACAAACTTAACATTTGTGAGGCGGCATGGAACAGCAGAACATACGGGGAAAACCTTATTTTAGCCGCAAAAACATAAATGATTGAGAACTTGGTTGATAAATATGCCCAACTCTGTTCCTTAATTAATAGCAGCCAAGAGATATTTGGGGCCATTATTGGCCTTCTCTTGCTTTTTACGATTCAAAGAATTCGAATTGTATTGGGACGCTGTCTTTTTAAAATATCTGTTAACACATGTTCTTAATTTTTGAAGTCAAATTGAAGTGATGATTTTGGTCACGCCGAAACAGGAAATGGAACGAAAAAGCGAGGATTTTGCGATGTGAATTTTTAAAGACTTTTCTCAAATTTATGACCAGTTTTTTTGGAAATCTTCATTATTAATAGCCGCGAAGCGATAGCGGCTATTATTGGGGACTTAGTGTTTTTTTTATATAATTTGTCGTCTCCATCGATGATTCTTGCGGCCATTGACTTTTTCATTTTCAGTGACTTCTACTGCTTTGCAGTTAAAATTTAGTGTGTGTGTGACGTCATTTGTTTTGCTATTAGGTCAATTGCGTGACTTACCTCACTCAAAGAAATGACTTCTGTCTGAACTCACTGAATGAACTTTAAATGAACTTCTCTTGCTTTTTACGATTCAAAGAATTCGAATTGTATTGTGACGCTGTCTTTTTAAAATATCTGTTAACACATGTTCTTAATTTTTGAAGTCAAATTGAAGTGATGATTTTGGTCACGCCGAAACAGGAAATGGAACGAAAAAGCGAGGATTTTGCGATGTGAATTTTTAAAGACTTTTCTCAAATTTATGACCAGTTTTTTTGGAAATCTTCATTATTAATAGCCGCGAAGCGATAGCGGCTATTATTGGGGACTTAGTGTTTTTTTTATATAATTTGTCGTCTCCATCGATGATTCTTGCGGCCATTGACTTTTTCATTTTCAGTGACTTCTACTGCTTTGCAGTTAAAATTTAGTGTGTGTGTGACGTCATTTGTTTTGCTATTAGGTCAATTGCGTGACTTACCTCACTCAAAGAAATGACTTCTGTCTGAACTCACTGAATGAACTTTAAAATTTATGAGCATTTACTAGCTTAAGATCAATAGTGTGTATCTAAGTATTGCCAAACGTATATGCCCTAATTCTTGAGTATTAGTCTTGAGTTTTTGATTTCGAATAATAATTTTGAAAAAGCTCTATTAGGGCTTTTTTCTTATAGATCGTATGCGTCTCATAAAAATCACAGTATAAATCTAACCCAAAGAGTCTAGTGGTGTATTAAAGGTGAGTAGTGTGTGTTTCTTCGTTTGACTCCACGACGCAAGGACGCATCGGCCGTAAGCTGGAGTGAGAATATCTTCATTCAACTCGTCAACCGAATCGTCGCTAACGCGACTCATCGATCTCCTCATTTCACTCATCAATTCCCCACACCATCTTTCCAACCTCACCGTCCTCACCCCATGAAGTCAAACGAAGAAACACACACTACTTGCCTCGCCGGCGGGCCAGCTACGCATATTGTAAAAATTAGAAGTATTATTGATTAAATATATTCATATGCTGATAAAAATAGATTCATAATTGATTAAATATGTTCACATACTGTGGAAATTGATTAAATATGTTCACATGCTGATTAAAATATATTCATAATTGGTTGAATATGTTCACATGCTGATGAAATTGTGTATAAACTTAGTAGCTTTTTACTCTGACGAATCATTAGAACATTTTCCAGTTTCATACATAAAGGTAATAAATTCATTTTCAAACATAGCAATTTTAAGAACTATTTCACGATCACATTCATTGTTTAAAATATCTAATAGAACTTCATTAATACTTTTAAATAAGGATTCAGTTTCGCTTTTAAATCCTTCCATCACATAAAATTCAATCAAAAATCTCTTAATTTCATCAAATCCTGAGATAACATATCTATATTTAAAAGCATTATCTCTATCTATAATTTCAAGTTCACATGTATTTAAAAATTCTATAATGTCGCGTGTTGTCTTCATTTATTAGGAAACAAATTATTCAAATAACTTTTTCAAACTGATTAATTCTTCAATCATATTTCTAATGGAGTCAGTATTTAATCCATTTTTTAACAGGAAATCATCTCTAAAATTTATATTATTATAATAACATGCAGTTTCATAGATTAAATGATTTATCAAAATCTTATCACTTAAATGTAATATAATAGTAGGAGTAGTTTTCACACCTGCAAGAACGACTGTCTCATCTTGTTGTAGTCTGCTACTAGCATATTCTATAAGCATTCCACTATGTTCAATCGCCTTCATCACAACTTCTTTATCATCTTTCAATTCTTTACTTGCAAATTCGAACCATGCACAATTTCTATCAATTAGCTTTAATATTAAATCTTTATCAAAAATTATATCTACTTCATCATCGTTCTCAAGCATATTTAAATAATATTTAATTATTGTTTCTTCTTTTGAATATGTAAAATTAATTCTCTCATATGGATCTTCAATTTCATCACAATATTCATTCAAACACTTTTCAGATATTTCACACACATTAACAAAATCAATAAATTCTCGATTTATAGGTGAAGTACAATTCGAATTAATCCACTCAACTAAGCATTTCTCTTCATACATATAACCATCACTACACATAACAGGATTTCTAATCCCAATACTATTGATAGGACACTTCGGTACCATTTATATATACACAATTATTTGAATTAAATACAGTTGGGAATAAAATTGTAGCGATTAAATTTGAAATCGATATCACCACTAACAACACAGATATTAGATACATAGCTAATCTAAAATTGTGAAATTCATTATCAGTTTGAAACATCATTTATAATTAAATAAATTATCCAAATATAAATGAAAATCAAATTATATCCAAAATTGCCAGTGCGAGTAGTAATATCAGGACCATCTGGTTGTGGAAAAACCTGTTTACTAACAAAATTAATAACTGAAATAATTAATGATTATAATGAAATATATATTTATTCTCCATCAATCTATCAAGAAACATATTCAAAATTGATAGAATGTTTCGAACAAAAAATACCACCAAAATCAATTCCCAAAGTATTGAAAAATAATAAATCTATTGATGATATTATTAGTGATGAAAAATTTGAACCTTCTGACATTGAAATATCTGTTTATGAAAATATTGATGAGTTAAAACATCCACAAGATTACCAAAGCGAATCAACTGTTATTATTTTAGACGACCTCAATGAAAATGAAATGAAAGATGAACGAGTACAAGCATTATTTAAAAGATCACGACATAATAATATTTCTGTTTTCATTATTAGTCAAGATTATTATGAACTACCAAAAAGAACAATAAGAGCTAACAGTAATGTTTTTCATTTATTCAAACCAAATAATATTAGAGATGTTCAAAATCTATTTCAAGATAAAGCTAGTATGGATATGATTATTGATGAATTTAAACTCTTATGCAATATCTGTTGGCAAACTAAATTTCAACCATTGACAATTGATATGTCGAAAAATAAAGAAGTAGGAAACTATAAATTAGGTTTAGATTCTATTTTTGTTCCTAAATCTGACCCATTTTGACTTGATAAATGAGTGTATATTCAAATGTAACTGAAGAAGACTTACTCTCACTAGAAAAATTAGCTGAACAACAGAAAAATGAAAAAGCAAGAAAAATTAAGAAGAGAATATTCAAGCAAACATATGATCAAAAATTAGCAGAAACATTCGAACCCATAACTAAAAAAATTGACAAAGTAGTTGAAGCAACAAAAGAATTAGAATTACCAAATGTTGTGAACAATTTTATGTTAGAATCTCCACCTGGTGTAACAATGAGTCGTGAACTATTCGCAACAGTAGGTAAAATGGTCAATGCCAAAAACGAATTTAAATTAGATCAGAAAAAAGGAGGACGATATATGTTCAATGGCGTTAATGTGGACCCTATGGGTGGAAATAATGTGAAAATCGGAAATAATACATATGAAATAACACCAGAAATTCAGGAAGCTCTAACTAAAACAAGCTATAATTTTAATAAAATGAGTGATGATGATATTCTCACCTTCAGTAAAATTCTGAATGATATAAATTATAATCCAAATGAAGATAATTCATCTACAAGACAAAAATATATAAAAAACCAACTTAAATCACGAGTTCAAAATATTTTAAAAACTCCAGTAGCAGCTATAGCAAGTGGGGAATCAGATGAATGAATCTTTAGAATCAGATTTAGAAGGCAATGGAACAAAAACAATAGTAGTGCCATCAGATTCCGATGAGATATGGACTAGACTACAAGTGCTATTAGGATTAAAATTAGCAGGTCACACTGATACTTTAATAGAAGCTTCACAATTGCTTGATGCTTTATTCAAAAAAGGTGAAATTGAAACAGAACAACAATATCGCAATGCTATTGATAAATTCAATGAACAAAATCGATAGTTTTTTAAAGATTGACATTCACCAAAACCCAATATCAAATTCAATAACAAAAATCATCATCGAGGACGAATTTTGCTATTGATAAGTTCAAATAGCGATTATAAATATATAAATGGAACTATCCAATAAAACACTAGATCAAATAGCTTTCAATACTAGAGCAAAAATTGAAGAGCATATGCTAATTGTGATGGACGAATCAACTTATGAGTTTATTTTAAACGAACCACTTCAAACTAATAACAAACAATTCAAAATAGCAATTACATTTCTAACTGGTTACAATGGTATTTTCAATATTACAGATGCAAACAACAAATTTTATTATGTTACACCAGAAAAAATGATTGTTGATATTGTTATTCCAAACGGTGCCTATGAGTTGGAAGCAATAGATTTAGAAATCAAACGATTAATGGTTTTAAACGGCGACTCTGATGGTGAAACATTTCCATTTACAATTAAACCAAATTTCACAACACAGGGATCTATAATTGAAATTGAAGATGGATGGGAAATAGATTTTACCTATGCTGGAACAATTAGAAATATTCTGGGATTCGATGCAAGAGTAGTTAATGGAAACTATAATTTATCTGATCATCCTGTTGATATAATATCTTTTGATAATATTTTTGTTGAATGTGACATTGCTCAAGGTACGATTAT
This sequence comes from Convolutriloba macropyga, assembly GCF_964194025.1. Classification (NCBI taxonomy): domain Eukaryota; kingdom Metazoa; phylum Xenacoelomorpha; order Acoela; family Convolutidae; genus Convolutriloba; species Convolutriloba macropyga. Next base: position 63,886,793 of record NC_134469.1, on the reverse strand, counting down.
TAATGGAAAAAGAACTCGTGTAATTCATAATTTTACTATGGATGTGAATCCAGGTTATAAATATATTGAAAAATTTAGAGGTGGAATAATGTGGTTTATGATGGAAAGCAAAGATTTTATATCTGCAATCAATTTTAAATTACGAAACGAAAATGGAAACCTTGTTTGTTTTAATGGCCAATCTGTTACTTTTAGATTATCAATTAAGGAATTATAAAACATCAATTTTGTTTTTAAATTTAATAATTTTTCAATACAATCAGTTAGTTAATTTTATCATTATTGTTTTTTAAATTTAATGAAAACTCAATTTCATTAATATAAGCAATATTAATTTTTGTTAAGTAAATGCCAAAAACTTTAATAAAAAGACCCAACTTAAATACTTCAAAAATAAAAAGTGTTAAAGAAAAACCTAAAATCATATATAACAAAGATAAATTAAAAGAATTCAAGGAAAAATTACTCTCTGGTTCAGGATTTCTTAAAATTCACTAATCGATTTTCAGAAAGTAAATGAGCATCGAAGATTTTCAACTAATTGACGAAACAACTATCGACACATCAATAGTTAAAAGAGACTACACAAAAATATATCACCAACATAGAGCAAACCTTAACGATTCTAATCAAAATGTTGAATTCATTTGGGGTGAAAATAATAACTATCATCAAGTTGGAAATAGTTATCTTCAGTATGATATAACAGTTAGGAGACACGATAATGCCCCTTTTACAGACGCTTCTGTGATTAGTTTAGTTAACAATGCATTTGCTTATTGTATTAAAGAAGCTACTCTTTCGTTTACAGGCGGTTCAGAGATAGACCAAAATAAATATGTAGGACCGATTTCAACAATAATGAGAGTTCTAATTAGTAAAGATGGAGATTTGATGTCATATTTTGATAATATTAACGAAACTCAAGCAGGTATAAATAATTCATCGTTAAAACAAATACTAATCGATAATCATACAGTTGCAGCTAATAAAGGTAAAATAGTTGGCCAGTTACCACTAGAACACATTTTTGGTTTCTGTAAAACATTCAAAAAAATTACAAAAGGTTTAGGATTCCAACTAACTTTAAAAACACCTGACTTACAAAATATACTCTACACAACTATTGCAGATGATATTGATGTAACCATAAATAGTCTACATTTGTTTGTTCCAACTTTAATTCCAGATGCAGCAACTCAAGCTATGTTCAATAATTCTATAAAAGATAATTTCAAAATATCATTTGATTCTTGGACAAGTTTAAGAAATATAGTTAATAATGATTTAGAACACCAAGTTGATATAGGTTCAGCACAAAATATAAACAGTCCTAAATATTTAATTGCAGCTCATCAAACAATTGCTAGAGCAGGAGGTGGGAAAACTCAAAGCAATGCTATTTTCGACAACCTAAACGTTAGAAAATACTATGTTGAAATCGATGGTATTAGATATCCCAAAGATGCTGTTGATACTGAATATGGAGTTAATAACTATTTAGATCAATATAGAGATATTGAATCATTTTTCAAAGAATATGTTGGAGAACCACTATTGAAACCCTTTATAAGCTACCCAGATGTGAAAACTAAATATCCATTTCAAGTTATTGATTTAAGACATCAAGTCGACCACATTAATCCTAAAAAGATACAACTATTCGAGGAATATCGAGCAGATCCTGCAAATGCGAGATTGTTTATGATACTAATTAGACATAGAGAAATAATGATGATTTCAGATGGAATGAAAATTGTTAGCGCTAATGTTATATAGCTATATAAATGATATTAACTCTAGAACAAATTATGAATACTTATGGACTAAAAAATCAAACTATGACCACATCAGATCTTTTAGAAAAACTCTCTTTAGCTAATATAAAAGGTGTGAAAATTTATCCTAGAGACTCACAAATTAAAACAACAAAAGGTATCTGTAATATTGATAATGGGTCACAAGGTGGAACTCACTGGGTGGCTTTTGAAGGTAGTAGCTATTTTGATTCATTCGGAGGACCACCAGATCAATGGTTGATAAAGCAGTTACCAAAACCAATAATATATCACAACTACATCATTCAAGACATCTATAGTAAAATGTGTGGTACCTACTGTCTATATTTTCTCTACTTACTGGAAAATAATGTAAACTATGAAGATGCTGTATTGAATATTTTCTTTAGTTAAATAATGCCTATGAATGTGTTTGGTAGTACATCTTCGACTGGCTTAACGAATATAGATACAACACTATTTGTTCAGAAACCCTATTTGAGAACTAATTATATTGAATCTGATATGGAAGAAGATATTGATATGAAACAGAAATTCAAAATTACGAACTTAGTAGATCCCACAAATGATTTTGAAGCTGCTAACAAAGCATATGTTGATAAAAATATTAATGAAAGTACATTACTAAGAATTCCAATATATGAACCACTAACAAATGATTATGTATCCCTAAAAAATACAGTGTCAGATAAGGTAGTTGAATTAGCTACTACAATTTATGTCAAAGACGATATCTCAATTAAAAATTATAATAAAACAAATGATACAATAGATTCAATTGATATTGCTAATCATGATTTTACTCCGGAAATAGTAACTCTACCAACAAAACAACACATGGATGAAAAAATTGATGAAAGATCACTACTACGAATTCCGTATTATGAAAATTTTCAAAACGATTATATTCATCTTGTAAATGACTTAACTGGACAAGATGTTGCTTTTGCAACCACTGAATATGTTGATTCTTAGTTAAACAGAACTAGGAGATCAATAAATGAACATCCAGATATACTGCGTAAAGATTTGGAACACACATTTGGAAGTAAATTTGTATATAATAATTTTTATGAAATTTATTCAACTGGTAGAACTAACGCTAGTAGTGAGATTTCTCCAGATCACAGTTTTCTTGGAATACCATATACTATTTTCACAGTTAAAGGACCAAATGCAAAAGTAGCACAAATTCATATTTCTAATCTTAATGTGAATATTGGCTGTCAATACACACTACGATTTTTAATTAGATCACAATCACTGAAAAATATTAAATTTGGATTCTCAAATCAATTTTCAGAACATGTGTTGAGTTATGATTTCGAGCTTATTGAATTAACAGCAACACATACTAACCCTAATGACTTCAATGTGTTTATTGATTTGGCTTCTTTTTCAGTGGGTGAGACAATAGAAATAGCTGCATTATATATTGAAGCATTAAACACTTCAGATCAAATAAATGAAAATATAGATTTAAAATTTCAACATAAAGTTATAAATAGTGATGATCCAACAGGTGAATATGATCTAGTTACTAAGCGATATATAGACTCACATAGTAATATTGTTTATAATAACAAAATAAACAACTTTAACAACAATAGACTAACAAATATTGCAACCCCAGTTAACACTAATGATGCTGCTACGAAAAACTATATCGATAATGATAACACAATTGTTAGAAATAACAAAAATAACAATTTCAATAATAATATAATTAGTAATATTGGAAACCCAGTTAATACTAATGATGCTGCAAATAAGAATTACATAGATAGCCATAATAATATAGTATATAATAACAAAGAAAATAGTTTCAATAACAACAAAATTACAGATATTGGAAATCCAGTAAATGCAAATGATGCTGTCAATAAAGCATATATTGATAGTGATTCAACAATTGTTAGAAACAATCAAGTTAACAATTTCAATAATAACAGAATTATAAATATTGGAAATCCGGTAAATGCAAATGATGCTGTTACTAAAAGTTATATTGATAGTGATTCAACAATTGTTAGAAATAACAAAAATAACAATTTCAATAATAACAGAATTATAAATATTGGATATCCAGTTGATGATAAGGATGCTGTTACTAAAAGTTATATTGATGAGAATGTAAAAGCAGCTATCTCAACACATCCATACGTATTAAAATATCAATTAGAGAAAATATTTGCATCACCACATATTTTTGATAAATTTTATAGGTTGAAATATAATGAATTTCCCTTCAATGGTGGTAATAATACAACAAGTTACACTGTTAATGATTTATCATTCTTAGGTGAAAAATACGAACGATATAAGTGCACAGGTGGTAATAGTTATACAATGCATATTCCAAAAAATAATCTACCAGAACTAATACAAAACAAAACTTATAAGATGACATTTATTATGCGTGGTGTTAATAGCAGTATTGGTAAAAGAGTTGGCCTTGGTATTTGGAAAGAAACTGGTCAATCACAAAAATTTTCTATATTGAAAGAATCTTGGTCGTTTACAGAAAGTGAAGAAGTTGTTAATAATGCAAATAGTTTCAATTTTTTCTTGAGATTAAATGGACAAAGTGCTAATCTCACTGCAAACGAAGAGGTAGATGTTGCTGCTTTATATATTAAAGAAATTGGTACAATCAATAATTTCAACGACATGAGAATAACCAATGTAAAAGATCCAGTTGATGATAGTGATGCTGCAACAAAACAATATGTAGATAATCGCAATCGAGTTATCGAAATTAAATCAAAAACTATTATGCTATCTAGTGGAAGAATAATTCGTGCAGGCTTAAGTGGTTCATTTAGTACTACTATGACTCAAAATATTATAATTAACGGTAGTAGTGTAACAAGTTTTACCAAACCTTCAAATGAAGATAGATCTATAACTATATTTCAAAATCCTATTGAATTATCAAGTGGTGATGAATTAACTTTCCATTCTAGTAATAGTGTTGATGTTTTTGCAATTTGGGTTGAAGTTGACCTGTAATTTGCTTAGATAAATGGATAACTATTATGTAATTTTCAGAAATGGTAAAATGATTGATTATCAATTGGTTAAAAACGGAGTTTTAAATGCAAATGAAAATGATACTGTTATTGAATTTAAATTCGATCCAAATCTAACAAAATTATCTCTTGATGAAAATAACAATATTGTTCAAACAAATATTATATCGAATGATAAGAGGATATTACAACTAGTAATGAAATATTTGCTAACCAATAATATATTCAAATATGCTAATAAAGTTAACACTGGAGAACTAGATTATGACAAATTTATAAAACATATAGAAAATAGTTTGGATTTTAAACTATTAAATGAATAATACCTATAAAGACTTAAAGATATTGAAGCAGATCTCATCTCAGTTAGATCAAAAAACGATATCCGCGATTTACAATATAATTACCTAAAAATTAATTATTAAGGGGTGATTAAGAAGTTAATTGATGATGAAGAGAAATTCAAGAAAAAATACAAAGCCCTAAACACAAAGAAAGGTGTTTCAATTGTAGCAGGAATAATCAGTGGAATTTTGGGTGTTAGCTCTGGAATAACACTAACAGCAACAGGTGTAGGTGCGATCGCGGGTGTTCCAGTAATAGCTACTAGTGGTCTATTAGTTTCGATCGCAGTTACAGCTATTAACGAATATATTTCTAAATTAAAAGAACGCTATATCAGATTAAGAACTTTTGTTAATAAAATAAGAGTTGATTATGAAAAAGTATTGAAGAAATCGATGGCTGATAAAGTTATTGATGAGAAAGAAGGATTAGAACTAAAGAAAATATATGAATTTTACTTGAAAAATCAGAAGAAAATTATGAGTGAGACTAACGTTAGTGTTGAAGATATTTTTGGTGATATGGTTGAGAATGTTATCAGCAACGAACAACTACAGAAATTGAGTAGTTTTTTAGCAAAAATGAAATAACCATATCGATTAGGAAGTCATTATTCAAGAAAACTATAGATATTAGCTTAAAACCTATTGATAAGTCAGAGCCATCTGCGCCCGAATTACCACTATATGACGAAATTGTTTGAAATTTAAATTATTATATAAAACATGATTGAAAAACAGTGCACAAAATGTAATGTTGTAAAATCTATTAATGAATTCTGTTCTGATCAATCAAAACGAGATGGATTTTATTCATCCTGTAAAAAATGTCACAATAATGAATCATTGAGATGGATGAAGGATAATAGGATTCGATTTAATGAAAGTAAAAGAATTCGTGATAAAAACAGATATGCTAACGATATTAATTTTAAACTCGCAACCAACTTGAGAAACAGATTAAGAAAAGCACTATTAAATCAAGTAGCATCAAAAAACGATAAAACTGAAGATTTATTGGGGATAAGTTATTCAGAATTTAAAGATTACATTGAATTCCTAATGACTTCAGATATGGGTTGGAAAAATATTGAATTAGACCATGTTAGACCACTATCTTCATTCGATTTAAAAGATTGCGAACAACTGAAAGAAGCTGCACACTACTCTAATATTCAACCTTTGTTAGCAAAGGATAATCGATTAAAAAGCAATCGCATTCACGAATATGATCTATGGTCACAATCAGAAAAACTATATGATTATGAAACATTTAAGTATTATTCTCAGCTACTAAATGAGTGAAACATATTGTGTGGGCGGTCGCCACTATTCACCAACAATTAACGAAATAAAAACTGAAAAAGTTAATCCAAAAACTAATAAACTTATCGTAGTCATAAGAGGTAAATGTACAATCTGCAACAGAAACAAATCAAAGATTTTAATCAAATAAATGACGCGAGGTACAGATTTTCAAAATCGTGGAAAATGTAGAAATGGACATTGCAGTAAGTTATCAGGATCAGCTTGGACTGATTTAAACACATATGGAACAATTCTAAAACTTCACGATATGTGTCCAAATCAAAATTGCAAATGTCAAAAGCAGATAACATTCACTCCTAAACAATTTGAATTAGAAGGTGGTAGTTTTAAAAGTTTTATGAAAAAAGTATTTAAGGGTAGCAAGACTGCATGGAACAAATTTTTGAAACCTGCTGTTAACGCTGCTGCACCTGTTATTGGTATGGCTGTCGCAGCAAAATCGAAAAATCCAAAAGCTGGACAAGCTACTACTCAGATCTTAAAATCAATTTCAGGTGGTAAAATTTTAACTTTAACTGATAATTATAAAGGTTCAGGAGTCCGTTTGAGAGTTATGTAAATTAATTTGAAAAAAATTGATATATGAATCAACTTTTTCGAAAAATTAAATGAAGAAGGACCCAACCAAAATATTCATTGATGAAATTTATGATAAACCAGCAGAAAAGATTTATCCTACAAATAAAACTATTGTTAAAAGTATAGATGATACTTGGAGTTTAGATCTTCTTGATCTTATCGATTATAATGTGAAAAATAATAGAGGTTATCGCTATGTTTTGGTTTGTGTTGACAACTTTTCAAAGTATGGATGGACAATTCCACTGAAAAATAAATATGCAACCACGATTAAAGAAGCATTTGAACAAATAATAACAAATTCAAAAAGAAAACCAAACTTAATTGAAACTGATGATGGAAAAGAATTCGCTAACAAAATCTTCGAAACTTACTTAAAATCTCAAAACAATAAAAGATATTCTAGATATACATCGAAAGGAGCAGTTTTTGCAGAGAGATTTAACAGAACTATAAGGAATCTTTTGAAGAAACCAGTATTTGAAAATGGTGATGCTAACTGGATTGATATTATTGACTCAATAATCAAAAAATATAATAACACAGTTCACAGTTCAACAAAAATGACACCAATTCAAGCTTCTAAAGTTACTAATCAAAAGAAAGTATTAAATAACTTGCAAGATAAGCGGAAAAAACAAAAACCGAAATTTAAATTAGGAGACTTAGTTAGAACTGCTGACATTGATAAAACTTTCTCCAAAGGTGATACTACAAATTGGAGTAACAATCTATATATGATAACAGAAGTAATTCATGAGACAATACCAAGTTACCATATTGATTTTTTGCCTGAAAGATATAATCAATCGATATTTAAGAAGTCAAAATTAACACTAGATGAAAATGATCAAGTTATGTCAAATCTAAACCTAGAATAATAATTTGAATAAATTTATCTATACTAAATGAAATACATAAACGGAAAATTTTATAAAGAACTTGAAAACGAAAAATATATAATTCATGATGGTAAAATTATGTTTGAAACAAAAATGCCAAAATCTTTGAAAACGAGATATGAAGTTATATTCAATACTAAAATAACAAAAACACAATCAGTAGTAGAATTAGACGATGGGACGCTTAAACTACTCGACTCGCAAACACAGAATCAAAAAAACGTACCGAAGACGTCCTAAGCGAAGATGCTATAATTATGAAATATGCTACTATGTGTGTAAGCTGCAACCGAAGATTTTTTTATCGAATTTCCATATGAATATAGATGTTTAATCTGTAACGCTAAAGCAATAAAACCAAAACGAAAACTAACAAAATTACAAAGAAAAAGACGAGCTAATTTCAGTAATAGATTTAAATATGCAGAGTTGAAAATATCAGTTATTTGTATGGATGTTATGCAGCTCTATCGTGAGTCAAATCCAAATTTAATAGCAGCAATTTTATTATAACTGAAGAAATCGAAATTGAATTTTAATGATGTTATATTTGAAAAATATTGTAATATGCTTGATAATTTAGGCTCTAGTGTGGTTTTAGATGCAAAGGGTGTGTGGGTGTATGGATATGAGGCATTAAGGCTCGTTAAATGGTTACAATCAGATAAGTATTATGATAACATTAATTATTTTGATTTAATTTACACTATAATGAATAAAGACAAAAACATAATAATAACTTTAGAAGTTTTTGATAGTATAAATGAGCTTACCAAGTGACTCCGAAACAATATATAGTGATAGTGAAATAAGCAGTGATGAATCTATACACAAATCTGATATAGATTTTATTGATGATTCTGATTTAGAGACTAGTGATGAATCTAGCGATGAATTTTTAAATGGTAAATGTACTATTTTCAAGTCTACAGTAATAATTCGCTAATATATTACTTAAATAATTTCGACAGCTTTGTCGAACTTGTAAATAATACTAATTTTGATTTTGATTATGTAGATAAATTCGGCTACCAAGTATACTTATTCAAAGATTCAAAACTATTAAATATTTTATTTTGAAAAAGTTATTTGAATAAATTGTTTCCTAATAAATGGAGACGCGAAAATGTGATATCTGTAATGTTGAAGTTCAAAGAGCTTCGTATGCAAAACACTTACGGAGTAAAATGCATGAAGATAATCAAAGAATAATTCCTTCTAATTTCTTTAAAGAGAGTGAAGTGAAGCCTAAAACTGTTGTTAGAAAAAAAGTACCAACTTTGAAAGAACTATCAATGAAAAAATTATTAACTATACAAAAGCCTAGTGAAATTGATTTTCAGTTAGCTCAGAAAATGATTAATCCTTACTATTTTTCTCAAAGATTAAATGTAGGTTATAACATCGAACTAGATTCTCATAACATAAACCATCTCAATAGTAAAATTACAATTCGAAGCAAATATGATCTAAGAATTGAAAATAGAGATATCAATAATATTTTTGAAGAAATGGCATTAATCTATGCAAGATTGATAGGACAATATAAATTTAAATATCAAGTTGTATTTTCAGCTTTATTTGAGAAAATGAATGAATTTGGTTACATTGAAAATAAAACTAAGATGTATATTAGTTTGAAATTAAATCATGTTCTAACTTCAAATGATTTGGATAACTTAACTATAAATTCTCAAGTTGAATCACAAATTGAAAATAAGCAAATGAAAGAATCAGGTTGGGTATTCGACAAATTGGTTTCAATGACAATATATTTTTATAAAACTAATGAATTAAATGGGTCTTCATATGTAAAAATACCTTTGAAAACTCAAGCATTATTAAATATACAGAATAAAGATAAACTATGCTTTTTATGGAGTATAGTAGCTCACTTACACCCCTGTAAGAATGGACATCCTGAGAGAACTTCTAGTTATTTAGAATATTTCAATGAATTAAATATTGATGGATTCGATTTTACAAATGGATTCAAAACTTCAGATGTTAAGAGATTTGAAACAGCTAACAATCTCTCAATTAATATTTTCGAATTAAGATTTAACTTGGAAGGCAAACATAAATTAGTACCTATTGAGCTTTCAAAAAACGAACATGAAACCACAATTGACTTATTAATTTATAAAAATCACTATGTTCTAATTAAGAAATTGCACACATTTATAGGTAATTCAAATTGTAAATTTATTTGTAGAAGATGCTTGAGTTGCTTTGAACATGAGCATGTGTTGATGAAACATAAAGATAGGTGCGAACAACAAGATTTCACTGCAATTAAACTCCCACTCGATAAACAATTAAATTGGAAAAAGCATTATCAAAAAATACCTCTATATTTTAGGATTTATGCAGATTTTGAGTGTAATAACTCACCTGTAGAGTCGAATGTGGGGCTTCACACTACTAATATATATAAACAGAATCCAGTTTGTAATGGTTACTATATTGTAAGCGATTTACCCTCAGTATTACAAAGTGGTTATGTGTCAAATTTTGGTCCTAATAATGTAGATTGGTTTGTAGATGAAATTATTAAATTAGAAAACAAAATGAATTTCTATTTTAAAAATACTAATGTTGAACTGAATATGCTTCCTGAAGATGAATATAATTTTGAAAAAAGTGATAAATGCTGGTTTTGTGAGTTACCTTTTGAATCAGCTAAAGTTAGAGATCATTGCCATTTGACTGGCAAATATCGAGGAGCAGCACATGAAAGTTGTAACATCAATGTTAAGAAACAACTAAGCAATTTTATTCCAATAATGTTTCATAATTTCAGTAAATATGATTGCCATTTGTTTTTTAAAACTTTATTGAGTAAATCAAAATCACAGAAATTAAAAGTAATCCCAAAAACAAATGAAGAATATATTTCAGTTAATTTTGGTTGTATAAGATTCATAGATAGTTATAGATTTTTACAATCATCACTTGACTCATTAGTAAAGTCCCTACAAGAAAATGACTTAATATTACTCAAAAAAGAATTTCCTGAAGATATAGATCTCCTCAACAAAAAATTGGCATATCCATATGAATATTTCAAATCATTTGAAGATTATGAAGTTCCATTTGATAGCTTAGATAAAAAGGACTACTATAGTATCCTTACGAATAGTTACCCACTTGAAGAAGAAATTGAACGCACAAATAAAATAATCAATGTGTTTGGAGTCAAGAATGGAAAAGAATTGACTGAACTATATTTGAAAACTGATGTAATTTTGTTAGCAGATGTTTTGAAAAGTTTATTAAGGTATCCATAAAGGAATTTGGTATAAATCCACTATACAGCGTGAGTTTACCTGGTTATACTTGGCAATGTGGGTTGAAATATACTAATGTTAAATTAGATACCTTACAGGATAAAGATATGATATTATTGCTTGAAAACAATATTAGAGGTGGAATAAGTAGTGTTATGGGTGATAGATATGTGAAATCTGATGATTACAAGAAAATATTATATATTGATGCTAATAATTTATATAGATATGCAATGTCTCAATCATTACCTTATAAAGATTTAAAATTTGATTCTTTTGATATTGAAACTATACTTTCAACTCCTGATGATTCTGAAATTGGTTATTTTGTAGAAGTTGATTTGAAATACCCAGATAAAATTAAAGATAAAACAAAGAACTTCCCATTTTGTCCAGAGAATAAATTTTCATCTACTTATAATTTTACAGATTATATGGATCTCAATAAACCTGAAAGTTATGTTAAATGTAAGAAACTAATTTGTGATTGGACTGATAAGCAAAAATATCTTGTACACTACCGATTGCTCAAATTTTATGTGAAACATGGTATGGAAATTACGAAAGTTCACGAAGTTATATCATTTAAGCGGTCCTGCTGGTTGGAAAAATATATTGATTATAATACCCAAAAACGAAATAAGACTAATGGTGATTTTGAAAAAGACTTCTATAAATTATTGAATAATGCATTTTATGGCAAAACTATGGAAAATGTTAGGAATAGAATCAGAGTTGAATTTCTAAAGAATAATGAAAATGAAAAAATTTTGAACTGGCAATCTAAATTATCATTCAATGGCATTCATAAGTCTTATGCTCTAGAGGGTGATGTGGGATATAGTTCTTTCACTTTCAAACAAACAGAAGTTCTGATGGATAAACCTATTTATTTAGGATTTGCAGTACTAGATTTGAGTAAATTGCTAATGTATGAAACTTATTATGAAAAACTACAACCATATTTTGGTTTAGAAAATATTCAAAATCACTATACCGACTGTGATAGTATGGTATTAAGTATTAGGACTGATGATATTATTAGTGATTTGAAAAATCTAGAAGACATATTTGATTTTAGCAATTTGAATCCCAATAATGAATTATTTAGCAACAAAAATAAAAAAGTACTTGGTAAATTTAAAATTGAAACACCTGAAAGTATTTGGATAGATGAATTTATAGCTTTGAGAAGTAAAGCATATGCATTCAAATGTAATAACAAATCAACTAATAAATTAAAAGGAATTACCAAATCACAAGCAAAAAATATTAAATTTGAAGAGTATTATAATTGTTTATTTGAAAAAGAATTCAAAAAGACTTGTGATAACTCTTTAATAAGATCTATCAATCATGATATGTATCTTCAGAAAGTTGAGAAAAAATCATTAAATTTATTTGATGAAAAACGCAAATATGTAAATGCAATTGAAAGTTTACCTTGGAATTAATGAAAGTATTATTGATGTTATTTCCTAACTCTACAAATCCTCAGCTTTCCAACGATATATCACACACAATTAGTTTCAAACTTTCCTAAAAACTTTTCCATGTTTTCCCAGATTTTCCCAAGTTTCTCCCCAACATTTTTTCCATAATTTTTTACAATTACATCTGGGATTTTGTGTACGTTATTTTAAACTTTGTTTGAAGTCAATCGGGTAAATATTCATGGAGAAAGTACCCAAAAACTGCGCACATTTTGATGTTTTTTTTACGTCTTTTTCTGAGAAATAGTAAACAACACACCTAAAACCTAACTTTTGAAATACTGGATGGATTTCGATCATCGACATTTCATTTTACTCGTATGAATGCGTTAGTTATAATGGTGAAAACCAGAGTTTCCAATTCGCAGTAGTTGTGGAGATAATTTTTGGAAATTTTGTGTTCATTTAGGCGATAATTAACATAATTAAAATCACTCAAGCGTAAATGTTTTCGTAAACAGAGCAATTAAAAAGAAACTGATTTCGTTTTAATTGCTTTATGCTTTTTGAGTTATTGAAGTTGTCAACTTTATTCAAGAGACCAATTAAAAAGAAACTGGTTTCGTTTTAATTGCTCTACGCTTACTTTTGAAAAAATTTGTGTTTGCCAAAGTGTGGATACACAGGCATTCGAACTATTTTTTATCATTATGTGAACATATTCATTCAATTATAAAACTACATTTCAACATTATGTGAACATATTCATTCAATTATGATTCTATGCGTAGCTGGCCCGTCGGCGAGACAAGTAGTGTGTGTTTCTTCGTTTGACTTCATGGGGTGAGGACGGTGAGGTTGGAAAGATGGTGTGGGGAATTGATGAGTGAAATGAGGAGATCGATGAGTCGCGTTAGCGACGATTCGGTTGACGAGTTGAATGAAGATATTCTCACTCCAGCTTACGGCCGATGCGTCCTTGCGTCGTGGAGTCAAACGAAGAAACACACACTACTAAGGTGTAGTGGTCAATCTTTCTGTCTTATTTCTTTAGTTTTTCAATTTCATGCGTTTTTTGCCTTCTCTCAGTTAACAGGTTTTCTTTTCGCTCTCGGTTCTGTCAAGAAAAGTGTCTTTTACCTGCTCTTCTCTCTGATTGCGTGGCTTTTTCAGTTTTGACAGAAAATATTGTTTCTAATACTTTATCATTAAAATGGCCTCAGTTTTAATTGTATATTTGGTTAATAACCGCCCTCATCTTCTCAGCCGGCTATTATAGCGCTCCTATTTTTACAATTCAAAGAATTTGAATTGTATTGGGGCGCTGTCTTTTTTTTAAGATCTGTTCACACATTTTCATGATTTTTGAAGTCAAATTGGAGTAGTGATTTTGGTCACGCCGAAACAGGAAGTGGAGCGAAAAAGCGAGTGGTTTTGCGGCGTGAAATTTTTTCGATCTAAATTTAAAGTAGAGTGAGAAAACGGGGTTTGAACAAAAATTCGCTTTCTCGCTAGTGGTTTTTTGTTCACATGCGGCAATTTCACTTTGATTTTTACGGTTTTTTTCGATTTTTTGGTTCGGATTTTTTTTCTAAATGATTTTCCCAATCTATTCATAGTCCGTTCTTGGTCTAGTTTTCTGTTTATTCAATGAAAATTCTTTGAATTGTACGTCAGGACTTGTCCTGCTATGTTTTTTTACTTCGTCGAACTTTTTTTCGCTTTACCATTTTGCCGCTTTTTCGACATTTTGCGTGAAATCTTTTTGACTTCTCTAGGCTAGTTTCACTCTTCTTCCATTCTGCTCAAAGTGCTTTTAAGCAGCAGCTGCTCAGCAAAGCAATTCAAAATGAAGAGAGTCAGTGTAAAAAAATCAAAGTCAGAAATAGAAACGGGATAAACCCATAAAGCCCATTTTTAAATGCCCGGTACTTGAACTTTGTTCTCATAAGTTTTTTTACTATCTATAATGCTTATTGGTATTGATACTAGACCCTGTAGCCTCTCGCTGAAAGACAGGAGTATGTTCAACTACGAAATGACATCAAAATAAATCGCACTTAAAAATGTTTTTGTACAAAAATCAATTTTTGTTGATATTTTCTTTTCTTTCAGTCCCAATAGAGTTATGGGAATCAACGGCGGCTATTTTCCGGCAATATGCTGGGTATGTTTAGTTTTCTCTGGATTTTGAAAATAGTTCTGGTCTGCTTGGCTCATAATTGTCAGTTTGTCATTTTTTGTTGCGACAATTTCATCACGTGCCATAAAGTCAAAAAGATTTCGGTGTGCGTGATGTCATTTGTTACTCTATCTGGTGTTTTTGATTTTCATGTGGTAAATCATACATGACTACTCTAAGAAGTTGTCTTGTGCGCTTCTCAAATCCAGATTGAGAATGTATTGAAAAAAGGTCATTCGTCCTATATTATCATAGAGCACTATTTTCCCAACGACATTGATGTTTGCAATTAGATTTCTATCTTGTGTTGCTAAAGGTCTTAGAGGAGTCTATCCCGGCTTTTTCAATCTGCTGGATTTTATTCTCGCGACTGATTTTTTTAATCGGCTGACTGTTTGTTTCTTGCGTTTGACAATTTCAGCATCAAAAATTGAGCAGCAGATTGATCAAAAATAGACTGGTTGCTCTCAAAGCTTGCAGCAGTTATATGGGTCCTGTTTGTAAGTAGTGGATTAAACGGGGTCATCGACCAGCCCCGAGTCTCGGACAATTCCCACGATGCTGACGCTTACGCTGACGCAAACCATAGGCTTAATCGGTGCCCCGTTTTATCTACTACTATAGTATTGGATATATCCACTACTTCATTACTCTATTTCCCTTCAGATATTTTTCAATATCATTTCTTGTCTCATTTAGTGTAATCCACTAGTACAGAGTTAAGCTGGTAATTAACCATTATCAGACGGAAAGTTCGGGTTCTATCCCCACTGTCTTCAGTGGACGTATCCCAATTATATAGTGTAACTAGTGAGACCGTGTAAAAACACGTAAAACCAAGTTGCAATCATAATTTGAACAGAAAAATACCAGCTTAACTCTAGCAAGGTTATTTTGTTTTTCTTTTTATACCCCCATCTGCGAAGCAGTTGGCGAATCAAGGTTAATCCTTTCACTGATGCAGTTTATGATTGAATGTTATACTTATGTACTTGTTCCCTGAACTGGTTTTTAGTATGGCTAAATCTATATCTATTTAAATAAACACAATGATAATTTTATGTCTAAGATTTTATGCTAAATCATAAAATAAGCCTGATTGTGTTTATTAAGCATGAATAAGCATGTTTTGAGTACAGAAAGATGCTTTTTACCGTGCTTATTCATGCTGAGAATTTTTCTATATTTTAAAAAAATTATATCAATTTATCTTCATTTATACCATTAGATTCTGCTTGAGAGAATTAAGTATAGTATTTTTACGAGCATTTCTCATAGTCTTCGACCAAAGACTGGCAAGCAAAGACTTCCTCATTTGCAAGCTATTTCATAATCCTCTAGGCAAATCAACATTAGGATATTGTTTCTTTATATGAGCTCGCATTGCACTCAGTCTCACACTAGAAGAAGAATATGGACAATTAAGTTTAACCGCATTACAATCTTTACAAATATACTTATTCACGTCAAATTTTATTTGTGATTTATAAATCTTGCTTTTATTACATTGCCTGCTAGTTAATTTATTTAAAGTCTTTTTTGAATCTTGTATCATTATTTCAACTTGATCGTGACACTTGACTGTGAGTGAAATCTGCTCGTTGGTTTCTTTATCTGCGAAGCAAGTTCTCTGATCGATGAAATGGCCTTGGTTCCCCAACCGCTTCGCGGATTACTCTTACTCTTATCATTTGTGTTCATTTTTGAGTGTGTTTTTAATAAACTCCTTCTTTGAATTGAATGACAGATTGCAAGCGATGCAAAACTGTACAGCGTTATGACGTGGGTTATTATTTCTTTAGGCAAAGTTTCTAAAAAAAATTGAATTTCAAAAATAAGTTTACAAAATGGCTTCAAAATTCAATAATTTTTTTAAAAAAATAAGATTTGGCGGGTATGTTGTGATATATGTAGAGCACAACTCCGTGAATGTCTTTTATGTTATGATATAATTAGCAGAAGAAATAGATACAATCATATGTGTAAATTTTATAATAATCTTGATATATATTTATATCATGCAATATGTATAAAATTGATAAACATATAATATCATATAGATTTGGTTGAGCTAATTGTAGGTTGTCTTTATTTAAATAGATATAGATTTTCATTTTAAGATTAAATTTAAAGAACGTTTATATAAGTATAACATTCAGTTATAAACTGTATCATCAGTGAAAAGGTTAACCTTGCCTCGCCAACTGCTTCGCAGATGGGGGTATTAAAAGGAAATAAACAAAATAACCTTACTAGAGTTAAGCTGGTATTTTTTGATCTATTTATTTTTGCAACTTGGTTTTACGTGCTTTTTACACTGTCTCCCTAGTTACACTATATATGTGGGATACGTTCACTGAAGACAGTAGGGATAGAATCAGAACTATCCGTCTGATGATGGTTAATTGCCAGCTTAACTCTGTATTAGTGATTTACACTAAGTGAGACAAGAAATGAAAGTTTTGAAAAATATCTGAGGGGAAATAGAGTAATATAGTCGTGGATATATCCAATACTATAGTAGTGGATAAGACGGGGGCACTGATTAGGCCATTGGTTTGGACCATTCCTAGCTTTTGCGTCAGTAGCGTGGGAATGGTCCGAGACCCAGGGCTGGTCGGTGCCCCCGCTTTATCCACTACTTCGTTTTTTTCAATGCAGTTTTGTTTGCTTAAATGGTTTTTCGTTTGATCGTTTTGACTTTTCGTCCTTGGAAATGGGATCAACAGGTGATGCCCTGAAAGCATTAGTTCTCTGCGTAGTGCTCGTGGGTTAAAGATGAGTTGCAATGAGTCAAATATTTTGAGTTTTGAGATGCTTTTTTTAAGAAAACTAAGCTTCAAAAAAAATTTTTCTAAAGAATTTTCAGATTTTTTGGCGCAACTGTCTTGTAGGACTCACATTGTAATGTCAAACTAAAATAACAAAAATTCAATTGTTTCCTTGTTGTTTTGATTACTGAATAGTTTTTGTTGCCATTTGTCGGCTTTAGATGTGAATCAAGTATTTTTAGGAAATGCTTTTCTTTTTTTTGCAAAAAAATTTGTGTAGTTTTTCATCTCTAGAAAGTTACGGTTAAAAAAATATTTGAATGCTGACACCAACATATTAAAAGTGACTGTTGTTTGTTTGCCTGCTGCAGTGTGACTTAATACTTCCCCTATTTAGAAAACTTTGTGCGGTAGCTTTTGATAAAAGTCTTAAATGAATTCAAATAGTTACATTGTTAGTTGCTTGTCATAGACGACTTTTCGATTTTTTCCCGAAAGTTTTCTGACTATTTTTATGCAGTTATCATTTGGAATCTTTAATTGGAATCGTGAAGTTATTTCAAAATATTCTTTTATTTCAGTTGGTATCAGAGGAACACAACAAGGAATCCCTGGATATGTCAAAGGTGCAGCAGCCGGACTTACATATCCAGGAGGTGTACGACCACACTAACTTTGACGAGATTGTGCCTGTGGAGGAGCTGACTGTGTGGGTAGATCCACTGGATGCAACTCAGGAGTACACTGGTATGGAACGCCTATTATTTGCGGCGCTAACTTTTATAGCTGTACGCTGAGTGTAGCTATATTGCGGTGCTATTGTTTTTTTTTATAATTCAAAGCATTTTAATTGTATTAGGGAGCTGTCTTTTGGTCACGCCCAGAACAGGAAGTGGAGCCAAAAAGCGAGTGGTTCTGGGGCCTACTCTTCTTTCGCTCTTATTTCAAATTACAAAACTAGAAATTGACTTTCTAGAATTTTTCTTCTGTTCTGTTTAATGCTTCTTGGAGTATTTGGACTTCTGAGTTCTACCGCTTTTTGAATGCTTTAATGCCTGGAATGCTTTAATGCCTGGTAATTTCTAGGACTAGTGTTTTGTTTAGTTGATAAAAATTCTTTCAAATGTA
Source organism: Convolutriloba macropyga (assembly GCF_964194025.1). Classification (NCBI taxonomy): domain Eukaryota; kingdom Metazoa; phylum Xenacoelomorpha; order Acoela; family Convolutidae; genus Convolutriloba; species Convolutriloba macropyga. The sequence continues at coordinate 63,868,004 of NC_134469.1, read as the reverse complement.
ATTCAGGACTTGTCATGCGATGTTTTGTTTCGTCGTCTGACTGTCATTTTTTTTGTTTTTTTTTTACTAGCCGCTGTTAGCCTTGCAACGGCTATTATTTATGCGATCTCTTTTTTTTACAATTCAAAGATTTCTAATTTTATCGGGGCGCTGTCTTTTTTTAAGATCTGTCTATTCACACATTTTCATGATTTTGAACTAAAATTGGAGTTGTGAGTTTGGTCACGCCGAAACAGGAAGTGGAGCGATAAAGCGAGTGGTTTGCGGCGTGAAATTCTATCGCTCTAATTTTAAAGTAGAGTGAGAAGGTGTTTGAAGAAAAGTTCGCTTTCTCGCTAGTGGTTTTTTGTTCACATGGGGCAATTTCACTTTTTGCTGTTTTTCGATTTTTTGGATCGAATTTTTTTCTAAATGGTTTCGTCAATCCAGTCATAGTCCGTTCTAGGTCTAGTTTTTTGTTAGAATCCAATTTGCATTTCTCGCTAGTGGTTTTTTGTTCTCGCTAGCGGCATTTTGACATTGATTTTCTGTTTTTTTTTTGTTTTTTGTTTTGTCTGATTTTTTTAGAAATGGTTTTCCGAATTCACTAATAATCTGTTCTAGGTCTAGTTTTTACCTCATGCATCAAAACTATATCTGCACTTTAAAAACTTAAGTTTAGTTGAAAAGCTTAATTATATAGTTTTTTTAAGAGGCGCCGATAATTTTGTCTTCTCATTTCTGTATGTTTCTCTCTGTATAATACCGCGCGGAAGTTGATTTTGCTTCTATTCTGGCAATCTGCGGGCTATGTTTTTACATTTCAAGTAAATTAAAATGTTTTGGGGCGGTATCTTTTTTTACAATCCAAAGTATTTGGATTGTATTGGGGCGCTGCCTTTTTGTAGACCTGTTCTTTTTTTCGCCTTTTTGATGTGAATGAGAGGTCTAAATTAGAATGGTGGGTTTAAGCGTGCCGGAGTATTAAAGGAATGCGGAATGCGAGTAAATTTTAAGCGTGATTTTTCTCAAACTACTAGTGGAGTGAGAAATTGGTGTTTGAACAATTTGTCGATTTTTGAAAGGGATTTTCTTAGCACCTGGGGCAATTTCATTTCTTTGCTGTTTTCTTCTTTTGACTGCTAAAATCTTCTTCCAAATGTGTGTAAATGCAATTCCTTGAGTCTTGCAACAAGCAGCTATTGCTCTTTTTTTACTTTGACCCTATTTGTTGATGTAAAATTTATTTTCAATTTAGCGAGTTTTTGCTATTTTCTTTTCTCTCCTCACTTCTGTTTTTACTCTCAAAAGTGAGAGGTCTCCTTGGATGCTAATAGAGTGTCAGTGAATCTAGTTAATTGTTTAAGTTCATAGCGTTTTTTGTTTTGAGACTATTTGTTTTAAAAAGTTTTTAGATGTTTGTGGAGTTTTCTCCGCTTTTTATTCTTTTTGGCAGCTTATGGCTTAGTTGCTTTAATCACTTGTCTCATCAATTGCTAATGAGGCTTAGCTGAATTGAATTGACCGTTTGTATTTAAGTATAAAGGTTTCTATAACTTTGACACTAACTTTTTTCCAAAATAACGAATTTTGGTGTGTTACCCGTTGTTGTTCATTGTGCTTATCACTTGGTATCATTGATCATAGGGCTCGTCAATTGCGAATGAGCCATATATGAAACTAATTAGTACGTCGAGTTCATAGTATTGGTGTTAGTTTTCGAATTTTGTTTTTGAGTTTTGCGCGTTCTAGCTTTCCTAATATCCTTGTCATGTATCCGCAATTATAGCAGTTCCTATTAGCCTTCTGGTGCAGCCTATTTTTGTGAATTAAGTGGTTCATGATATCGAAGTTCTGTGCTCTAGTGAAGGATTTTAGTATGTAGTTAAGTGTTTGTTCCTACTTTGATGATAGTGGTTTTCAAAACTTCGGATGGTCAGAACTCTTACTTTGCGCCCCTCTTTTTTACTTCGCTCGGTTTTTGTGAGGTATATGCATCCTAGGGATATGTGTGGTCAGTATCATACAAATTGTTGATTTTTTATTGAATATTTTTTCTGGACAAAATTTTGGAACAAATTGTAAATTGTTTTCATATTTTTTATTACGTTTTATGTGCTCTATTGACTGTCAAAGTTTGATGTTGCTGGAAAATTTTGGATGTTCAATTCAGTAGTCAATTAATTCTTTGGATTTTAGTTCAGGACTTGTCTTTCTATAATTTGTTACTTTGTCGAACAAAAATTTAGTTTTAGTTTTTGTATTACTTAGTTCACAGCTTATTCAATTGTTTGCGTGAAATAATTTTGTGTTCTCTAGGCAGTTTCATCCTTTGGTCATTGTGCTTGGTTTTTTAAACTGCAGTTACTTAGCAAAGCAGACTATAATGGTTCCGTTTCAAAAATCGAAATCAATGGAAGCGGGCGAAACACAGGCCAGTTTTAGATGCGCTGTATTTGAATTGTGTTCTAATTAGTCTTAGTTGCCAGTTATAATATCATTGATACCAATCCCTGTATCTCCTCATTAGGAAACGTAAATAAGTTTAAGTACGAAATACAATCAAAATGGCTCTCAAATTTTTCTATACCTCAATCAATTTCAGGTTTTTTCTGTTCAATCCTAACCAGGATAGATGGGAATAAATGGTGGCTATTTTCCGTCAATCTGACGGGTATGTTTTTTCATGGTTCCTCTGCGATTTCTTCTCAAATTTGATAAAACTGTTAATGACATTCATTTTAATTCTGACCGTAGTGAATGGAATAAAGAATTGAATGGAGTAAAGAAGAGTGGCGTCTGCAAGTCTATGCCGTAAAGAAGAGTGGCGTCTGCAAGTCTATGGCGTCTGCAAGTCTCGGCACAAAATTTGCTATGTAGGACTGACAAATGTTGAATGAGCTGTGAGACAATCCCGAAAAACAAGAAAATCCAGGAAAATTGAAATCTGACTATAATTTCAAGAAATTATTTGTGTGAATTAGTAACATAATAAGCCAGCGCCCCTACAACAGAAAGTGGATCATTAGGCCCATTTTGCCTCTTTAATGCGACGAAACGTTTCTTAATACGTATAGATAGGGCGTTATTGTGTGGGATATGGCTACAAAGGAACGATTATACTAATTGGTAATTATACAATGTCTTTGTCGGTGTCTGGACAATTTACCCATTTCCATTTTATGCAATGCGATTATACCAAATGCCTCTAAACCCAACCTGCCATTTTCCCAATGCCAACTTGGTTTTACCCTTTTGTCAAAATTACCAGAACGACTATTTAGCATAAAATGACCCGCGGGACTTGATATGAAACTATCACAACCGAAAATGAGATTATATTGTCCGCTTAAGTATGTTAAATCATTCTTGTAATAGTGATTGGTAATTGGATTATTGAACGAAAAGATCGAAGTACTTTGGGTCAATTGTCTTTGGTTAAAATGGAATTGGGTTTTTTGTCATGTAACCGTCTTTGTCATTTGTCGCCAACCTCTACAAATTAGCGCAATATTCATGGCTGGAGCGCTGGCTCATATTGTAAAATGAACTGACAGGATGGAAGTAATAATTTTTTCGGTCGATTGGAACCCAAAAACTATATCGCTGCTCTCTTAAGTTTAATTACAAAAGAAGCATGTTCTCATCGGAAAAAGTATACGACAAACAAGGAAAAAAACTTCTCGTCTCAGTAAAAAAATTCTTTAAAAATTAAACACCTTGGTGCCCAATATAAAAGCCTCTTCAAGAGAATTGAGCCGTTGAGGTGTGTTGCCTTTTCTCTACATGAAAGCGAAAGCGGGAAATTTGTCCTGAAGGGCGAGTTTGTTTTCTTTTACAAAATGACTTTCCCGTTTTCTTTATCCACTTTCCCGTGTTCATTTAATTCACCCCGAAATTGGTTAACACCGAAATCGTTTATCTGATCTGGCGTCCAAATGAACAGTTATTAAAGCTAAAGTTCAAAGGACTTGAGGAACTCAAAACTGCTGACACAAAACAACAAAAAACATCAAGAGTGTGGCTTTACAAAGCTTGCGTTTAAGATTGGCAGAAATGTTTTCTAACTTTACACATTTGAGCGGAATAGAACAAGTCTGGCTTCTTTTATACTGCATTTTGATCTGAATTTAACAGTTGCGTTAGTCTAGAATACAAGCTGGTACTTTAAATGAACGTTATAAGATCAATTTCAAAGCTACTTAGTTAGCAATTTTGAGCCAATAAAAAACTTAACCGCGCGTTTAACACAAAATTCAATGAAATCTGGATGGATAATCTGTGGAAGAAGCTGTGCAATTTTGTCTTAAGGTTTTGAAACATTATGCTCAATTAGCGTGTCCCATCATTTGAATTTGCGCTAGCTACTGAAGTCGGCGAGGACGCAAGGTAGAGAATTTTGTCGTCTTTTCTGAATGCAGAACTCGTAGTTTTGTTATTTTGACTAATTCCTGGTAGTTGAATTATTGTTTACACTTCTAATATAAAATTCATGGCCTTCTTTTACTCATGTTTTTTTGTTGAAATGGTAAACTCATTCAGCAGTTATCATGCTGATTTCACGATGCAATAAGAAAATAAATGTTCTAGAATTCGGTTCTTTCAATAATGTTTAATTGCCCTAAAAAGGACCAGATCAGATAACTACTTCGGAAATGGTTACAGTTTTGGTTATAGTAATTGTGTCTTCAGCTTGGTTTTCCAGACAATTATGAGCCATGAAATTTAAGATTGAAATCGGAATCAATTAACACCGCTTAACTTTCATTAATGAGACTGATAAGAATTGATTGAGACCTGATTATTCTCAATTATAGGAATCCTACAATAGCGTTGTCTCCATGAAGGGGTCAAATTCTTGCGAGGAAAAAACCTAAGGATTAAGAAATGTAGAGGTTTAAAAAAATGTGTGAATAAAAGGACACCGTATTATAAGTCTTAGTTTCAAAACAATATAGTTTTTGTTTAATAGCCGCACAGCGATAGCTGGGGCTATTATTGGCCTTCTCTTGGTTTTTTATTTCGTCGTCCCGATTTTTGTTACGACCATATGACGTCACAACCACTTCAAATCTTCTTTTTGTTCATTCGTTTATGTAATTTCAACTGAAGTGCGTGCGTGACGTCATTTTTTCGCTCTTTGTGGAGCGAGTTTTTTTTTGTTCATTTGCGTGATTAAATTTTTGGTCACACTTGACTTACCTCACTCACAAAAATGACTGAAAAACTTAACCGCGCGTTTAACACAAAATTCAATGAAATCTGGATGGATAATCTGTGGAAGAAGCTGTGCAATTTTGTCTTAAGGTTTTGAAACATTATGCTCAATTAGCGGGTCCCATCAATTGAATTTGCGCTAGGTACTGAAGTCGGCGAGGACGCAAGGTAGAGAATTTTGTCGTCTTTTCTGAATGCAGAACTCGTAGCTTTATTATTTTGACTAATTCCTGGTAGTTGAATTATTGTTTACACTTCTTATATAAAATTCATGGCCTTCTTTTACTCATGTTTTTTTGTTGAAATGGTAAACTCATTCAGCAGTTATCATGCTGATTTCACGATGCAATAAGAAAATAAATGTTCTAGAATTCGGTTCTTTCAATAATGTTTAATTGCCCTAAAAAGGATCAGATCAGATAACTACTTCGGAAATGGTTACAGTTTTGGTTATAGTAATTGTGTCTTCAGCTTGGTTTTCCAGACAATTATGAGCCATGAAATTTAAGATTGAAATCGGAATCAATTAACACCGCTTAACTTTCATTAATGAGACTGATAAGAATTGATTGAGACCTGATTATTCTCAATTATAGGAATCCTGCAATAGCGATGTCTCCATGAAGGGGTCAAATTCTTGCTAGGAAAAAACCTAAGGATTAAGAAATGTAGAGGTTTAAAAAATGTGTGAATAAAATGACACCGTATTATAAGTCTTAGTTTCAAAACAATATAGTTTTTGTTTAATAGCCGCACAGCGATAGCTGGGGCTATTATTGGCCTTCTCTTGGTTTTTTTTATTTCGTCGTCGCGATTTTTGTTACGACCATATGACGTCACAACCACTTCAAATCTTCTTTTTGTTCATTCGTTCATGTAATTTCAACTGAAGTGCGTGCGTGACGTCATTTTTTTGCTCTTTGTGGAGCGAATTTTTTTGTTCATTTGCGTGATTAAATTTTTGGTCACACTTGACTTACCTCACTCACAAAAATGACTTCCTCACTTCGAAATTGACTTTTATTTACTTTATTTCAAAGAGATAAGGTCAAATGGGTGTGTGTCGCTCTAAATAAAGGTTATTAGAGAGCTAATAGAGGCAGCAAAAACTTATACAGATTTGTAATAAAAAAATAACATATCAGCCTTCAATGAAAAAAACGAATTTTTTTGGTCTGTCTTTTTTACTGTTTTTTTGAGACTGCAGATCTATGAAGCTATTGCGGCGATTTTCTGGCAATCTACCAGCTATGTTCTATTGAACTTTGGAAACCTGAATTAATTTAATCAAAGATCAAGATTTGTCACTGTGTGAGTATAACTTAATTCAATGTTAGTTAACTTCAGAGTAATAGTGAAATTAGGAAAGTGTGTTTATAGCAGCAAAGCTGTAAGCCGGGGGAGCTATATTGCGGTGCTCTTGGTTTTTTTTGTTTTATGTGGCGCTCTTTTCCGTGTCACATTTGTTCTAGAACATTCTTTCTCTTGACGTTTCCAGTTGGCTTTTTCACGTTTGATTTCTTGCTTTTTTGGTGACCTAAGTTAAATTGCTCCTATTCAGAAATTATGTCTGCTGCTAAAAAAAATAATTGATTTTAAGATAGGCGTTGATAAGGGCCTGATGGCCGAATGGTAAACGCTTCAGATTCTTACGCTGGGGATTGCGGTTCCAACTTCTGCAGTGTCAGCTTTATGCAAACAAAAACGTTCGCAATGAATCACCTCCCTTTGAATTAAAGTTTTTAAGTTAGACGCTATAACTTCTTCCAACTCATTTCTGTATATGTTTCTATCTGTACTTTATGGCACGCAATTCTATTTCGCGGCTATTCTGTCAGTCTCACGGCTATGTTTAGTTCTGCTGATAGCAATCTATGTGAGCTGATAGTGTGGCACCTCACTGGACTTACGCGATGTTGGCACGCCTCGAGTGAACATTGAGTAAAGTGAAAACAAGAGTGCACCTGTATAAGCTGATAGCTTAAAATCGGTACTTAATAGCCACCGTCAGCGTCCCAACGGCTATTTTTAGGCGATCCTTTTGGCTTTACATGAGTCACGATTTTCACGTTTGACTTCTGACTTACCTTACTTACTGTTTCAGCTGAATGTATTTTAAATTTTTTTACGCATTGAATTAGCGCAATGTAGTGAATACGGTCAAAAGAGGAAAATCAAAAGAAACGGGTTAAACTTAAAAAGCCTGGTCATTAAGTCATAGGGCATTAGGTTATCAAAGTTCATTAAAGCGATGATTAGCTGGCGCTAGTATTATGCTTGATAGCGTTCAGTTTAGAAGCTGAATTATATTTAATTTTAGATTCTACCCAAATATGCACAATTTACACACCAAGTATTGTGGTTTTGGGAAATACATTGACACTTTTGTCAGAGTTTGTCAGATGATTTTGGTTTTATGAAAAAATCGTGGAAAGATATTTCAGTCTGCTTCAAATAATTTTGTTCTACGGCTTTTCCCTTAATGAAGATCATGATCGTCCCATCAATTTTTCTTTTTCATCGTTGTTTTAATTGTTCTCAAGCAAATTTTTGCTCTTCCTCTGACCCTTCAAATTTTCGGCCTCAAAAACGGAATAAACAGGTGGCGCTCGGAGGGCTTTAAGTGGCTGAGCAGCTGGCATCAATTGGCTGTGAGAGACTTACGCCTTACTAGTCTCTAAAAAACCGATTCACGGAAAATGTTCTGAGGAGACAATTTGAGGGTGTGAGGGGGCGGTTCTTAGTCTTAAAAGTTTGAACCCGACGACTTCCCGTGCACCTTCCTACCTGGTGATTTGGACCACTTCTCGTCCATCTCTCGCACAACCCTGTCCCCATCTTAATCCCACACCCCACTCCGCTCACTCCCCATGCTAGCATCCCTAAGCCCCAGCTGGCTACTACCGAAGCTAGCCGCTTGCACGTCGCTTGAGAGCAATTCGCCCGACGTTAGTCTGTTATGTTTAAAGTTATTTAGTTGGGATTAAATGACTAGAAACTTACAAGAAATTTGCAGCAGTTGGAACTTGGAGATATTCAAAAGGGGTGAACGAAGATTTGAAGAAACAGGGTGAATGTTTGAGAACGCTTTGAATCAGTTGGAGTTCAAGTAATAAAGGAACAAGTTGTAACGACGCATTGAGTATGAAAATGAAAACAACATTAGAATAAGGTAAATATAATAAGTTTATTTGCAAGTTTCGGTGAATAGGTATTCCGACTAATTTTTTTTTCAATTGAGTCTAAGTTACCACTGTGCGCGAAAATACAAGTTCCAAATCCACATTTCATGACCGGCATTATAAGTCCATTTTTTTTCAAAGTTTTGCATGTTAATTTAGAATAAAAATGAGGGTAAATTGTGCGTTTTCGCAAAACTTTTTGTCAGAGTCATTAGTCGGCTTTGTTTTTGGTATTCTTGATTAAAATTCATAAGGTTATTACCATAAGAACGTTTAATGTCTGTCAAACGGCAATTGACTTGAGCAGTAATTTTTAGTCTTGATGCTCGTAGCGAAAATTGGCGTGCTAATTATTTTACATGGTTTACCAGCTGGAATCTATTTGCCTAGATTCTGCGTCGACCTGCAGACTAGAATGTAATAAACGTGATCTTATTGATGTTTTAGAGGATTTGCTACAGTACGTGACAGTTATGGTATGCATTGCCAGAAAGGGAGTCCCAATTGCTGGTGTCATCCATAAACCATTTGAACAAAAATCTTGTAAGTATCAAGAAAATAATGGTCCAAATTATGCAACACATACTGATTCCTTGTGCAGCTCATGTAAAAATTTGGTTGAAAAGAATTGATTGAATTCGTTTATCTGTTCTATTATAATATTGAGAAATATTACACCAAATTGTAGCTAGCTGATTGTGGTTGACCAATTGTCTTATAAAACAATTATCTTCGATTCTCTAGATTGGGCATATGCTGGAAGTGGGTTGTCGCCCATTCTGATTAGACAGCAGTCGAAGGAGAGCACAAAGAAAAACATCATAGTGTCGAGGTCCCATGCGGGAACAGTGAAAGAGACGGTCCAGTCCAGAATCCCCAACAGTGACGTCATTCCAGCTGGAGGTGCTGGCTACAAAGTGCTCTCTCTGTTCGAAGGAGTTGCCAATGCCTACGTGCACACCACTTTAATAAAGAAGTGGGATATTTGTGCAGGCAATGCGCTCCTGTCAGCCATGGGTGGCAAAATGACTACTTTGAGTGGTTGGTAAAACTACAACTACATGAGTAATTAATTGTCGGATGAAGTTTCAAAAATCCCGTGTTTTTCGACCAAAAATTTTGCATGGTAAGAATTCAAGTTGCGCACACACAGATCACCTTTAGCATTCACTATTTTTTCCTATCAAATTAGCTTATGCCGACAGTTATTTATAGCCGCGAAGCGATAGCGAGGCTATTATTGATCTCATCGTGATTTTTACAATCCAAGGATTTGGGTTGTATGGTTGCGCTGTCTTTATTCACCATCCAAAAATTTCAATGTATTGATGCTCCGTCTTTTTACAATCCAAGTATTGGATTTTATTAGTGGTCTGTTATTTTTACAGAAATGTATTGGTGCTGTCTTTTTGTAAGATGTTTTACATATTTTTCTATGACTTTTGAGCTTTCACAAACAGGTGACTTAATACGTGAGTATTAAGTTTTATTAGAGACCCATTCTAGGTCTAGTTTTTCTGTTTAGTCAATGAAAATTCTGTGAATTGTACGTCAGGACTTGTCCTGTTATGTTTTTTTATTTCATCGTCATGATTTTTGTTACGACCATGTGACGTCACAGCCACTTTTTGTTCATTCGTTCATGCAATTTCAACTGAATTGCATGTGTGACGTCATTTATCGCTATTAGTGGAGCAAGTTTTTTTGTTCAAGCACGTGATTAAATTTTTGGTCACACTTGACTTACCTCACTCTCAAAAATGACTTCCTCACTTTGAAATTGACTTTTATTTACTTTAATTCAAAGAGATAAGGTCAAATGAGTGTGTGTCACTCCCCCAAAATGAAGGTTATTAGAGAGCAGCTAATAGAGGCAGCAAAAACTTGTTCAGATTTTTAATCAAAATATAACAGATCAGCCTTCAATGAAAAGACGAATTTTTTTGGTCCGTCTTTTTTACTTTTTTAGACTGCCGATCTACGAATCGATTGCGGCTATTTTCTAGCAATCTGCCAGCTATGTTTCCTTTTGCGCATTTATGTACTTAATGAACTTTAAAATCTGAAATCATTTGTCATTTAAAAGCAATAGAGAAGTTTTTAACTGTGACAGGAACTTGCGTGCTTTGTTTCGTAGGAGTAGAGGTTGTGAACTTCGTCTCGAATATCTAATTTTAATAGATTTTGCGAGCTCTTTCCTACATGTCATATAAGTTTTAACGAAATCTAATCTTTAGAGTTCTTGAGAAGTACAGATGGTTGATTCATCTTTATTTTACGCTTTTTGGTGGCTAACTTTTCTGAGGAAGCTAGCGTCAAGGACTTGAGTAGTCTTCCGAATGTAAAAGGCAGTTGGAATTAAGTTCCTTAGTCGTCTTCAAAGAACTTAATGTGCTGAAGCTGCTTGGAAGGCCTAATTTTTTGGTGGAATTATTCTTTGAATTTGGGGCAACAATGGTGCAATTTTTCCTGAGTATTTCATCATTTCTTGAGATTTTGTTCGATGGTTTCTTGTTGTTTTTCGATCTGTAGGCTAGAATGAAAACTTTTTAGTACTTGAAGATGCGTTACTCTATAGTTTCAACGAGAAAATCGTTTTGAAGATTATACCATAACACTTTTTGCCAAATTTTGAATACAATTTGCTTTCAAGATTTTTGAGAAAGTTTTTTGTCATTTTTGAATTTTTCACTTTTAGTTGTAAGGAAATTTTTAGGGCTTGAACCGTGGTTTTCAAGGAAATCAAAGTTAAATGTTCAGTTCGTTACATGTTTGTTTTTCACTTTTTGTTAACACTTCGCCTTTATGCCTAATTAGTCTGCATGCGATGTTCTTTTTTGTCTTATCGGCTAGTCTGATTAAGGGTATTCCTCTTCGTTTGCTAAGCATTCATAAAATAACCTAAGTAATGATTGAAGTTCTTAGATAGTGGCTTTAAGTTTGACAGTATTTGGTTTATAATTTTTTGGTACCATGTAAATGCTATCAATTTTGTTTTTCTCTTAATTTGTAAAAAAATTGTTTGACTGTGTGGCTCGTATTTTTTTTATTTCCGTTGTCTTGGAATTAAGTCTCAGCAATAGCAGGTATTATTGGGTGCTACTGAGGCGTACGTGAATCGAAATTAAATGTTAAGTTCTTCGCCTTTATGCTTAATTACTCTACATGCGATGTTCTTTTTTGTTTTATCAGCTAATCTGATTAAGGGTATGCCTCTTCGGTTGCTAAGCAGTCATAAAAGAGCCTAAGTAATGGTTGAATTTCGTAGCCTTTGTAATGGTTGAAATTGCTTTTTTTCCTATCAAGCAATCAATTATTGACAAGGCTCGTTGTTTACGTTGAGGTATAAAAGAATCCCATTCGCGGCCTTAGTTCATACCATTGGTTCTCGTGACTTTGTCACTATTTGTTCTTTAAAAATGTTGTTGGCTTTTGAGTCCTGTCGGAGTTCATGGTTTTGTGAAATTGTCGCTAATTCCGAATAAGTTTTTTGTAGCCTGTTGCTGCAAAATAATTCTAATTTGTTGCTTCAGTTTTTAGCAATTAATTTTGATGATTTAATAATTGTTTTTGAAATATATTCGTGAATTATTGAATTTTGCAATTATTTGGTTTTCTTTTTAATCTTTTTTCACCCAAGAGAATTGACAATATTTTTTAACTCTTTAATTTGTTGATATTCTGCGGCTGGTGATTTTTTGTATAGTTACGTGTTTTCGAACTGAGCCCACTACTTTGCGTAAAGATAGTGGTTTTTAATGGTTTTTTCAGAGTTTCTGATTGTTTTCTGGAAGGTCGTTGTGTGGTGTACTCATTCTAAAAATGCGCAGTTTCAATAGATAAATAAATTATAGTTATTGACCTTGAATGATATGGCTCTAGTTTTTGACAAATGGACAGTTTGAAATTTTTTCGGATTTTTTTTTTCCTTTTGCGCGTTTATTTAAAAACATTAGTAATTGAAAATGAATAGAAAAAATATTAACTGTGACAAGAACTTGCGTGCTGGTTTTGAGGATTAGAGGTTGTGAACTTCGTCTCGAATATCTAATTTTAACAGAGCTCTTTTCTTTGCGAGTTCTTTCCTACATGTGTCATATAATTTTTACCTAAATCTAGTCCTTAGAATTCTTGAAGGTGGTCAATTTGTCTTTATCCTATTCTTTTTCAATGAAAGTCAAGGTAGTCTATCGCGGGTACTATCAGGCGATCTCGTTTTTAATAATTAGGCTTTTGAGACCAAAATTAAAATTCTTAGTATACAATCATAACCACCACAGCAAGCTTGATTATTTGTTTTTGTACGATTTTGTGAAACAACGTTTTTACGGGTGCTTAAAACTCTCGAAGGAAGTTAAACAAATATTATCGTCTTTTGTTTGACCCATTAGACTCTTCGACTGATTTTTGCATCCCTGTTTTTTTTTAGTTTTGCGTGATCTAAATTGCTCTCTCATTCGCGATTTAAATTCAAATCATTTTGAATGGATTATACTAAGCTCTGATTACAAAATTTTGAAGCGCAACAGTAAAGTTCGGCCATTGGCTAACGGAAGCTACGATAAATTCTTCGAAAGTTGCTGCCTCATGGATGAAGCGCCTTTAAAGTAGTATCGAACCCCGCCTGTCTTTTGGGACAAATTCGCCGGATGTTAGTCAGTTATAGTAAACACTAATTATGTTCAGCCTGGTATGACTTTGTTTGCGAAATCTAGGGTCAGCGATCAGTTACGACTATCGTGACAACCCAAAGAACGAAGGTGGTCTCCTGGCGACGCTCAGTGGACACGAGGAGTTCCTCAAAGCAATGGAGGGTGTCATGAACAACTAGCATTTTTCTCACCGGAAATCTAGTTGGGCTCACAAATTTCTCGTGGTTGAAAATGTAAATTGTACAAGCCTTGTTCTACTGTGAGAAAATGGTGCTGGTGCTTAAAATTGAGATTGAAAAACGTTGATGATATTTATCACTTATTTTGTATATACTTTGAAGGATACTATTTATTTTCTCCTATATTTTTAGCAGGCATTGTTTATATTTGGTTATCCTTTGTGAAAAATTATTATCAGTAAATTTAATTCATTTTGTGCACATGTTTTCAAACTCGATGTTATGATTATGATGCATGGATATCAATCTTATACATGGACGGTAGTTGCGTTTCTCGAATTCGCTACACACAGTGGATGACGGCTGGACGGTATTAAGAAACATCAGAGCATTCAATAAGAAATTTCTAACCGTCTATTGTTCTATTATTTATAGTTTCAGCTTTAAGAATATGTCAATTGATGTCAGTTCATGAACTCTGTAGGAGTACGCGGTTCTTAAGTTTTTTTAAAACCAAAAGCACTCTTTGTTGAGGCGGTGTTATGATCTAAAGCGAAAGTGAGTAAAATTGGCGGGCGAACTAATTTTTCTGAGCGCAAGAAGTTTTCTGTTCAGGCGCTGCGTTGAGTGAAGGACTTTTCGACTTTGAAAAGTGTTTTTTTATAGAATGGGAGAATGCCGCATATAGGTTACCGTTTTAAGCCGTTTATCGGCCATTTGGCCCAATTTCGTGCTGCAAGTTTAGTTTTGTGTAGAAATTTCTTTTGATCGTCCCTGCACCAATATTTAAACCTTTGTAATTAATTTTACTGTGTTTTTGAGAGCTCAATAAAAATTTTCACGTTCAAAATTGGCTCATTTTCCTCAAATTCTTAATTCCTGACTTTTTATCAATTTCGGTTTGGATCTGAGAGCGGTTTATGTAATCAATGTGTATAGTGAGGTCCTGATAATGCATAACTGGAGTTCTTATAAATTTTACCTGATTTGTTTCTGTTTTTAATAGCCGCAAAGCATTCACTGGGGCAAATATTGACCTTCTCTTGGTTTTTCAGTTATTTCGAACGAAGTGAAGTTTGAAGCAATTATCGTACCCCTGTTTTTATGAAAAATTTTTGACTTTTCGAGTGAAATTTTTGCCGACTTCTCATTTTGCGTTATCTAAATTCCTCTCTCATTCATAAGAATCAGCAACTGAACTTAATTTGAGGCAGTTTACTGCTAAAAGTCAAATTACGAGTGCACGGAAATGGGTCTTTTTACTGGAAATTTCATTAGCGGTGATAGTGTTATGTAATCGCCTATAATGACGTCATTTGAAGTCCTCCTCGGTTAATTTCGTTACTCCACCCAGACTGAAGCAGGTTGCAATAGATTCCAGTTCCCACTAGTTGTTCGATAGCAATTCTTTTCGCGTCAGTCGGTTGTTTTATTTGGTCGTCAAGATTTAATCACGATCACTTCTTTTCAGCTGCGAGAGAATATTTTTGGTGAGGCGTTGTCTTGAATGAGTGACATTTCGACTTTAAAAGTTTTTTTTGGCAAAATCTAGATAACCGTCTTCAGCTGAATAACCGTTTTCAGCTTTTTTAATCCCTTTCGAAACTTTTTCGATCGTAGCTGCAGGATTATTTGACCCTCTGCAGATGAAATTTTGAGGGGCGAATGTTTCCCCAATTAACTTTTCATTTATTTATTAAATGTTTGAGCGTACATTTTTCCTAAAAGTTCTGCGTATCAGTGTTTTCTAGTACGCTGAAAACAGCATTGAAAACGTTTTTCATACGTGATGTTTTTGTTTTGAAAAAATTGTGCACATGTCAATCCGATTTTGGCAGTTTTTTTAAAGACTTAAAATTTTGATGATTTTTACTTCTTTGAGATTTTTAATAGCCGCCGTCAGCCTCTCAATGGCTATTATCTAGGCGCTCTCCTTTTTTAATTCGCTTTCCTTTTGATCAGGTTTTTCGTTTTACATAAGTAATGATATTCACGCTTGACTTCTGACTTACTTCAGTCACAGTTTCAACTGTATGGATTTTAATTTGAATTAGCGTATTCAATTACGTAATGTATTGAATACTGTCAAAGTCTACGAGCAAAATTAAAAGAAACAGGATAAGCTGATGAAGACTGGTCATTAAGTCATAGTGCATTAGGTTATCAAAGTTCATTAGAGCGATTGCTAGCTAACATTAAGCTTAATAGCTATCAGTTTAGAAGTGAAATCACGTCACTTAAACTGCACACCGAATTAGAACTTTTTTGAGATACTGGGAAAAGTTCTGTAAATTCCCATCTCTTCTTTTGTATTCTGTTTCAATCCCGATATGTGTCCAACGCGTCAACGGCGGCTGTTTTCCGGCAATCTGTCGGCTATGTTTTAAATTTTCGTATCTAGCTCCCACATTATCCCCACTCTCTGCACCCCCAATCACCACCACTGCACATCGTTCAGGCCGTAAGGGCTCCGTGCAAACAAAAAGCGCCCCTCCACGTCCACGGTTGCCCGCCACCCCCCCCCCCCCCCCCCCATGTCAGCCCCTCAATGCACCCCCCCCTCCGCTGTGCTTACCTCACACCCCTTCAATTAAGCTGAAGCTAGTCGCACTAAACTGTGGCTAGCTATTGACGAAGCCAACCGGTCGTTCTACAGCTATTCGCCCGACGTTAGTCGGTTATGTTTCTCTTTCCTTTGTCGTTTTCATGATATGATTTAATTTTTGCAATTTTTTTGAGTTCATTCGAAAGATTGTGTCTTTTTTTCTCAATTGTTTGGACGCGAAAGAGATCATTTCTTTGTGTTCTTGAGTCCTTAATTTTGGAGTTTTTTTAAATTCTTTTCAGTTTTGGAAAATGTCTGCTTTTTGCTTTCCCAATGTCTTTTAGGTCGCAGTTTTTAGGACCATAATCATGAGTTATTTCAAGTCATTTTTAGCCCGGTCAAGTGTTTGAGCCTAATGTTATTTATCCGCCCTAAGTCTTCGGCCAATACTCAACGTTATCAGTTATGTTTACGAAATTTTGCGGTATCGAGATTTTAGTACGTTTCTCTGCCAAAATTATGTTTCAAGATTTAAATCTGTACCGCTTTTTACATGGTTTCTGAGTGATATCTTAATTGCTTTTGTGTTAACACGTATCCATGATGTCAGTGCTTAAGTTTTGTTGTAATGACAGAGGTAAGTCTTCACCACATGTTTTTTCAAAATCTGTTGGTAAAGAATAAATGTGACAAGGAGGCTCGGTAATGTGCGTAAGCACATAATGTTCCGACCCCGCTCATGTAATGTTCCGACTACCAAATGATGAACAGATAGAAAAATTTTAAAGACATACATATCGCTCAATAAACCACTTGTGGAATACAATAAGGCCGTGCTAGAGGGCCGATAAAACTTGTTGTCATTAGACCACTGGAAAAGACTATAATAAAAATTAAGTAACAAACCTTAAGTACGACCAAAACTCGATGTCTTTATTTTAAAAATATTGTAGCAGAATCAACCTTGCATCAGACACAACCTAAACAGAAAAATAATCCATTTTTCAGTAGAAAAGATATGGGACCTGTTCTCAATGCCTCTGGGTAACAGGTCGACAAACACGGTGCGGAAATACGTTTCCGTTTTTACAATTGATTTCAAAATTAGTTGTCATCATTAGATATTAAGTGAGATCACTAAAAATTTCATTTATATCTCCATAGGAAGCAACTGAGACCTGTCATTATACAGTGTACGTCATACGACTACAAAAAGAAGGACAAATACCGGCAAAACTAAACTTTGCACGAAATGGCTGTGAAACCGTTGGAACCACAAACTTGTAATTAAGAGCAATAAAAAAGTTTAATTGCAGAATGTTTCGAAACCAATGGGACCTACCATTAGCCTTATAATTTTAAAAGAAAACAAAAGTCCTTTAAGATGTACAAATGTTCAAAAATCTCAAACATATTATAACATTTTGTAGTAAGAGTAGTAACAAAGCCAAAAAACAACTCGTTGAATCTAAAACTTATTAATTAAATAATAGCTCACTAGGAACGGGTTGTGACCTGTCTTTACAGATACTAAGCTACAGTTTGACAAAAAAAAAACAATTTAAAAATGGCGATGCTAAAAAATAAAATATTTTTCAACTACTGAATTTTTCTTCAAATGTCATAACAGATACAAGTTTTCAAAAAGAGATTGATTAAGAGAGCCAATTGGGGCTGTTATTAATGAGACTAAGTCATAAGACTACAAAATAACCAAAACAGGCAGAAGCCAAAACTTCAAATTATTTTACAGCACAGTGTTCAAGGCACTACATTTAGAAGATGTTATCGACAAGAGCTGTAAACAATTACCTCGTTCTCATCTGAATATCAATGGGTTTTCTCCTATAAGGACTACATAGAAATGACAGCAAAAAGAAACCCAAAAATTGAATAGGAGAGAAATCTCGAAACTTTTTTCGAAATTAAATGGTTCAAGCATTAAGTCAAAACATGTAACCAAGGGCGAAAATAATGTTTGAATCAAAAAAAGTAATTGAGACTTCTTATTAGTGAAATTGAGTCAACTAAAAAATAGCTGTATACGGAAAGATTTAAGTAGGTTTTTATACGTCCTGAGGAAGCAAATGAGATCTATCATTATCAGGTATATGTCGTAAAATTACCAAAAGAAAGACAAACATACGCAAAAAAATTTGTGAATTTTGCGAGAGAACAGTGTCTCAGCCCAAAAACGCGAACTATTAAATGAAAACAATAAACGTATTCAGATACGCCTTTTTCAACTCCGTTTTTTCCAACAAAGCTTATCTTCATCTGGACCTCTCAATAATGTAATAATTCGACGACGAAACAAAATGAACAAAAAATGTGCAATTATGCTAAAACAAATTTGAACACTCGTTGTGTCAAAACCAAGAATCCATTAGTTAAATATAAAAGCGTTACAGACATTATTTATAAGCTGACATGAAATGGGTTTTTGCTTGTTTTACTGAGACTACGCTCGCAGCTGCGAAATTAGAGAAAATAATGGGAAAGTTCAAAAATTCGCCGACTTTTTTTAGAACAAATGAAATCAAAGTCATAAGAGACATTAGATAACAACTGAAACCGTTGTCTGGTTCACTTATACCTCCTGAGAAGCCATTTGGATAATTGATTGGGGTGACTAACTCTTTGGACTATAAAAAGTATAAAGAAAGAATACAAAACATAGAAATCCACAAAATTTTACGAAAGGAATTGGTCATAGCCATAAAAAACACGAGCTTTACTCTGAGACCGTAAAATATGGTCGTTTGTCCTCATTTTTTTGTAAATGATATCTGCCAATAAAAGAGCCCTCATTTGAAATTCTGGTCAGTAATATGCATAAGAATTTGAAAAAAAAGGCCGCGCCCATTTAAAACCTAATTTTTTTTTACCGTAATCATCCATGGTGAGATTAATATCAGCCCTGATATTGCTGCGTGGCTACGAAGACTTTCAATTGTTCAAATGAGTGCGAAATTGATCAATTTTTAAGCAAAATTTTTCAGCATATCAAAAATAAATAATGCATTTCGTTTAATTATCGAGATTAATTTTTGCAAAAATCTGGCAAAATTATAATTTCTGAAGACTCTTAAAACCAGCGGAAGTGCAACTAGCTCTCTCTACAAGCATACGATGAATTTGGCTGCCGTTTTTTAACTGTCGACTTCCAGCAAATTCAGTGAAAGTTTGCCAAAAAAGCATATTTGGTCCCATTTTTGACGAAAAAATTCTGATTTTTGAAAAATTTACCGTGAATTTTAGCCAAAAAGCTCAGATCGAGCAATTCAGCAACCCCCTCCATCTTTTAAGATAAGATCAATAACACTACTGTTAACAATTTCAACATACTTTAGCAAAATTAACGAAAATTTGATCAAAAATTACGGAAAATGTGAATGAAAACAACGGAATTCATTCTACTTTTCTCAAAAGTTTAAACCTCGAAAACTCCCTGTAAAAACCGAAAATCAAAAAAAAAATAATAGTTCTATATTCTACGCTGGACGGGCTTTCTAATGATACCACGCACAACTCTCTACGATGATTATATCGATCGGCCAAAAGTGTCTAAACAATAAAAAACGCAGTTGAGTATATAGTTCCTCCCCCCACTAAAAGTGGGGTCGGAATAATAAATCTTTTTGTATGATGTGAATTGAAGTTCGAAAATGTGGTATTGCTAAGTGGTTAAGATCTATGGCTGTTATCTGGGAGATCCCGGGTTCTCACCTCCCAATTTTCGAAACTTTTTGCACTCAAATTTGTTCTCAATGACCCTCTTTGAATTAGTAACTTTTTAAGGCGGCTGTGATAACTTTTTTGAACTCATTTCTGTAACTGTTTCTCTGTATTTTGCAGCTATTTTAGCAATCTGTATATTTGTTCACCTGCAGCTTTTTGAAAGTAGTTTTTAGTTTTAAACTCTAAGTTTTGCCGTCTGGGGTGTATTTTGCAAGGCCTTTTAGGAACTTGTCTTTGCAATTCTTTTGAGTTTTCTTTTTAAAGAATGTTGTCGCCTCTGCTATGACAAATGAATCTCTGTTATGAAAATTAACATATTGAATGGAATGCAACTTTAGGTTGCTATCGAAAACTATTAAAAACTATTTTCTGCTCCGAGGGATTATTTTCTTGGTGAATTTAGACTGAACCTTTCTATACTATGGTTGTTCAAGGATATAAGTTTTAAATACTCCGAGTATCTATGTTTTGAGACATTTTAGATTTGGTTCGAGGGCCAATTGTTGTTGGAACGCGAGAAGGCATTCGAATTTTAAATGCTTTGAAGCCGGGTGTAGATGGTGTTATGTAATGGTCCGGGTGTTGTGTAATGGTCAGTTCGCTTCAGATATATGATTGAGTTCACGCGAAGCTATGTATATTAAAGAGATCACAATCGATGGGTTCAAATCATACGCGAACCGCACAACTGTTGGTCCATTCGATCCTCAGTTCAACGCAATCACAGGTCTGAATGGATCTGGGAAGTCGAACATCTTAGATTCTATCTGCTTTGTACTAGGGATATCGAATTTGAGCAACGTTCGGGCAACGGGATTGAGTGACTTGGTGTACAAGAATGGGAGGGCTGGAGTCACACGAGCAACAGTCTCCATCACTTTTGATAACTCCAATCGGGCCCAAAGTCCTATTGGGTACGAGAATGAACAGGAAATAGTCGTTTCCCGTCAGATAGTTGTTGACGGAAAGAACAAGTACATGATAAACGGACTGAACGCAACCAACCAACGAGTTGTAGACTTTTTCAGAAGCGTGCAGCTCAATGTCAATAATCCTCATTTCCTCATCATGCAAGGACGCATCACAAAAGTGCTTAACATGAAACCACCCGAAATTTTGTCGATGATCGAAGAAGCTGCAGGAACTCGGATGTATGAGTCGAAGCGTGAACAGGCTCAGAAGACGATAGAGAAAAAGGAAGAGAAGTTGAAACAGATTACAGACGTGTTGACTGAAGAGATTATGCCGAAGCTGACCAGTCTGAAGGAAGAGAGAGAGGCCTATCTGCAATACCAGGAGGTGGTCAGGCAAATAGAACTGCTGACGAAGCTTGACGTCGCGTTCCAATACCACCAGGCGAACCAGAAAGTGATCTCTAACGAGGATGAAGTCGAGAAACAGAAAGAGGCGATCGAGAATATGAATGACGGGATTGTAGAAGCTATGGAAACTGTTGAGAAGTTGTCTGTGGAAGCGAAGGAGATTGAAAAACAGCAAGCGGCAGAACGGAGCTCCGTGCTCAAAGATCTGGAAGTTAAGTGGAACGACAAACGGAATGCAGAAGCCAAGGCATCCAGCGAGTGCGAACATCGCGAAAAGCAACATAAGGATCTCATGAAGAAAATTGGACAAATTGAGAAAACCATTAAGCAGGAAAAGGCGAGTTTGGAGAAAAGCAATAGCAATGTTGAGAAAATGAATGATGACTTTAAATCTTTTGAAGAGAAGAAGAGTGTGGCTGAGAAGGAGGTAGAAACTGCACAGAATTTAGTGCAAGCTGCCAAGTCAGGAATGTATGCAAACGAATCAGGCAATGCAGTGTCTTTGCACGAACAGCTGAACTTAGCTAAGACAGAGAAGTCTCAAGCTAATTCGGAGATCGAGTTGCTGGAGCGAAAGTTGAAAGATGTGAAAAGTGATTTGGGTGCAAAGGAGCGTGAACTGAGCAATATGACAATTACAGAAGGCGAAGACGAGCACAGATGCAAGCGGCTCAAAAACGAAGTTAAGAAACTTCAAACTCAGCTCAATGGGTTGGGTTTTGACAAAGAACGTGAGCAGTTTCTAAGAAACGAGATTCGTAATTTGCAAAGTGAATGGAATGAGTTGCGAAATAAGATTGAGAGCTTGAAGTCACGCGATTGGAGGCTCCAATTTAGTTACCGCAGTCCTGGTGGCAACTTTCGCCACGAATCTGTAAAAGGTGTTCTGGCTACTTCGTTTGATGTCAGAGACAAAGAGAACCAGCTGGCAATCGAAGTTGCGGGTGGTGGCAAGTTGTTCAATGTCGTTGTCGACAATGACCAAACGGCAGAAACGCTGCTAAAGTACGGTGAGTTGAAAAGCCGCACAACGTTTGTGCCTCTGAACAAAATATCGGGGCGTGTGTGCAGTGACAGTGCTGTGAGGAAAGCCAAGACAATTGCTGGAAAGGACAATGTACACCACGCTTTGGAGTTGGTGGACTATGACAAAGAAGTCTCCAAGGCAGTTGAGTTTGCACTTGGAAACACTTTAATTTGCAACGACATTGACAAAGCTCAAAATGTGTGCTATGACCCGCAAGTTCGCACGCCTGTTGTTACCACGCAAGGCGAGAGTTTTAACCCCGATGGTCTCCTGCGGGGAGGTTCCAGACCCAACAAGGAGTCTGTAATTGCAATAGCGGGCGCGCTGAAGGAGGTTCAAATGAGGTACAAGTTGGTTGATCAGAAATTGTCTGAGTATCGCCAGGAACTGAGCAAGATGGGATCAAAAGCGGACCAGTTTGAAAATATGACTCGTCAATTGGAAAGCCACACAATGGAACTGCAGACACTGCAAGTGCGCATCGATCAGGGATCTGTAGGTAGCTTGAGACAAGAGTTGGGAAACATGAGGAAAGAGGCCAGTGATATATCGACAGCATTGGAAGAGAATAAAAAGCTGTCCAAAACAGCGGCGAATCGCGTGTCCGAATTAGAAAAAATGATCAAAAATGAAGCTGAAGTGCGCCAAAGTGAAATGAGAAAATCAACTGAGAGACAAAAGCGAGCTACCAACAATTTACAGTCTGTTATTGCTGACTATGATAAGCTGTCTTCGGCCATTTTAGAACTGAAGGCAGATATATCTGCAATTGAGAAAGAAATCGCAGCCAATGAAGAGGAGTTAGAATCGAAGAAGAAGGATGTTGAGGAATCCGGTAAAGATGTCGAGTTGGCTCGTGACAATTTAACAGCTGCAAAAGCTGAGACGAGCGAAGCCAAGAAACTTTACGATGAGAAGAAGGATTTGCTGAAACAAGCGCATGCTGAGTTGGAGAAGAAATACAAGGAGATGCAAAAATTGACCGATAAAAACACAGCCGATAAGCTCGAAGTTCAGCAAATGGAATACAAGCTTGAATCAATCGAGAGGGCTGGCAGAGACGCTAGAAAAAGAATTGAGCATTTGAAGGCAAAATATGATTGGGTGGCAAGAGATGCACAATACTTTGGACAGGAGAATTCCTCGTATGACTTCTCGCGACAGGATATGACACGTGTTGGGACCAATCTAGCTAAGTTGCAAAAAGACAAGGACACTCTTTCCAGAAGGGTCAATATGCGTGCTATGAGCATGCTAGAAGAAGCGGAGAAAAGCTGCGAGGAGCTGAAAAAGAAGAAGAACACTGTTCTGAAGGACAAGGCAAAGTTAGAGCGCACTATGGCTGATTTGGACGAGCAGAAGCGAAAAGCTCTGAGGGAAGCTATTGCGAGGGTTAATCAAGACTTTGGTGTCATTCTGAACACACTTTTAGACTACGCATTTGCCGAATTGAGACCACCCTCTGGGCAGACAGAGTTGGACGGACTTGAGATCCGATGTCGATTTGGAACTGTGTGGAAGGAAAGCCTTACAGAGCTGTCTGGAGGACAGAGGTCTTTGGTTGCTATTTCTCTCATTCTAGCCATGCTCAAATTCAACCCAGCACCACTCTACATCTTGGACGAGATTGACTCTGCCCTGGACTTGAGCCACACTCAAAATATTGGACGCCTCATTGCAACTAAGTTCCAGTCATCTCAGTTCATCGTTGTCTCTCTGAAAGACGGGTTGTTTAATAATGCGAACGTGCTCTTCCGCACTTCTTTTGTAGAGGGAGTCAGCAATGTTGCAAGGCAAGCGAAGAGGTAAAGGAACGGAATAAAACTTGACTAATTTGAACTTAAATTATGACTTGGTTTGATCGTTTGAACTTGTTGGTAGATTTGTGTTTTGTCAAATGTATTGTAAATGATAACATTGCTCAATATGTGGTTTCTGATTGATTTTAGTGTGTTAATTGCAAGTATTAATTAATCCGTAGCCCCTTTTCTAAAAGCTGCGAGTTATAGCTGAGCAAAGCTAGTTTAAGTCGCCCCACTGATTTTGTGCGACTTAGAAACAGAGCTTATCTGCAGGTATTTTTTCCGAACGTATAATTTGTTCAAATAGCACTTTAAACTTAAACTGGAAAGAAAAAAATTGCCACCGTGAAATTTTTGAGAGAGCGATTTTTTCAGGCATCTCATATCAACAAACATTTGAATTCGAAACTTTATGATATAGAAACAGAAAAAATTCCATTTGCAGGCTTCAAATGAAAAAGCAAAAGGGTGCAATATAAGGAACAATTGCTTGAAATTCCGTGTTGAAGTTATGAGAACCAAGAGCTGCATTCTTCTACCTTCGTGCAATTGGAACTCCAACTCGTTTGATGACATTTGACCCGTTCTACTAAGAAGCATTAATTGACTTAATGAAACACGTGAAAAGGACGGGGACGAAACCTAGAAACTGAAGACACATTTTTGTTAATTTCCTTATGTCATATTTGTCACTTTAAAAATCATGAAGCATGAATAAAGTGGTCGTCTGTTAAAGTGACCGTCTAAGACGCAGTTCAAAAACGGCAAGAAAATGGACACGCACGATGACGTGAAAGCAGCGCTATATTTACAAAAACAGTATCAAGGGCAGAAAAGGCCGTACTACTTGAGGCTCGCGTAGTGAAGTGTGGTCTATCTTTTTAAAACCAATTACTCTCCAGAAAGAGCATCTCATCTCATCTGCTTGCGCAGTAAGAAATTCCTTCGCAGTGTAGTCAACTTTAATATAAATTTATGGAAGAAACGGAGCCCCTCCCCCATTTTAATACAAATGTTGGATTTCTATTGGGTGATGGATGTCGTAGCAGTCTTATCCAAGGATTACTTGAACTTCGTTTTAGATTGTAGCTCTGACAGCAATTTCCTGAAATGTGGATAGCGTTTTTTCAACACTTGCAGATCTACAATCTGGTCTTTCAACTTCAGTTTCTCGTGAGCATAAAATTGCACTGTCGTCAATGGTCGAGTCTTTTCGTGTGCTGAAACCGTTATCAGCACTATTTTACTCTGGACATCTTGTGATCCAGGACTTCCTGCTACTGACAAAGAAGTTTTTTGACCTTGCAGGTGCAGAGTTGACTTATCCACGAATGAATTTGAGGATCCTGTAGCACGCATTGCCAGCATGCTCTGGCTGAGATCACCATTCACTAGTCCTCCTTGCATGATGTTGCCATTTTTGTTGTAGCATCTGAGGCACCTGTTGTCGCCTCCTTCTTCAAGAAGTCGCTGTGCAAGAGTTTGTTGTGTCGTTGTCCACGAATGGGTACACTACAGGTTATACTCTTGCAATCCCTCGACCGATTGCCAGATCTCAGGCAATTGAAAAACATTCTGATCTTTTGCTCGTGCTCTCATTGTTCATTCAGCTTCATCGACTTAAATTTCTCGCAGCTCCAGATGGCGTGCTGTCGGTTTTTGAATGGACATTCTGAATTCTATGGTTTTGTGGAATAATCAGCGTTGGATGTGAAAGTAATTGTTTTGGGTTTTTCGCGGTTTTGAAATTTGTAGTTTGTCTGGGCTAACAAGTCTTCATGTATGAAAGCTGTTGATTCTAACCAGTTTTTGAATGCTATCATCGTTGTCTCTCTGAAAGACGGGTGGTTTAATAATGCGAACGTGCTCTTCCGCACTTCTTTTGTAGAGGGAGTCAGCAATGTTGCAAGGCAAGCGAAGAGGTAAAGGAACGGAATAAAACTTGACTAATTTGAACTTAAATTATGACTTGGTTTGATCGTTTGAACTTGTTGGTAGATTTGTGTTTTGTCAAATGTATTGTAAATGATAACATTGCTCAATATGTGGTTTCTGATTGATTTTAGTGTGTTAATTGCAAGTATTAATTAATCCGTAGCCCCTTTTCTAAAAGCTGCGAGTGATAGCTGAGCAAAGCTAGTTTAAGTCGCCCCACTGATTTTGTGCGACTTAGAAACAGAGCTTATATGCAGGTATTTTTTCCGAACGTATAATTTGTTCAAATAGCACTTTAAACTTAAACTGGAAAGAAAAAAATTGCCACCGTGAAATTTTTGAGAGAGCGATTTTTTCAGGCGTCTCATATCAACAAACATTTGAAACTTTATGATATAGAAACAGAAAAAATTCCATTTGCAGGCTTCAAATGAAAAAGCAAAAGGGTGCAATATAAGGAACAATTGCTTGAAAGTCCGTGTTGAAGTTATGAGAACCAAGAGCTGCATTCTTCTACCTTCGTGCAATTGGAACTCCAACTCGTTTGATGACATTTGACCCGTTCTACTAAGAAGCATTAATTGACTTAATGAAACACGTGAAAAGGACGGGGACGAAACCTAGAAACTGAAGACACATTTTTGTTAATTTCCTTATGTCATATTTGTCACTTTAAAAATCATGAAGCATGAATAAAGTGGTCGTCTGTTAAAGTGACCGTCTAAGACGCAGTTCAAAAACGGCAAGAAAATGGACACGCACGATGACGTGAAAGCAGCGCTATATTTACAAAAACAGTATCAAGGGCAGAAAAGGCCGTACTACTTGAGGCTCGCGTAGTGAAGTGTGGTCTATCTTTTTAAAACCAATTACTCTCCAGAAAGAGCATCTCATCTCATCTGCTTGCGCAGTAAGAAATTCCTTCGCAGTGTAGTCAACTTTAATATAAATTTATGGAAGAAACGGAGCCCCTCCCCCATTTTAATACAAATGTTGGATTTCTATTGGGTGATGGATGTCGTAGCAGTCTTATCCAAGGATTACTTGAACTTCGTTTTAGATTGTAGCTCTGACAGCAATTTCCTGAAATGTGGATAGCGTTTTTTCAACACTTGCAGATCTACAATCTGGTCTTTCAACTTCAGTTTCTCGTGAGCATAAAATTGCACTGTCGTCAATGGTCGAGTCTTTTCGTGTGCTGAAACCGTTATCAGCACTATTTTACTCTGGACATCTTGTGATCCAGGACTTCCTGCTACTGACAAAGAAGTTTTTTGACCTTGCAGGTGCAGAGTTGACTTATCCACGAATGAATTTGAGGATCCTGTAGCACGCATTGCCAGCATGCTCTGGCTGAGATCACCATTCACTAGTCCTCCTTGCATGATGTTGCCATTTTTGTTGTAGCATCTGAGGCACCTGTTGTCGCCTCCTTCTTCAAGAAGTCGCTGTGCAAGAGTTTGTTGTGTCGTTGTCCACGAATGGGTACACTACAGGTTATACTCTTGCAATCCCTCGACCGATTGCCAGATCTCAGGCAATTGAAAAACATTCTGATCTTTTGCTCGTGCTCTCATTGTTCATTCAGCTTCATCGACTTAAATTTCTCGCAGCTCCAGATGGCGTGCTGTCGGTTTTTGAATGGACATTCTGAATTCTATGGTTTTGTGGAATAATCAGCGTTGGATGTGAAAGTAATTGTTTTGGGTTTTTCGCGGTTTTGAAATTTGTAGTTTGTCTGGGCTAACAAGTCTTCATGTATGAAAGCTGTTGATTCTAACCAGTTTTTGAATGCTATCATCGTTGTCTCTCTGAAAGACGGGTGGTTTAATAATGCGAACGTGCTCTTCCGCACTTCTTTTGTAGAGGGAGTCAGCAATGTTGCAAGGCAAGCGAAGAGGTAAAGGAACGGAATAAAACTTGACTAATTTGAACTTAAATTATGACTTGGTTTGATCGTTTGAACTTGTTGGTAGATTTGTGTTTTGTCAAATGTATTGTAAATGATAACATTGCTCAATATGTGGTTTCTGATTGATTTTAGTGTGTTAATTGCAAGTATTAATTAATCCGTAGCCCCTTTTCTAAAAGCTGCGAGTGATAGCTGAGCAAAGCTAGTTTAAGTCGCCCCACTGATTTTGTGCGACTTAGAAACAGAGCTTATATGCAGGTATTTTTTCCGAACGTATAATTTGTTCAAATAGCACTTTAAACTTAAACTGGAAAGAAAAAAATTGCCACCGTGAAATTTTTGAGAGAGCGATTTTTTCAGGCGTCTCATATCAACAAACATTTGAAACTTTATGATATAGAAACAGAAAAAATTCCATTTGCAGGCTTCAAATGAAAAAGCAAAAGGGTGCAATATAAGGAACAATTGCTTGAAAGTCCGTGTTGAAGTTATGAGAACCAAGAGCTCCATTCTTCTACCTTCGTGCAATTGGAACTCCAACTCGTTTGATGACATTTGACCCGTTCTACTACGAAGCATTAATTGACTTAATGAAACACGTGAAAAGGACGGGGACGAAACCTAGAAACTGAAGACACATTTTTGTTAATTTCCTTATGTCATATTTGTCACTTTAAAAATCATGAAGCATGAATAAAGTGGTCGTCTGTTAAAGTGACCGTCTAAGACGCAGTTCAAAAACGGCAAGAAAATGGACACGCACGATGACGTGAAAGCAGCGCTATATTTACAAAAACAGTATCAAGGGCAGAAAAGGCCGTACTACTTGAGGCTCGCGTAGTGAAGTGTGGTCTATCCTTTTAAAACCAATTACTCTCCAGAAAGAGCATCTCATCTCATCTGCTTGGGCAGTAAGAAATTCCTTCGCAGTGTAGTCAACTTTAATATAAATTTATGGAAGAAACGGAGCCCCTCCCCCATTTTAATACAAATGTTGGATTTCTATTGGGTGATGGATGTCGTAGCAGTCTTATCCAAGGATTACTTGAACTTCGTTTTAGATTGTAGCTCTGACAGCAATTTCCTGAAATGTGGATAGCGTTTTTTCAACACTTGCAGATCTACAATCTGGTCTTTCAACTTCAGTTTCTCGTGAGCATAAAATTGCACTGTCGTCAATGGTCGAGTCTTTTCGTGTGCTGAAACCGTTATCAGCACTATTTTACTCTGGACATCTTGTGATCCAGGACTTCCTGCTACTGACAAAGAAGTTTTTTGACCTTGCAGGTGCAGAGTTGACTTATCCACGAATGAATTTGAGGATCCTGTAGCACGCATTGCCAGCATGCTCTGGCTGAGATCAACATTCACTAGTCCTCCTTGCATGATGTTGCCATTTTTGTTGTAGCATCTGAGGCACCTGTTGTCGCCTCCTTCTTCAAGAAGTCGCTGTGCAAGAGTTTGTTGTGTCGTTGTCCACAAATGGGTACACTACAGGTTATACTCTTGCAATCCCTCGACCGATTGCCAGATCTCAGGCAATTGAAAAACATTCTGATCTTTTGCTCGTGCTCTCATTGTTCATTCAGCTTCATCGACTTAAATTTCTCGCAGCTCCAGATGGCGTGCTGTCGGTTTTTGAATGGACATTCTGAATTCTATGGTTTTGTGGAATAATCAGCGTTGGATGTGAAAGTACTTGTTTTGGGTTTTTCGCGGTTTTGAAATTTGTAGTTTGTCTGGGCTAACAAGTCTTCATGTATGAAAGCTGTTGATTCTAACCAGTTTTTGAATGCTATCCAGTTTGCTTCTATTAGTCGATTATCCTGAAGGTGTCGTAGCCACTGCTCCTTAAGCTGAGGGGAGCGTTTTCTGTTTGCTGAACTCCGAACACCCTCCGATTCCAGATCATGCTGAAGTCCAAGTCAAGTGAAAACAGTGACTGTGTTTATGACTACGTTAGCAAAACGAACAATGCTACTAGAGTCATCGTGTCTAACTGGAGGATGATTGTATATCTTCTTATGTTGAGGTTCGACTATGACTTTCGGTCTGCCAAAACTTTTGCAGAGAATGTCCGAGGCTTGATAATATGCTTGTGAGCTGAAACCCATTCCAGAAATTGCCGCTTTGGCCTGACCGTAGAGGCTTATCTTCAGATACTGCATCTTCTCGGTATCGCTTAACCGCTGTTGATGCACAATGACAACGAAAAGCTCTGCCCACTCCGGCACATCAAAAGGGTCTCCTGAGAACTCCGTTAACTTGAGGTTTCAGTTTTGGTTACCCCCTCGGATCACCAATCGGTTGATAAATTACTTGTGGTGTAGTTTGGCTCACTCTTTGGTTTTGGCTCTCCATCGATATGTTGCGAGAGTTGTGCTTGGGACTCTGGCTTCTCTGCCTGTTTTGTAATGCTGACTTTCATTATTGCTGGAGCGTCGTCCTGGGTAACTGCGTTTGTGGTTGGGTCAACTTAATTGATTTAGGGATTTCTGGTTTCATAAGAGTACTCGAATCTTGCAGTTAGGTTGAGAAAAGTCCTGCATTCTGTTGGAACAGTGGGGTAGTTTTGAGCAGACGCTGAAACCTTTTTCAACTCTACACTTTTAGGAGGGTCGATCACAACATTTGGTGATAGTGGTCGACTAGGGCCAGAATAATGGGCCACTAAATTTGCCAAGCCAACAGTTATTTCTAGCTTGGGTCTCGATCCAACACTTTCCAAGTCGTCTGCCTGAGAACCAGATGCTCTTGAACCCCCTTTTTTCAGATCAATTTCCATGGCCGTTTCTCTTTGTGGGATTCAGCTTTCTTTCGTTTTTTTTCAAGGGCTAGCTCACGCTTTCGAAGACGCAGTTCGTCTTCTTGTTGTTGGAACATTAGACGTAATTCCTGTTCTTGTTGTTGTTGTAGTCGTTGTAATCGTAATTCTTTTTGCTGTTGACAATGTTCTATTTTCACACGCACCCGCTGTAACTTCAAGTGTCACTCTTGCACTCGTTGCTCTGTTTCGTTCTTAGCTCTTAGGTTTTCGAGTTCATTTCGTCGATCTGTCGCCTTCTCGATGATCGCTAGTTCGTAATACTAGGCTTTTCTGCTTCAATGTGTAGCAGAGTGCCTAGAAAAGACCTCAACGCTCTCTTCGGCGTTTCCTGTTGCTCCATTTCGTGCATCACTTACAGACTCGTTTCGGTCTTTGTCAACAGCCGATGTAGATGACACTAACGATGTTTGGTTTCAACTCTCTGCGGTTTCCTGGTACTGTTTTAGCATGCCTTGATGATAATCTTAATTTTCATTTAAAGTCGTCAACCATTCGGCAGCAATATTTGACCTCAAGATTTGTATAAGTGCTGCATGAATTGAATCTAGTTGCGTTACCAGCTGTTCCAGGTTACTACACAATGCTTGCTTGCGTGAGTCGTCTAAATTTTCTGATCCCAACTCCTTTTCCAATATCACTGCTTCTCTATAAAACGAGTCAAGTTTTTCCAACATTGTGTAGAGCCTCAAGGTGTCCTTTCGTTGGTTTACGTTTCAACTGCGATATCCTTCAATTTCTTTAAGTTTTGGTATGTGATCTACCAACCATTTGAGTGTCTTCTTTTCGCCCGATTTTCGTTCGTTGGCATTAATTCTGGGGCTTCAGGAATTGCCACTGTTTTTGTCTGTTTTTCTTGAGATCATCGTACATCTCGAAGAAACATTGATATGCTATTCCTGCAGTTACTGTTTTGTTCTGAGCCAAGTGACTTTTCACATCAGCAAGATAACCGTCAAAAGTTTTGAGCATTTCAGCCTGCTCTTTTTCTAGCCTCTTGAGTTGGCCTGACATCTTTTAGTCAGTCGTTTTCCATTGTCTATCGGGGTTCTTTCCAGCCATCGTAAGGATTTCGATTGGGTCCATCAAATTGAATTGAAGATTCGTGGCTGTTTGTGTTGTCGTCCGGGTCGGCGGACGAAATATTGCGGCTTCTCAAGAATCTCAGCGGAACCGATATATCACAGCCTGGTTCTTGAGCTTTACGCTGGACTGGTTCATCACATGGTTCGATTGACTAATAACATTGTCGAAACAATTAGTCGCTCGGACGTTTAAAGGACTGTAACTTTAATTTTGTTGATTGAAGTTAAGAAAATCCTTAGTGATAATCTATGTCCAATCTCGTGCTGAAGTTTGTAAGGCTTCAGCTAATGTTATTAAAGTTGCTAACTTCTTGTCAAGTCAGTTCAATTAACTAAATCTCGAAAGACCTCAAGATCTAGCAAAACTATGCGAAAAGACTAAAGTTATTCAAGGTTCAAAATTTAGTCTAATCTGAAAGCCAACTGCTCTTGGCAACAGTTTCTAATGGTTCTGAATACAATATGCTTTCACTATTGAAACAATTTGGTTAATGTAAATAATCAGGTAAATATCATTTCTAACATCATTGCTACTTGTTTCCGATTGGTTAATCAAGCAATTTAGGTTCTTGTTTACATAGAAAATGCCAAACTACCGTTACATTTTTGTAATTTAAATAATCACGGATGGTTATTACGTACCTCTAAAAACCTCGATTGTACGGTATTTGACCTTTAATGATAACCTAAAGTATCATAAAATAAACAATTAAAGAAATTTAACAATATCGAAAAATGCCAATTTTGCACCGTATAAGTGCTAATAAGTGCTTCATCTAGCAAAACTAAGCGAAAAGACTAAAGTTATTCAAGGTTCAAAATTTAGTCTAATCTGAAAGCCAACTGCTCTTGGCAACAGTTTCTAATGGTTCTGAATACAATATGCTTTCACTATTGAAACAATTTGGTTAAGGTAAATAATCAGGTAAATATCATTTCTAACATCATTGCTACTTGTTTCCGATTGGTTAATCAAGTAATTTAGGTTCTTGTTTACATAGAAAATGCCAAACTACCGTTACATTTTTGTAATTTAAATAATCACGGATGGTTATTACGTACCTCTAAAAACCTTGATTGTACGGTATTTGACCTTTAATGATCACCTAAAGTATCATAAAATAAACAATTAAAGAAATTTAACAATATCGAAAAATGCCAATTTTGCACCGTATAAGTGCTAATAACCGCACTTGTGGTTCTGATGCAATGTGCTGTCTGATGGCTTTTTTAGCTGATTTGAACTGGCGCCAACATTATTGTTCTATTTTACCTAAAATAAGCTTACAATTTCTTTTTTAAATGATACTAACATTTTTTTCCAGATGAAAAGTAAGAGGAGGTTAAAACAGCCAGAGGAGGTTAAATCTAAAAGAGTTGCTTGAGGTCTCAAAACAACTTGAGGTCTCAAAAGTTAATTTATCTCGGAATTGCAGTAATATGTAACCCTATACACAATCTTTTGTCTTGGAAGCCAGTTAGTTTCAACTAGTAAAGTGGCTCAGAATTTCCAAAATCTTATTGAATATTGAATGAAATTTCACGTTTCTTCATCTTTCAAAAATTCTTTCCAAAAATTATTTGATATAGAAAAAGCCTTCTTTGATTTCATTTTTTTTCTGTTGTGGATTTTTCATTCAATAATTTTATTCTAAAATAGTTTTCTTAAATTTTGTGAGCTTGCTTATTTAATTGTTGAAGTTTTGTCGAAGTACTCATTAGTTATTTTATTCAGTTGATCTCAAGTTCTCATAACAATAGCGTTTTTCAAGATCTAAAAAATTATAAAAGCTAGCCCTTTTTTCTGGCTTTTACATTTGCGACTAGGAGAAAGTTGAACTTTTTTATTGAACCTTGAGAATAACTGGAAAATTTAAATCTTTTGTGAATGCTGAGAACTTTTACAAATAATAGGCTTTAGTTAAGAAGCTAGTTAATGGATTGATGAGTTTGAGCTCAAAAATTTCGGGTAGATGAAATATTCACAAAACTAAAGGTAGAATTAATAGTGATTGAAGTGACTACAATTATATATAAGCAAACGATTGCAATAATTGTTGAAGACTGGTTTCTGCTGCCTTCTTGGAGGCTGACTCTATTCAATTAGCTGTCCAAGATGAACAAAAATCTAACAGGAACAATTTTTTTGTGGGAAAGAAAACAATCACTATATTCAGAGGGCAAAATTGGGTTCTGCATCTTTCTTTTTCTAACGTCTTTATTAGCAAACACAACGAAGCTTTGCGGTCAAACATTTGTGGGTAACATTTGAATATAACTGTTGTTTGGCAAATATTCAGTGTCATAAATTACTTTGAAGGATAATTTTCAAAACTGCAAAACTGGCGTTGGAATTAGACAAGCAATTGACCAATTGAAAGCGGCGTTTGTTGGGTCAGTATCGCAGGCAGACGCTTTAGTGGAACAAATAACCGGTGAGAAAATTGCAGACAATCAAATTTTCAAAGAAACAGTGGAAGAACTGAAGAATCTAGAAATTAGCCAATATACGCAACACAAGATTCAGGAGGCACTTGACGATGCTGCTTTTTCTGACCTTCTTGGTAATCAGACTTCAAATCGGGAGAAAGCTCGTTTGCTTTCACTAACGTTGCCTCAATCTGGTGCCTGGCTTTCCGCACCTCCAATCCCTAGTCTGGGCCTTCACCTTCAGCCAAATGAATTCAGAGCCGCATTGAAGTATCGGATTGGTGTTCCGTTATACATTGAGGAACGAAAGTGCCCTTACTGTCAAAACGGCAGACTGGACAAGCTGGGTGATCACGCTTTAAGCTGTCATGGTCGGGGGGATATGATATCGCGGCACGATAGAGTGAGGGATAGAATATTTGCTGCTTGCTCGACCGCAAACTTATCACCCGTCTGCGAACAGAAAAATTTGATTCCAGATAATAACTCAAGGCCAGGAGACATATACTTGCCAAGCTGGTCAGCGGGACAGCCATCTGCGTTAGACGTAACCATAACTTCCCCACTGCAGCCCAGTCTAATTTCAGATGCGGCGAGGAGGTGTGGTTTTGCTCTGACAAATGCTGAAGATAGGAAATATGAACAATATGCCCAAAAATGTGCCGAAATAGGTATCCAGTTTGTACCACTCGCGTTTGAATCTTTCGGGGGCTTCTCAGATTTGGTCCGGAAAACTTTGAAACGTATAGCCTTGCTTGCCGATAACCGAAACTTTCAACCAGCTGGTTTATCAGTTGCCTACAATCGATTATCTCAAGGAGTCTCAGTGACTTTAATGAGAGGTTCAGCCACAATGCTGATCGCCAGAGATCCCCTGTTATGAGACTCATTCCTGCGACAACACCTTCAGCCCCACAATAGTTAATTTACAGTATTGACTCACCCAATTTTAGCTGCCAGTTATTGCTTTGCGCGAACTTGTTTGTCACCCAATGAGCGGAGACAATGCTCATTTCTTCTGTTCAACCCGATTGTGCGGGTTGATTTTGAAGAAATTTTGAAGACCCGATTGTGAGGGTTTGTGGGAACAAATAAAAGGCAAATACTCAATTGCGTGGGCGCCATGGTGATTTGTGGGCACAAGGTTGATCGCAAGAAAACTTTCTGAGAATTGACTGAACTTAGAAATGATTTAAACCATGATTTCCACAACCAAGCACACCTTAAATTTATGATTGGATTTTTTTAAAAAAAAAAAATTTCAAAAATTATTGCAAAAAATTGAATCATGTATGCAATGATTTAAAAAATCATAGCAAAAATCAGGTGCATTACCACTAGGAGTCATCGTTCTTAGCTTTCAGCTTCCTAAAAAAATGCTTTGTTAATTATCTACAGAGAAGTTTCCAAAAAAGCTTGCCTTCTCGATAAAAAATTGCAATCAGTTTTGATATTGTTTATCCGAATTTGGCACGGACCAAAAAATCTTCCGCCTCTCCCACTGACCCAGCCAGGATAGCCTGAATAAACCTAGGGTAGGCTAATTTACAAAAACCAGACTCATGGAAGTCATCTGAGAGAAGTTTGTCAGACGCTAGTTGGCTATGCTTGGTTGAAGTTTTTGATGCTTTGACAATACTTGTTACAATTTTTAAAAGATACAGGCTGGTATAAAAAAATTTTTATTTCTTTTATGATTTTTCTGATACTTATGTTCCAAACTAAAGACTCAATTGGTATTTTGGTGAACACTACAACCGAAGAGCTAAATTTGATCAAAGTGGTGGAAAATGCCAATTTTCAGTTTATTCAAAGAAGCTAAGAAGAATAATTTTTTTGGTATAACATCACATCATAAATCAAATGATGAAAAAACTGCCTGTCATGGTAAAATGGCCGCTGCCATTAACAAAGATGACCGCCACTAACTTTAAATATTTTAATATGTCTTTAAATATTGGCTTGCAAGTTTAGGTTTTATTTAAATTCTTATAAGAAGTTATATAGTTTTTAATTTATTAGAAGGATATAATTGATATTTTAGTTTAAAACAGGTAATTACTTGGGAAAGCATGTCTAAGTTATCAAACATATCCGAATAATCAAGAAAGAGAATGTTCTAGAATTATTCTTCCCGGATAGACTTTTTTGTACCAGACACTTTTTGGTTAATCATCATGAGTTTCACTTCACTACAAAAACTAGCAAGAAACTCATAACAGTTTTGAAAATGGAGGGAAAACTCAATCGATTATATCTGCTAACAATGTCTGACAGAAGATACATATGCGGAAAAGTGAAAGAAGATCATCGTGGCAATAATAAGGATATTCTTTGGAAACAACTGCTGAAAGATAAAGGATATTCGTATAGGCTTTCGGTCATGCTACGCCATTCAAGTATTCAGAGCTTTATCAACTTTTCCCAAGCATGTGAAAGCTATACGAGGATCAGTGAATCTGCTTCGCAGATTCTAGTCTCATCAGACTACTTTTCGGAATGAAAAAAGTTTTTAACAACGTTTATAGCAGAGCTTGTGAAAGATAGTCAGTTGCAATCTAGAT
This sequence comes from Convolutriloba macropyga, assembly GCF_964194025.1. Classification (NCBI taxonomy): domain Eukaryota; kingdom Metazoa; phylum Xenacoelomorpha; order Acoela; family Convolutidae; genus Convolutriloba; species Convolutriloba macropyga. The sequence continues at coordinate 63,831,608 of NC_134469.1, read as the reverse complement.
GTGTGACAGATCTAGAATTTTCATAATTTGTTGTCTGTGAAATATATTGTAAAATTCATGTTGCATTAAGTTTGATTTCACCCCGCTAAATGAAATTTATGTTGTTTCATTCCATATCTTTCATTTCCAGTTATCACAAACCCTCTAATAGTGAAAACACTCTTTAAGGGTGAAATAACCCATTTTAATAGTAATTATACTCCTGTTAAATAGCTCACTTATTAAAATAGTTTACTTTTAAAGAAAAATAATTTACTTCAAACATAAAAAACAACCTGCAAGATAGTTTACTATGATAGTTTACTTATTGGTTGTTTTCTAATAAAATTATATCTGCTGCTAATAATTGGTTAAAATTAAAACTTTTTCCCTTTAATTTTTTTAATACTCCAATACATTGCTCACAATTATAGCTAGCACCATGCATTTTTTTTAATATGGGTTGTAATATTCCCTCTAGAAACAAGAGAGGCACAAAATTTACAACAAATGTTTTCTGGACAATTTTTGCATGTTCTTTTTTTTCATCAAAAAAACTACAGTCTTAGTAGTATAACATTTAATACATGTTGTTACATCCCCTCTATCATCACTGGTCCCAGCATCATTGCCAGTCTCTTCACTGGTCCTAGCACTAGCACTCGTTTCTACACTAGCACCACCACTAGACCCAATACTCGTCTTAGCACTAGCACCAGTCTCTAACCTTGTACCATTCTCTTCACTACTCCCAGCACCAGCACTGGTTTCTACCCTAGCATTAGTCTTATCAATGAACCTTTTCCGCAGATCACTAGTCCAAACACCAGCACTGGTCTTAGCACTAGTTCTAGCTGGCACTAGCTTCTGCTATCTGCGTTGCAGTTTGGGAACCAAGGCCAGTGGCCCTTTCACTTTTACCACTTTTCTCATAACAATCATTTTTAATACAAACAACAGCGAGAAAATTATAAGCAAACTCACATTTATCTCTTTTATCTTCATGAAGTATTCTATTATGACCACTGAGAGTTATATAACTCCCACATCTATGATTGCACTAGCTTCTGCTATCTGCGTTGCACTTTATGAACGAAGGCCAGTGTCCCTTTCACTTTTACCTTTATTCTCATAACAATACAAACCACACTGACCAAATTATAACCAAATTTACATTTATCTCTTTTATCTTCATGAAGTATTCTAAAATGAACACTGAGAGTTATATAACTCCCACATCTATGATTGCACTAGCTTCTGCTATCTGCGTTGCAGTTTGGGAACCAAGGTCAGTGGCCCCTTTACTTTTACCACTATTCTCATAACAATCATTTTTAATTGCAAAACTTAATTATACCATAATGAAGCTCATCTGCCATTCCATCTGTGCAATTATAATAGTTGTCACTCAATTGTTCTATTATTTTATGAAAATTTTATTTGCTATTAGATATATTTTTAAAATTGTGAAATGGATTAGATGCATTATAAGTTGTTATAGAATTAGTATCAGCACTCATTCTCGGTATATAAGTTATTCGAGCTTCTTTACGACAAATTGTTATCATTCGAGTTTTATTATGTCTGTCTATTGTAAAATAATAGCCTACATCTTAATTCTTTGAATGTTCCGCCATGTCATCAAGAACAATTATACTATTTTTGAGCTTCTCTATATTTGCTTTTCTGATATTGCTTATATTACACATAGTATATATCTCAAAAACTTCTCCAGTTTCTGGATTGATCCAGGCTCTCATTTTCACAAACTATGATTATTTTTCTCTTATTCTCCCTCACCTCTTCTTCATTTACGTTTAAATACCGTCTAACAAAATAGGTCTTACCAGTACTTGAACCACCATAAACAAAAGTGTGTAATGGCGGCTTTTCATTTTCAAATTTAACTAATTTTTTTTCTCCAAATACCCCAATCTTTCATCAAATTTTGCATATCTACCCTGTTTTGAATCACATATTAAATAGAAGACCGCGGCTATAACTACAAAACCAAATATAAGACTTCCTCCTTGCATTTTTTATATCTGAAATAATATACATTTAAAAATTATAATCTTAATTTTTAAAGATTTTTATAAAAAATGCAACATCGAGAATAAAGCCATGAGCAATATTGAAATAGAGGGTATTGGCAAAGGCCTTAGTTTATGACTGAAACAGATGAGTACCATCAGTTGGATGTAAGTGATTAATAATATTAAACTGTTCATTAATAATGGTTTTTGGTATTTGATCTCGCATTTATTTTTTAATTAAAATTAATCACTTACACCCAACTGATGGTACTCATCTGTTTCAGTCATAAAATGAGAAACAACTAGAACCTATTACTTTGATAGATTTGGAGACACCACCGTTATTTTTGCAACAATTTATCAATCTAGGCTCTAATGAATGAATACAAGAATATGCTATGTTTTAATGCAGTGCATTTTGTTTATATATGATATATCTGATTGATCTTGGATTTATGATAACCAGTGCCATGAAATTTCTAGTCAACCAATTTAAGAATCCTGCTATATTTGATGATGGCTATTGTTTGGATTGCAGTTTTGGTGAAACATCGCCGAGGCCATTTCACAGATGAACGAAGTCCCATAGCAATAGAGATGGCGAAAGCTAAAACATTGGTAATAGTCATAGACATAGCTATAAAAATGACAATAGCAATAGTGATTACAATGACAATAACGATAGTCAAGAAAATATCTATTGTTAAGAAAATATCGATAGCATTAGCAAAAGCAAAGACAATATTCATAGCAGAAGACATAGTAATAGCAACAGTAATTACAATATCTATAGTAAAAACAATATCCTTAGCAACAGCAGTAGCAATGGCGAACTATGGACAAGGCCCCATAACAATAGCATTAGCAATAATTATAAACATAGCAATAGTAGTAGCAATAGCAAAACATTGACGAAGTCCCATAGCAATAGTAGTAGTGATGATGATATTATTATTAATGGTGGAAAATAGTCTGAGACCTATATTGATTTTATTAAAGATCTAGAATCATGGTTAGAAGATGATAATATAATTGTTAGTGCTGTATTTCCCAAGGACTTCAGATGTATTTTATCAGGTCCTAGGGAATGTGGTAAGACATGCTGATTAGCAAATCTAATTATAGGTAATATATACCTTGATAAGTTATGCATCATTGGTCCTACTGGTGATCAATATGAAGGAGTAGAGAGTGCAAATTATAAAGAAGATGTTGAGTTTATTAAAGAACTAAAGATTTAAATTCGCCTTGTGATTTTCCCGAAGACTTAAAGAAAATCATGATATTTGATGATGTGAAAGCTAAAGAACAAGATATCAACGTGTATTTTGGTAGTGGTAAACAAAATAACTGTGATATGTTTTATCTAAACCAAAATCTATTTACATTAGATAGACAAAATGTATGACAAAACTGTAATAGATTTATATTATTTGAACAATGAGGTAATGTACTTCAATCAATACTTAGAGACTTTTTTAACAAACATAACGTTTCTTATAAAAACTTTGCTATAATATGTAATAAAATATAGAGAGAGCCTTACAATTACATCGTTATTGATGAATCTAAAATAAACAATACTAATTGTAAGCTAAGAAGTAATTGGGATAGGAGAGTTTAATAGTTTATTTATGATTAAGACTAAGGCCGTGGTTGTTTTAGTATTAGCTATAGTTTTATTTATAGTTTTACTTGTGTTTATAGTTATAGTATTGGCTGTAGTTATAGTTATATTATTAGCTATAATTATGGTGATAGCTATAGTTGTAGTGTTTAATATAACTTTAACTTTTTCTATAACTATAACTATAACTGAAAATTAAACTAAGTGTAAAGTAAAACTCAATACATCACCATTAAATTCAATTGGACTTTCTTGCTCATCTTTCATATGAAAATCTATATCCTCTATTCTTTGCTTAGTAACATTTTGATCATGCACATTAGTTGTTATAAGGTTTATCTTGTTACCCGGCGGTTTTGTTAGATTAAAAAAATATAGTATTATTACCATTAGCTTTAACACCTGATATCACATTTCAGTGAGTGCTAACAGTGTTAAAACCCATAACATCATTATTATTTGAAATGCATGTTTACATGCCCTTTGTAATATTCTAAATACTAGTATTGGTGCTATTCAGTTCTCGTTCTCTGCATCAAAGCTAAAATTACATTGTTTTATTTCCATTCTACATTTCATTGTCTTCTTATGGGGTTCCATTATCACTTTACCTTCAGTTTTTTGGTTTATTAATTCTGCTATTTCAGATTATTCATATGCACCTGGAACAATATTTGAGATAAATATTGGAGTCCCATTATTAACATTAGTAAAAGAAATAATATTCGAAGGATTAGGATTAGCTTAAGAATTAAAATTAGGACTAAAACCAGAACTAATGCTAGGATTAGTACTAGAACTAGAGCTAGAACTAGGATCATCTAAAAGAACACTAGCATATAAGAATTGATTATTTTTTTATTTACAATTAAAAACGAGTTATAAACCGATAATCTTTTAGGCCAACTCTTGTTGCATTAAGTATTGGCTCGTTAAAATTAAATCTTTTTATTGGCGGTGCCATTCTAAAGTTGAGCGTGTGTTCTTCTTTAGTTTCAGTTAAAGCTTTATGTATTTATTGTAGTTCTTTTAAAATGTAGAAATAAGTTGTCTGTCATTTTATCCTATAAAAATGGAGTTCGGAATATTCAAACAATTTATTTATAATTATGATATACACAATAGCAAGACAATAATTTATAAACCAAAGAATCTACCAACAATGAATACAGTTAATAATAATATTAATATTTTAATTAGTAGAGAAGAGAATCATTTAAACAAACTTGAATATTATTTGGAGATAGAGGCTAAAATTTGAATATTTTCTGTTGGGATAATAGCTAATGATGCCACTGTTAGATTAAAAAATCAATTGAGTAATTGCATGATTCATTTCTATCAGACTAGAAACTATTAGTAGGAAATTCCTCAAATATATAGATCATTGTCATCTTAATCTATTAATGTAAAAAACTAACTAGCACTAGTGATGAATATGAAAGTGTCTATGTTGGAGATCAATGAGAAAGAAATCAAATGTGAACATCAAGCTGCACACCGAGGTCATATGTATATGAAGAGTAAGATGAAAGATTTTTTCGGTTTTATAAATGGTTTGGAAAACATTCTACATGGCATAGGCTTTAAGCTATGCCATACATAATGGCATAGCTTAAAGACTATGCTGAGGAGGAATGATAATAATATAGCGCTATTTAGAGATAATTCAGTGGCTGGTGCAGTAGCTAATGATTGTAGAACAGATATTAGAGATATAAATTTGTGTGCGCTTTGTAATGATCCTAGTAATGACAATAGAATAATTTTACAGAAAGTATTAAATAAAAAGAATAATACAGATCTTAGTTTCTATAAAAGAAAGACATTTTATACGGATGTAGCTAATGCTTCTAACTTCTTATTTGATATTGGTGTAGAAAGTGGTTTTGAAATAACTCATAACATTATTGTTACTTTTGGAAATAAAAATTTCCATGACCAAACTTATGATGCTAGTATGTTTGATTGAATGAATGTAACTGAATATTTTTTTAAGCTGATAGTGTGTCCTATCCTGAATGACTTTCAATTATGGTACTAAAAAATTCATTGTAGCTTATAAAGAGATTGTGAATTTTAATAGAAATTATAATGGATTACTAGAAATTATTAAACCATATATAAATCATAGAACATTAAAAAAAATAATTATAGAATATATATATATATATATATATATATATATATATATATATATATAAATATATATATATATATATATATATATATATATTTATATATATAGATGTATTTGTATATATGTATATATAATTATATATATATATATATTTATATATAAGTATGTATGTATATATATATATATATATATATATATATATTTATATTATATATATATATATATATATATATATACCTGATACTAGATGTCAAACAAATCATATAGGAGCACAATCAATACAGCTTAACTTGCTCGTGTTGCTCGTGTTGTTGCTGATATTATATGTCATGCATCAGGGTTAACTAGAAAGGTTAGTAGCGTTAATAGTGATGGTACAAAGATGGTTGATTTAGTCTCGTAGAGACTAATCAGTGCAACTGCTTTGCAGATGACCGAATATCTATAGTATCTTAGTTATAGTGAAACATTGTCGAAGCCCCATAGTTAAAAGTTATGACTAATACACGAGTTATGGTGAAACATGGGCAAAAACCCATAGCTATATCTAATACTCTAATTATGGTTATAACTAATACTCTAGCAATAGTTATAGCTCTAGCTATAGTTATGGCTACTGTTAATATAGTCATAGACTTAGTCAGACTTTTTATTGCCTATTTTAGCAAAACCCTTAGCATAAACAATATCTACTTTCTTTTTATTTGCTTTAAACGGGACTCCGTTCGTGCTTGGCCACACACCGTTACCTTCAAACTTAATCCTGCCTAAAAAAAAGTGTTATACTTTTTACATTCCATTATTTCTATATATATATATATATATATATATATATATATATATACACAATATACAATATATATAGATATAAATATATATATATATATATATATATATATATATATATATATATATATATATATATATAAAAAAGAGTAATTTCAAAAAGTTTAAAACATTTTATGTTGTGTTGACAGAAGGCATTATTGTGCTCTAGTAATATCTATAGTTTCTTGTACTAAATGTAAAAGAAATGAATATATGACAGTTTCTGATGCAACAATAGAAGCTGTGGGAAAAAAAGGATTTCCTTAAGACTGTAGTTAAAGCGACACTTATTTTTTGATGGAAAGTTGCTAATAATCCAGTAAGATCTTTAGAAATAACAAAGAAAATAGGAAGTGCAGCTGCAACTAGAAACCCTAAAACAGCGGTAGCAGCTACATCCGAGTTAATTAAATTTGCAACAGCTGGAGAACGTATAACAGTAATACAGAAAAGTAGAGGTTTATACCTAGGTACAATGAAGAATTATTTTAAGCTTAACTGTAACTATAGCTGTTTCTATATCTATATTTATAACTATAGCTATAACTTGATCTATAGCTATGACTGTACCTATAGCCATGATTATAACTATAGTTTAACTATAAATATAGTTTAACTACAACTATGACTATAGCTATGTTTGAATAATAGAACTAATACTATTATTACTTCGAAAACTATCACTACTAAATACAACTAACTTTGGTTTAAAGAAGTAATCATCTTTATTTTTTATTTTTCTTATAGTCTACATATACTTTAATTAAATCATTATATCATTATCTATCTCTTTGTCTTTTTTGACTTAGAGTAAAGCTTATTAAATTTATCTCTAAACTGCTTAGCTAGAATATACATCTGTAAAATACTTAATGATTTGATTTCTTGTTTTAGTTTTAAATGTTTTTGATAATGAACCACATAAAGTAGCAGTAGCAAAAGCTGATGGTATAGAATAAAATATACATATACAAGTTACTGTAACTGATGTTGTTGTTGCTGTAGATGATAAAGTTATTTCAGTTATCTCAGCTGTATTATTACTATTTTTTATACTTGCTTAGTTATTTTTAATAATTTTGAGTTTGATTTTCATAGTAATTTTCAATATCATTTATTATATTATTATTATTTTTAAGTTTATTTTAAGCCAGGACTTTATCATTTATGTATTGCTAATTGGGCTCGGTCCAAGCTTTAGCTATAACTTTAGTTATAGTTATAGTTATGCTGAAACATAGTCGGAGTTCCATAATTATAGCTATACTCATAACTACTACTAAAGCTAAGACTCTATATCAAAATAGCCCTCAACCTCTTTCATTATATCTTCACGATTGAAGTCATAGTGGAACTCTAGTCTTGCTGGTTCTCTATCGTCTACTTTGTAAAAATATTGCTATTATATTTTGTTATATTGTTTTTTTTAAAATTTCTAAGACAGAATCGTCAGCTGTAGAAGTAGTTTTCCCATTAACCTCCTTAATTCCTTTAGATTAGAGTGACCATATCATCTAACTGTACATTAAAAAAATTGATTGAATTTAATATTATAAAATTTTAGTTTTAATTGATATTTTTAAAGATAGTAGTTTTTAGAGATAGTATCACTAGCAACTATATTTTAAACTGTACTTTAAAGTTCATTTGCTGATTTAATAAACTCAATAATTAGTTCATCATTAACGTGTTTTTTTAATTGTAGCACTGCAGTCGTGACTGTATCAAACTCACCTGTTCTTAGTTCAGTTATATTTTTACTTGAAATATCTATTTTATTAGAAGAGTACAGTAAGTTGTCATCACAATACTCTTTATTAACAACATCTTTTCATTTGTGGGAGGGTAAATTTACAGATATCTTTCTTGTGAATGTTATTATTATCTTCTAAGAATAATCGGCGGGCCTTACTTGTTAATAAACTGTTGGTTATTGTTGA
>NC_134469.1:63781358-63820358 GCF_964194025.1 Convolutriloba macropyga | reverse complement strand
CGGCCGCTATTACTAATCTTAAAACATGTACGCCGCCTATACCCTATCTTAATACATTAGTGTAGACCCTCTCTCAAAAATTACTCCTATACCCTATCTTAATACATGGGGTCTACACCCCCCCCCCCCCCCCGGGGAGACTTGCTCACCCTATTACTACTAGAATTTTTCTTCAAAATATTAGATCATTACGTAAAAATTTTGGTGAGTTTCTAATGGTATCAGCATTAGAAGTAAACCTATAGTAAGATGTTTAACTGAAACATGGTTCAGTGACAATTGCGACAAGCTGAACTAAACCGCGATGCTTTAATTTTCCTATGTGGTGGTCTTAAAAATGACCACAACACATCATGCAGTAAATTATTCTCTTTAAGAAACGTTCTCTGCGCGTTTGATTTGCCTAATTGGCAAACAATTGGCAGCGCAAGGAAGAGATCCAACCGTAAAAGCAACGCTGTTGTATTTTTTTATAGTCATGACATCGAGACTGCTATCATCGAGACTACTGTCACTGACCATTTTTATTCCACTTCAAGTTTAATTGCAAACTATAATTGGATACAGAACAACCCTTCACTGTGAGTCTTTAAAAAACACGCAATGATTCATCAAAATTGACAAACATAGATTTAAAATTAAATCATCTTTTAAGCAAATTTCTTGAAGAACGCTACGCTGATGATGATTTTATTGCTGATTTTATTAATTTTCATGGGCTTGCAGAGGTTACCACAAATTAGTTTATTCCAAATAAAGTATCCAATTTAACCAACTACAATTAAATTTGGAGTGACTAACGAACTTAAAAAATTGGCTTATCTTAAAAATGACCTCAACCAAACTTTTCGGCCCAACAAAAATAAACAAAGAAAAATAAAGTACTGTCGGACGCGAAACAAGTTGCAAAAACTAGTGGAAAAAATGCAATTTTTGTCAAAAAGAATTAATTTCAACTCAAAAAAAATCTAAAATCTTCTTTAAGGCAATTCGTGAATTGGAGGAAACTCAAAATCCACCTTAGGAATTGACAAGAGCTCTTTCGAGTTGTTCATTAGTTTTTTTCTGCAGTCAGATCTGAGATAACACCTTTTTCCACATGTCATACCCAAATAATGAGATCAAATAGAACAAAACACTCAATGGTTTTAGGCTTTGTAAACAAAAAAAATTTGTCAAAAAAAGTCAAAAAGTGCCTAACAAATTTTCAGAAGATCATAACTGTGTTTATAATTATATTCTAAAAAAATTTTCGCTTGTTACTGTAGTCACAGTACTATTTAATGACTTCATCAGGACGCGCGGGTTCCCAGAATGTTTGGATAAAGCTATAGTTATTCCCCTCCATAAATAGGAAAATTTATTTAGTCCAAACAATTTTAAGCTTTTTTCTATCCTTCCTACAATCAGCAAATTATTTGAAAAAAGTTTTTTTGCTCAAATAAGCAGTTTCCTGACAAAAAATAATGTTCTTTCTCAATAACAAATTGGCTTGAGAAGAAAAATTTCCACGATCAAAGCTTTAGTCATGCCAGCGTCTGAAATGCGAAAGTCATGAGAAATGAAGACTCCAGCAAAAGGAGCAACATACTTGGATTTAGGAAAATCTTTTGATTATGTGAACCACAAACACTTGTTTAAAGTAACCTCTTGATCTGGGCTTCAGAGGGTCGGTACAAAAACTATGTCTTACAATCTTTCAAACTGAAGTCAGTGGGTTAGAATAGGTCATAAACTATCATCATGGAATATTATTGAAGTTGTGGTGCCACAGGGGTTAGTTCTGGGGCCTCTACTTTTCATTTTACATATAAATGAGATAATTCAATGGTCTTGACCTTGTAATATTTGCCGATGACACAGTTCTTCTGCAGAACGAAATGAATAAAAGTATACATTATCAGGAACGCGTAAGCGACGTTGTCAGTTGGTTGAATTATAAAACCATGACAATATTTTTAAAAAAGCAATTGATGTTATGTTTAGTAGAGGTAACAAGAGTAATTAAAATATATGATGAAACAATTGAATGCAAATTGATGTAAAAAACTTGAGTAATCAAAATATTTGATGAAACAATTGAAGGAAAACTTATGTACAAAACCTTCGTAGCTTTTTTTTGACAACCATTTGAAATTGACCGGGCATGTTCAATACTTAATTGAGAAATTGAACAATTTTATAGAGCAACGCCAGTGGCTTTAGTTCAAAATATATTGGCGTAAGGGTTAAGAAATTACTCATCGCCATGCTTAAGTACAATCCCATCTTTGCCAAATGTTTAAAACCAATGCACAGAAGCAATTTGGCAAACTTTATCTCTATGTGTGTCCAATGTTACATTCAATGAGATGCTGAACTGATTTTATGTTTTCAAATTTTTACTGATTTTATTTCTCTAAGTCATTTGTTGGTCTTTAATTCCTTTTTTGTTGTCAAATAAGTGAGTTTTTTTTAATTTTGGAGAAGAATTTCTGACCAAGTATCTTTAAACTACTCCAAGGCATCTCAAGACTAGGCTTCTTTGTAGTCTATTGATGACCTGTTGGAACTGAGTGATGTGTTTATGCTGAGTAGATAACATGTCCTTAGCTTCTGAAAAACAATTTTTAAAAAAAATTACTGTGTTTCGACAAAATGGTGGTCAGCTGCAGTGCTGCAACGTCGATGTTGAGAGGTTAAATGATTATTTGCTGTACAGAAATTGCAGAAACACAATTAATTCAATCACGTTGAAAAAGAACTTGTAATAAACTTCTCGTAAGAGTTTACACAGCTAGTTGCTAGTTATTTAAATAAATAATCAGCCTATTTTTTTGCATGGTAAAACCTTATTTTTCAATGGTTGCGTACTTTCAGTTGTTTTCTAGTTTTGCTACTGGATCATTCTTTTGTACGCTAGCAAATGTAACTTCGGTGAAGCACCGTGTTTTTTATCACTGCTCACTTTAGGATTGTGTAGCAGGCAAAAAAAGCAGCTGTCAATTGAACTGCCGAATCTTGGAACCTTTTAAAATTTAGTCAACTCTTATCAAGTATTATCTGACCTATCTTCCTTGTTACAAAATATCCTTTACCCTCTCTTTTCTACGGAGTGATTTAAGTTTCTTTATATACTTTCTATCATTAATTTGTAGCAACTTTGTGTCGCACACAGACTCTCGCGCTCTTCTTGTCTTGACTTGACTCTTTATTATATAAAGATAAATGAAACCAAAGAATTGATTTTTTAACAGTCCAGGTCTCTTATCCTGACATTGGAGTTTCCATGACATTTTAGATATTAACAGCATGGATTGAATCCTTTGGATAACGTTTCTTCCTCTAAGTTGAATTTGCCCAAATTTGTTTTCTGTAAGCGTGCGAAAATTAAACTTCGCTGTATTTATAGAACTTTATTATAATATGAGAAATAATGTATTGGATCCTTTAATTTACATATCAATAAATAAATAAAATTATTGAGTATTCGCAGTGAAAAAAAAAATGTTTATATGTGAATTCTTGTTATCTCAACTATCAGAGTTCCTATTTAGTTTACTACTTTCGAATACTTAAGAATTTATTCAGTGATCTTGTCGACCATGGCCCCGAAAGGAACGAAGAATAAACAGCCTGTGGGCATTGTTTGTTTAGGTCAACCCAGCCTTACTACCCGGCGCCTGCACAGCTCCTCTGCATTAACAGTAATTCCATCTACTTTAACCCGCGAAGGACTCCCTCCGTCCCTCCTCCTCCCCCACCCCAAAAACTTAAATGCTTCTGGGAAAAATAGTGAGCTTTGTCATTGGACGAATTTCAGAGAAAAAATCACTGTTAGTTGCTTTTTCTGGCCTGTTTCGACTACTACATCCCCATCCCCCCTTTCAAGCCTACCTTTCCACCTACGTTCGACCTGCGACCTGTTCTGTATTTCGTTGTTATCCTCAAAGTGAAAAGCCCTGAGCGTTTCGGTAAACCCAAGAAATTGTTTATTGACAAGAATAAGGTTTTATTACCATGACAATTCTTAATTATTCAGGTGCAGCTTTTAGACAGTAGCTCAGCTTCACTGCTTTTCTTAGAGACTAATTAATTATTAAGCACAACTTTTGTCATTTAGTTTTCTCTTTATTGTTGAAAGCCTTAGTGCAAGTGTTTATTGGTGCCTCAAAGGTGAGTTGATTGCTGCTGTATTTTTTGCCTAATCGGAAAAATCTACTTCTGATCCAACGCCCATATATCTCAGCACCAACAAAATTGTTGAAAAATGATTTCAGATGCTTCTGATTTAACGAAAAACCTTGAGTGTGAAAAATTATTCAATTTTTAAAAGAGTTTAAGATTCAGCTATACTTCACAAATTGGCCTATTTTATAGGGTCATGACACCCCGGTCGAGGATCTTGCCGAAAAATAACGGGGAAACAAGTGTTAAGAGAGTAAAAATAATATTTTTGCGCCGTTAGTGCTACCCTTAGGGTGGAATTCCATTTTAAGGTGTAGTTTTACTGGTGTAAAAAGAGTGGATTAAATAGTAAATTTAAAGGTGGAAAAAGAGTGGATTAACTTATTTTTTACACTCTTTTGATCACACCGTTAAAAATTATTGTTACACTCTTTTGACTACACCGTTAATACTTATTGTTGCACTCTTTGATAACACTATTAAAAATGGTTGTTACACTCTTTTTATTACACCATTAAAACTTATTGTTACACTCTTTTGATTACACCATTAAAACCTATTATTACACTTTTTTTTGCACTCTTATTCTATTGTTTACCCCTCGTATATTACACTTAAAAACAGCAACACCACCCTTAATAATCTTTTGCCATAAACACTCTTATGCCATAACAAAACAAGATCTTGAACACCACAATTTTGCACCATTTCCTCAAATTACGTTGGTTATTGAGATAAAAGTAATCTTAAAAAGCAAACTTTTTTGTCGTTTCCAGTGCCTCAGAGTGGTAAAAGTATGTCTTAACAGAAAATTCGACCTCAAACCTTTTCAAATTCTTTCAATTGTTTAAATTATCAAAAACTAAGAGACGTTTATTTGCTTTTCAATAAACTATTACCCAAATTTCTCTGTGTACAGTTAACTCTCCTACAAACACAGAGACACGCCAAAGTACAAAGAGAATTACTCACACACATGCACTCACGACCACTTACGTAGCTGTACACACAACCGGGTTTACAGAAAAACAGACATACACCTAAAAGCATACATGAGAATACAGACAAATGTACACTCAAGACGCACTCATATTTTGTTTATTTGTTCTGAAATCAAATTTCTGCGTAAAAAAAAGAAATATTAAAAAAAATTTTTGTTAAGAATTAAGCCATTTTATAAGTGTACTTCGCAGATTAGTTCAGGGATGTGTTTCATTTGTGCGTTCCTCAGTACGTTACGCACCCCCGCAGTCATGGAGCACGTGCCATTAAATAGTAAATCATTAAGTAAGAATGCTGCATGTGCGTCTGGGGGGTGCAAGTAGAATGCACCACTAAGTTTAGGGAGCATAAATTGTAAAGATCCCGATTCGGTTTCTTATAAGAGCTTTCAAATGGTATTCGTATAATTTTAGTTCTCTACGCAAATGTTTGATATTGACCTTGGGTGTCTTAACAAGGAATAAAGTTCCTCTAGCCCAAAGTACTTTATGCTAGGGGAACTTTATTCTTTGTTAAGAAGCCCAATGTCAATATCTAAATTTTGCGTCGAGAATTAAAAGTAAACTAATGTCATTCGAAAGTACCTATAAGAAACTGAATCGGGATCTTTTTAATTTATGCCCCCCTAAACTTAGTGGTGCATTTTACTTGCACCCCCCAGACGCACATGCAGCATTCTTACTTAATGATTTACTATTTAATGGCACGTGCTCCATGACTGCGGGGGTGCGTAACATACTGGGGAGCGCACAAATGAAACACATCTCTGTATCAAACTGGCGAAGTACACTTATAAAAAATGCTTAACTCTTAAGAAAAAAGTTTTTTTAATATTTTTTTTTAATTTTTCTTTCTTTTTCACGCAAAAATTTAATTTCAGAACAAATTAACAAAATAGGAGTGCGTGTGGTGTATATGTGTGGGTGCATGCGCGCTCGTGTCAGTGTCACGTTTTTCTGTATTCTTATGTATGTGTTTTAGCCTATGTATGTTTTTCTGTAATCCCGGGAGTGTGTACAGCTGTGTATGTGTTCTTGAGGGCGTGCGTGTGTGTTTCTCTTTGTGTACTTGTTTGTGAGGCGTGTCTCTGTGTTTTTAAGAGAAATAACTATACACAGAAAAGTTTGGGCAACAGTTCATTGAAAGCAAATAAACTCAATATTTTATTCGTCTGGTGCTCTTATTAGCCTTCTCTTAGTTTTTAACAAGTCAAAAAATTTGAATAATTTTGAGCTGATATCGTCTTTAAAGATATGTCTACGTTTTGTTCAATTTTCAGTGATAAAGAAATATAAACTTAATTTTTCCATACTGAGGGACTAGAAACGGCAAACATTTTTTGTCTTTTTTAGATATCTTTTCTCTCAATAACCAAAAGTATTTGAAAAATGATGCAAAGTTTGGGTGTTCAAGATCTCGTTTTTTATGGCAAAGAGTTATAGAAGTCCTTTAAAAGGTAATTAAAGGTGCAATGTTTGTGTTTTGACTGCCATTTTTGCTCTGATGACACTAGCACCAAAACTTTACAAAATAGTTCATTAAAATTCAATGAATTTCGTAGGTTTTCCAAGATTCTAAAAAAACTTTATTTGTTCCATCTTTTTGATCCTTAGTATTCTAGTTTTTTATTTCGAGCCTCTTTTCAGTAAGAAATTTTCGCAGAACAGTTTTCCTCATTTTACTTTCTGATATGATCAGTCTCATTTGCCCATCTAAGAAAGTTTTTTGTTTGCGTATTGTTTTTTGTTCGGTTTTCTTCATTTCAAGTTTTTTTTTGAATTCAACGAAAATCTACGTACAAAGTTTCTAAGCGAACTCAAAAGAGGTTTAAAAAACTTTATATTGTTTAATTGTATTCTGGTTTTTGTTTTTTTTTCTGGGTATCGCAGTTGTTTTTCATTCGAAAGCTGTTGTTTTTAAAAAAATGTCTGGTTCTCTTTTTAACGAATTAAGTTTTTAACCAGCAGTTTTTTCAGTTATTGTTGCTAGTGCTCCTCTTGAAGGACTCAAAACAAAGTGCTCTAAATTTGTTTTGGTCTTCCAAAATAATTCCTGGGGTTTAACTTTAGCACAAAAAACTCGACTCTTGTATGTTTTAGTGGCTTCTGTACAATTGTGTTCCCTTGCTTAGCACTATTATTTTATCATTGATATTCTGAAACATGGCAAACTGTTCACATTTTCCAATTTTCAGGATTTTTTTTTATTAAATTGACTTCTTAGTTTTTTTCATAAATTTTCATTTTATTCGCTAATAGCTTCCATCATCCACTCAAACAGCTATTAGGTGCTCTTATATTTTAATTGTATTTAGGTTTTTTTTTATGTTTTTTGTTATAATCCAGGGACAACTTGTACGCTAGATTACGAGTTACGTCAGTCATTAATTGAACTGAATCGGGTTCAAGAAATTCAAACAGTTCCTTCAATTGTGTCAAATTATTACTAGAGAAAATGGGAGCAACGTGCACCACCAGGTAGAAGTTTTCAAAAACTTTTTCGATGAAACCAAAATTGAACTATTAGTGAAAAACCTGGTTTTACATTAGCCCTTTGGTCCTGTTATGTCTGCTCACTTTCGACTTAGTTGTGAGCGTAACGTGCAGGTAATGTTTTATGAGGTTCTCTTTGTTTAAGCGAATATTTTTTGGTAATGCGTGATTTTCTTCAATCTTAAAATGATTTTCTTCAAAAAGCTGCAATTGGAGGTGTTCACATTTACTGTGGATAATTCACTTTAATTGAAATTTTTCAGACAACTCTTTCGGAAAGCACATACAATTTTTTTTAATTAAGTTTTTTAATTATGCCTGTTTTTCCCATCAGGTTTTTGAAACTATAAACCGACGAAGCTCCCACAGCTATTTTTTTGAAGCCTGCCAGCTATGTTCGCATAATTGTTGCCATTACTGTAAAATTGCCATAGAGTATAGACTAGTAGCATAGCAGAGTTGTAAGAACGGGAAACATAGTATCGTCTGCTAAAGAATGAGCGTCGAAGCTCTGTTTTGCTTTTTTTTCTTAACTTTTCCTTATTGAAAATTTTATTTTTTGCTCAGAAATTCATAAGGCTCTTTTTTTCTCTACTGCCGATCCAATATGAATCAACAGCATTAGATCTCTTTTTCGGAGGTCCTCGCATCAGATGAAATCGATTCAATCTTTTACAAAACAACACTTCAGAAACGCCGAGAAAGCCTTAAGCGATGCACCCATTCTTCACGGACATAAGAAAACCTTTTCAAATCTTTTTCACCCAATAGCAAGAACGATAGCACACAATTAATTCGAAGCAGCTGAAGATATAGGCAGGATGAAAGTTAATGGCGTTAGCATACTAAAAAGATAGTTGTTTCCAACAGCCCGAGAGTGTTGGCACGTCAATTACAATGGTTTCCCACGAAGTGTACTGCTTATTTTGTTTTGAACAATGCACCATATCTGTTAGACGAGGAAACGCTCATCAAAAAACATAAACCCCCGGAAAACGTTGAAGCTGTAAAACCACTCAACCTCCAAAAATAAAAAAAATCCATTCGTGAAAAATTGATTTAATGGACGAAAGCATTTGTATTATCTACTGTACATTAATTTAGGTCTTTTTAAACGATTGTAGATTTGAGATGCGAATGTTTGAAACTATGTTCTTGAACAGACAGATGAATGCCTCTAACTTTTTTTAGTACATATGACAAAGAGGATAACATTGCGCTGCGAGGATGTTCATTCGAGTCTTCCACTGGTAAAAAACAGCTAGAATGGCTAAAGGTACCGTTCAATGCGCATGCGCCTTCATTGCACACATGATCTTAGTGTGAAAAATTTGAAAAGATCATATTGGCCGCCATGAATCCCTAGGAAAATTCATACAACTACTTACAATTAAGAGCTTTCCATGCCTCACGGTCCATAGCTATGCCTCAGAGGCACTTGAGAATTGATATGAATCTATCACAACCGAACATGGGCTTAATTTATCCACTTAATTGTCAACGGCTAATTGGCGGGATGAAATTATGGAAGGGCTAAATGATAGAGGGGTTAAATGATAGAGGGGGTTAAATGAATAGGGGTGAAAAGAAGTTGAACCTTTTAATAGCAATCACAATGTGAAGATTTCCAACTTTTTCTGTAGCTTTTACTCTTGTCGGTTATGTTTTATAATCCTAAGCAATTACTTGCTCTTTTTACAAGTTTCTGCTTTCAATTTCCAGTTTGAACAGTTTGTGCTATTGTTATTAATTAACTGATTAAGATATTCTCTTTTATCATTGGATATCATAAACAAGCAAGAACTTTTTGACATGAGAATAAAAAAAAACAAATCATAGAAGAGAAACCAAACCTTGAGGATTAAAACGACTAGCCTATATGCATTATTGTTATTTCAAAACTTAATGAAAAATCTAGGTCTGAATATTCCATATAGAGAACTGGCCGAAAAGTTTTTCAAAATAATATGTTCTTTTGAGCAAAATTGAAGAAAATTTTAATTTCCTGCAGTTGAAATTAATTTCAATTTCCTGCGCTGCATAGGGGCTAATGAACTGATTTAATAGACGAAAGCGTTTTTATTATCCACTGTACATTAATTTAGGTCTTTTTAAACTAATGTAGATTTGAGATGCGAATTAGAACACACAGATGAATGTTTCTAACTTTTTTAGTACATATAACAATGCGGTGTACATTGGAATTGTATTCAAAAGATCGGTTTCTTATTGTATTAGAACAAAGAAAGGAGGATTTGTGTGTGAACAAAATGATCTAAGAATGGATCCATGAAATTAGCTGTGTCGCCGCATGCAATTTGACTTGCCTGCGGGATCTAATTGTGGAGGAAATTATGAAGAAAGCTAGACTGATAGATTGATTGAACGTTTGATAAATGCGGTGGCCTTTTTGAGCAGCTCGTACACACCTTGTTAAATGTCAATCTTGATAAAGATTAAATGATGTTGAGCTTGCTTGGGTAAAAACAGAAACGGCGCGTCGTAATTGAATTGCTCTTTGGAGGTATTTCTTAATATTTCCTGTGACTGACTATCGTTGCTCTAGTTCGTAAATTTTTCATTTTTTTATTTCTGCCAGAAAAGTTGAATTGATGCATTTTGTCTCTCTTATCGTGTTCCTTGTGTTTTTTGTTTAAGCTCTGCTGCGCAGTTGAAAGAGATTTGGTTATGTGCATTAAGCCAACTGTTACCCTATTGGTCAATTTATTCAATTTGTGTCCTCCTTCGCTTTCTTTCTTCTCTTAGCTGCGCTGTCAGCGTCCAAAAATGCGGAAAAACGATTAAATTGAACGGAAACGGATAGATAGTACACATTCGCATCCTCTTACTTATTCTTCACAGAACTAAGCAAGCACAGTTCGTATCTGTGATGGAACCACGCCATGCCGTACAAAGGGACGAGAGTGTGTAATGTGTGCGGTGGTGGTGGTGTTTTTTGAGTAAAAATTAGCAGAATTAGTATAACAAATGTGTGTTATTTGCTTTGGAATATTATTATTTCCTCTGATGTTTTTATTCCCTTTTCATATTTTAATATTATCATTCCCCTTTATCTAACTGCCATTTTATAGATTCATCGTTCAAATATTCGCTATATACACTTCCTTGTATTTGTATCTGCGCGTCAATTGTTTTTGCTCATTTGCAGAAGAAGATTTTACACACAATCAAGCATTCATTTGGCGCTTATATTTTTTTATTTGGCTCCTTTCCAATCCACTTTTACCTTTATACGAAGTCCTTGTCTCGCTTTTGGACATTTTTCATAGGAAACCTTGAACACCACAGAAGCGCTGGCGTTACTGCAATAAAAGCTGACATCATCATTAATGATTCCATAAAAATGGCGCCTGCAGTTGAACTGGGTGGCGAATCGACGGACGAAATAAACTCAGCGATGATAGCAAAATTGGACAACAATGCGGGGTTAAACGGGTCAACAACCCTACATGGCGTGGATGATGAGAAGGTGTTTGCACCGTGTGATAACGCATGCATGATCAAGTATTGGGTGCTGGAGGGGTACCTGATAGTTCTACTCATAGGCACTGTGGCTGCCAACAGTATGTCCATATACAAGTTGTACAAACAGACCAAGCAGAGTGCCGGATCTGCTGGACAAGATTCGAACCTGGCCTGCATCGTGGGATTGAACTTGAGTGCCATCAATTTGGCAGTTGGTGTGCTCGGTAAGTTTTGTCAGAACTTTACAGCACTTTCTTCTCTTTTCCATGATATCCAATGTTAGCTTCAGTAAGGAAACATCACAAAGATTTCATAATGGAAAATTAATTAATTTGTTTTATTTTTTTTGCGTAGGCCGTATTGACCACCTGCTATCTGAGAGTCTGAACTTGAAAAAAAAACAAGTGATTGTCAAAAAGGTTCTCTCCAAACAACACTACAGTTGATCGGCTTCGAAAGTTGACAAGACTGGGCCATTTTTTTCGACAGATTTTTTGTCACATTTCAACTTAATAGTATGATTTTAATTTTTTGGAACATTTCTGTTGGTCTGGCTGAGATACCCAACGATATAGAAACTAATCTATGTAAGTGATTCTGTTTCATGCTTTTCCTCAAACTTGCGATTTCTGAAATTTGGGTTTCAATATTTGATTGGAATCGACGCAAAATTTGTTACGCACTATTTGTTCATACCAATAATCTCTCAACCATTTAAAGGTGTTCACAATTTTACGCTACGGTTGGGTTCGTAGTGGTTGGCTGAACAATGAACCATTAACTCAAATTGCGTTTTTAAATGGAAATGAAAAAATTTGTAGGGTATTTGAATAAACAGAAATACAACATCAGAAAGCTTTAGGTTAGAGTTAGATTATCTTCTGTAAAGTTAGAGTATCTTCCTTTACTTATCTTGTCGATATTTTTATTGATAAGGACGTGAAAAAACACGGTGTCACAGGAATTAAAAGAAATGAAAAACAAAATTTTGAGAAAAAAATCAAGCTTCGCAAAATTTATATAAAAACCAAAATAAATACAGAATGTAAAAAGCATCCTGAAAAAAAAACGAAATAAAGAAAATCCCGAATAAATTTTTTGTTCATAGCGATCACTATGGAACGAAAAATAGGAGCAATTTTTTAAATGATGACCACCAATAAGATTGTAGCGACGTGTTGCAATTTTGAACTCAGAGCGACATCTAGCGCTCAGATTTTGACATTTTTTACGGAAATTTCTTGTCACGGGTACTTGGAGATATTTCATAGATAAATCTGCCACAAATCTCAATAAAGAAAAAATGTTAACCAGTTGCGTCAAATTTTCACCCATCAATTTACTCATTGTATAGAATTTTATGTGCTTGCACAAGAAAAACCTCCGAGAGAAGAATTAGAAATTAAAAAGTTTTTTTCAATTCCGTTTTTTGAGGAGTTATTGAGGTTTAAACTTTTTGTGAGCATATTTGACGTGTTTTGACGTTAACTTTTAGCGTAATTTTTGTTCAATATCTGTATTATTTTACTGAATTTTTTACCAAAATGTTTTCTCAAAAACTCTTTGTTGAAAATGGATTTATAAAGTATTATCAATAGACGATCCACGATTTAAAAAAATGTTTGTTTGTTTTCAATCAAAACTGTCCTAAATCCATTTTTAAAAAAACTTTCACAATTATTATTTTTTTAAATTTTCAATTACAGGCAGTCAATACTTATATCAAATTTCTTTTTAATTAAAAGTTTAATTTGCGCTTAGATCAGATGCAAAGAACACATAATTTGTTTTCAGGGAACAGCTTATGGTTTCATGGTTTCGACACCATTATGGCTGTTATGACGATAAAAAAGTTCGAAAAGTAAATGGGAGATTTTGGACTTTACTACAATTTAAAACTCATTTCTGAGAATTTTTTTGTCGTTACCATTATTTACAGATATCAGATTATTTTTTCCGATTGAAAAAGCAGTCTGGTTTGCGGTTTTATGTTTTAACATTTGCTTTTATGACCTTGACTTTACTATTTCTCAGAAGTTTTTGTGATATTTGATTGTTTGTTTATAATTTTGGTCCTTTTGGAAAGTTTTGACTTTTGTTACCTTACCAGAACGTGGAAAATTTAAATTCCCAATGGCGTTGAAAAAATGCTCAGTTAAATGCAAAAAAATGTTCTGCGGCTAACTTATAGTTTTAATAGCTCATACTATCTTCTGAGAGTTTACCATTAAGTTTACTATTAAATCAGTTATTAAATGTTTACTGCTTAAAATTGAAAGTTTCAGTGGCTTTGTTTTTGTTCCCATTTTCAAAAATTTTGGATATTCATTCAAAATTCAGGTTTTTTGACGTCTTATGATGTTACCAAGACGATGACAGTTTCATTAGATGA
The DNA here is from genome assembly GCF_964194025.1 of Convolutriloba macropyga. Classification (NCBI taxonomy): domain Eukaryota; kingdom Metazoa; phylum Xenacoelomorpha; order Acoela; family Convolutidae; genus Convolutriloba; species Convolutriloba macropyga. The sequence continues at coordinate 63,806,819 of NC_134469.1, read as the reverse complement.
ATAAAAGAGGCTCAATATACAAAACTTTTTAGTAGATATTTTGTTTTCTTATTGGCTTCGACAGTTTTTTCTCAACTTTAATTGATTATCTGGTTTTTGCCGGTACTTTTTGTTCTTTGTTTAGACACAAACTATTTTTATAAGTGATGACAGGCTTCAATTGCTTGTTTTGAAGTATAGTTGAAAATATTCATTGACGTCCGATTACAGCTAATGGTTTTCTGTGAATTTTTTCATTTAAAAAAAGCAGAAAACTTTGAACTCTCTCCCCGCTTTCGTTCATTCCGTTTAACTGTAACTTAGTCTCATCAATGAAAAGTCCCATCTTGATTCTTGGGTATCAAATATCAATCTCTCTATTGTATTTTTAATGTAACCGACGTTTGATAACCGGGCCAATATAATAAACATTTACCTTAAAATTGTTGATGGTCAGTATGTATTTTTCTTTTAATTGCCTTTTACACGTACCCTTTACCAAAAAGTTGCATTGAATCGTCTTTTTATATATTCACTAAAAAAATAGTTTTAATTTGAATAATACTACATAAAATTCACTTGATAGCTAAAATACTTAAAGTATTCGTGAATTGTTTAAATTCTTTAGTATTTTTGTATGTGTTGTTTTTGTGTAGTCCTGAGTCCTGTCCAATGGCTTAATCTCACAAAGGATGGATGTCAATATTTTCTTAAGGAGTTATATGCAATCTATCTAAGATTTTGTAGTAAAATGCTAATGGTTTTTTTGCCTTTTGCAAATTTTTGTGTTCAAAAAGTTTGATGGATTTTTGAACTTTGTCTTGTATTTGGTTTATGTCAACGTTTTAAACTTTAACCCATTTTTTGGTTTTTAAGTAATATTTTTTGTTCTAATCACAAAATTCCAGTATAGCGTGAAATCCTCCTTTTCAATATAGTTTTAAGTTCTGAAAAACATTGGGACCAGGAGAAGACTCAGAGAGGTTGGAATGTTGAAGAAGCATTTTGGCCCTATGACTCTTTAGTGCGCTATATATGTTTTGAACGCATTGATCACATTTATATAGGTCTTCTATTGTCACTTAGTTTTTATCGGACATGTCATAAACTTCTGGATGAAAAAGTGTGTATTTTCGATGCCTAATACACAGACAAAGGTCTGAAAACCAGTCAAATCTTATCTAATTTGATTTTTTTTGGATTTCAACACTTAAACTCATACAAAGCGGCATATTTTTTGTTTTTTTTTGTGTTAAATTTATTTTCAATACAACAATTAAAAGCTAGTTTGCGAAAAATTTACCTTTAAAAATAGCAACTTTCCTCATAAGGTCATAAACTTCTGGATGAAAATGTGTGTATTTTCGATGCCTAATACACAGACAAAGGTCTGAAAACCAGTCAAATCTTATCTAATTTGATTTTTTTGGATTTCAACACTTAAACTCATACAAAGCGGCATAATTTTTGTTTTTTTTGTGTTAAATTCTTTTTCAATACAACAATTAAAAGCTAGCTTGCAAAAAATTTACCTTTAAAAATAGCAACTTTCCTCATAAGGTCATTCACAGGAAAAATTGTGTAAATTTTTATCACACGATGAAATTTTTCTCGTGTAAAATCACACGAGATGCATTTTTCTCGCGAACTGTCTTGACTTCTCGAAAACTGGTATTATTTAACAACAGAGAGTTTTAGAGAGTATTGCCACTCGAAAAGGTACTAATCGGAAAAACTCCCACTGAAAAACTACGAGTTTTTTTCCAAGTTCTCATTGTCCGAGGTTGTCTCTACCGAAAATTTGTTTTTGAAATAAATGCAGGTAATTAAAAGGCTTTTTCAAGTGGCCGTAAAGATAATGATCTACTGCATATATGAGTATGCGTTTATGGAAAATATCTCGGATATAAAAGCTACATTGGAAATAAAATTTAGACACAGACAATTGCGTGCATGTTATACTTTCAGCAAAGACATTAACATGAAAAAATGTCCGAACTCTCATGGCTTTTTGAGATAAATGACCGGGAGTTCTCTTCCAAATTGACAAACTAATTTCCTCTTTTTATATTGGTTTGTCTGGCAACTATGATCACTGCTATATTTCCATCACATGTAGTAACAACTATTAGTTGAATATGTATTCGTACATAGCAGTCTCTTTGTACATTCAGATCATGTAGATATGTCCATGTTACGAAGTGAGGAAAGTTTACAAAAAAATGGATAACATTAATGAAGAACACTTGTCACTATAAATACAAAAAATAAAAGCTCGTAAACTATCTTTTTTCCGCTCGTAAACTAACTAACCAACAAAATACACCAACAAAATAACTAACTAATCAACAAAATACATTGGGTGCATGTATTATCTTTGGAAGCACATTATCATAAAAATGTTCATGTCTTTTTGAGATAAATGAGCGGGAACTGCAAAAAATATTTAGCAAAATAGAAGACGAATCTGGGCCTTCTCAGGGTCGAGACTCGGAAGCTTCTAGATAATTTTGGTCAGTTATTTAATGGGTTGTCCAAATTTATTAAATTGTTCACCAAAAAACGGGGAAAGTACTAGGTCGTCTGAGATCAACGAGAACCAAATCAAACTTTAAACATAGTTTAACACAAATTTCAAAAAGTAAATCAGCATGATAACATCTTGATGTGCGAATATTTATGACCAATTGTTTTAGTTCTACGTATGACATCTAGTGAGGTATCATTACAGTTTTGACTTTCAAATGACAGTAGGATTAATTTCATACAAGTTTGCATGGAACCATTTAACCTTTTTGTTACAAGTATGAATTTGTTAGTTTGAATGAAAAAAAATGGTCAGAATGAATTCTACAATGTTTGGAGGTTTTTAGGGTCACTTGAGACTATCATTTCCTCATTAAAAATTTGCTTCATATAGCTTTTTCCCCGTGAAGTAAAGTGTTCCCATACTACCTAATTAACCCACTTCAATAGAGCTTAATTGGAACCATAGCAGCGCGTCGCGATAACTTTACACTTTTAGTTGGAACGCAAAGGTTGTGCCTTTGAAACCAAGCCCACTTATATTTTGGTATACTTTTGAACTCTGCGATCTGTTGAACCGAACTTGTGTTCATTCACCATAACTGAGAAATTATGGTAACTATGTACCTCGCTACGGGCAGAATATTGCAAATAATGTCTGATCAATTACACTGCGCCCATTACACATAAATGGCTTCTCTGGTGGCTTTCAACTTTTCCAATTTCACGCAAATTGGTACTCAAAATGCCCTCAAAATTGCGAAACAATTATATCAAAATATGAAAGCATGAAATACTTTTTCCACAGACAAGAAGATATTCAAGTAATCTTCGTTGTTCCGCTGATGCTATCGTTAGCCCAAAAAGAAAGGCAAATTAATTTTTATCAATTTTATGAAACGGTGACTTCTGAGTATTTCAGTTGTTATTTCCGCCTCCAGAAATATGAAGACCTCCGAAGAAATTCAAAATTTATAAGAATTGTAATGAGCGGGAACTGCCAAAATTTTTTTTTAGCTATATAGAAGATGGATAGCTATATATAGGTCAACTCACAGTCAAGAGTAGGAAAGTTCTAGATGTTTTTGGTCGGTAATTTGATGCATAGGTTGTAGTTGCCTAACTTAAGTTTTAGTGGCTGTAGATCTTATAACCAGATGAACAAGACAATTTGGGCAATAATTAAGTAGCTGAACAGGATGGCTCAACCATTGATTTAGTTAACGTTGAACTCTGTGGAATCATAACAACAATTCTCTATCTCAATCTGAAAGCTAATTTGAGACTATTATGGGTATTTAGGTATAGATTCTACAGAATCAGCATATTGAAACAATAGTGCGTCGACGTATTGAATGTTTTCAGATCTATTCTATTCCATAACCGTTTCTAACGGTAATAAACATATTAACTTCAGGCGTTTATAGCTATTTTTGCAACTAATTTTTAGCTTGTAAAGGACTTTAAATCATTTCATAACTTGCAGAGAGAATTTTAAAAAGCAACTACTCAGAGTTTGTTGTCAGAGCAACTCAGCTCTGAATCATGACCTTTCAATTACGGATTTTTTCTCTGGCCACAGTCACCTTTAACACCCTCAAGCGAAAAAATCCGAATATCTGAATTATCTCTGGCCAACTTTCAACTTAACTTTGGAAACCGTGTGTGCACAGTCAGAACTTTCATCCAGAAAAAACGTTTGAGAAAGATTTAGTTAGAAAACGGAAAAACGATATTGATTTTAAAAAAGTGGTGCAAATTGATAAATAAATGGCACGGCTTTGTTTGAAAATGTTTGATGGCTTAAATGGTTTTAAACTAGTACATGGATCCATCGATTTTACACCTTGCACATGACTCCACCTGTATAAAAAAATTTAATCCCCCCAAAAAAAATAACAAAACCAATAGCATTACAATCTGAAATAATTGAATAACTTTTCAAAAGAAAAAGGTTTCTCAGCTCGCCTCCATATAAACTGGGCATATTATCATTTTAATTATGTACTTTTATTGGTACTTAACTGGTTTAATTTGAAATATTCTGAAAATTAAGAAACGGTACTGCCATGCTCAAAAAGCGTGCATCATGCAAAAATTTTATATAAATATTATCAAAAATTTCAAAATTGTTCTGATTTTTGCATGTTCAATGAAAAATGTCAAATAACGTATCGTATGCACAGACCAATTTCAGTAAAAAAATCATAATATGAGTCTTATATGACAATAATTCATTACGACACAGAGGTATACCCCAAATTTTCCGCCTTAGTAAAATTGGCTCGAAAATTAGATACATACAATGAACGGAATTAGGAGACATCCTTTGTATCTTACTTTTCGCAAAAGAAGTTCCGCCAATTTTGCGAAACAAAAGAACATTCGGTGCGAAAAGTAGGTAACAAATCTTGCAGCACGTTTCCGCTCAATTTAGGTATCTATTATTCGCGCGCATTTTGAGCATGCAATAAGCACTTTAATAAAGATTTAATTGACGCTTTCAAAGCTTTAAAAGGCTTTAAATAAATGCAACCACAAAAACTTTTTTCCTGAAAAATTCCTTGCAAATCCAAGGCTTTGTATATCAATGTGGGACTGGCCAATTTTAATAAGTAATTATAAATAGTACTAATAAGTAGTAATAAGTAGTAATAAAGCAATATAAGTAGTAATAAAGTAGTAATAAAGTACTACTAGTAGTAATACGTTAGGCCTAATTAAATAAGTAGTAATTAAGTTAGGCTTAATTGTGAATTATCAGCGAAATCGAGCTACATTGCGTGCGAAAAATCGATACATAAATGGAGCAGAAGAATGATACAAGCCGTGCAAAAAAAGGGTTTTATATTTAGTACTTGTTTTTCGCGGCTAGGATTAGGACACTTTTGCGAACACGGGATTCTAATTTCCCTTCCATTTTGACGGTTTCTGCTAAAGTAGCTATTTCCTGCAATAATATTCCACTTTCAATGTATTAACATAATAAAAACGAACACGAGATACACGCATCGGGCAAATCTGCCCGTGACGATTTGGGTATACCTCTGCGTCGTCATGTTGGAAACCATTAGAATACCACGACTTAGTACTCTTTTTTGACGATTTCTTTTTAAAAACTTAATGAATCAGTACTGACATACTATGACATCAAGGTCTGGGTAACGACAAAAGAAGAATTGTACTTACTTTTTTTTCTAGCTGAAACAATCTTTTGATTATTCAATTTACATTGGACCTGACTGATAAGGCGTGTAATTTTGTGGATATACAATATGATCAGTGTCTGGTCAAGAACACTTTTTTTCTCAGTGGTTTTGTTTCGAAGAGAAAACTCTGTTTATTTAAAAAATAAGGTTTTTAAATACCGATGATTACCGCAAACTACTGCTGAAATTACAGGTTACCAGTTTTAGGTAATTTTACATTGAGACATTGCAATAAATATTTGGAGTGCCAAAAGAAACAAAATAACAAATTTGGTGAAAACTCAATTTGATCGAAAAAATTTGAACATCTGATTTTCAAAATAATCGAACGGAGCTCAGATAAAATAAAATTTGAAATTGTTTTAACAAGATGTGGCAAATAGAAGCCCAGTAAAAGAGATACGTTTTGTCGAAAAGGGTGTCGTATCTTGGACAGTTTTAAAATAATAATCACTTTAGTTTGGCAGCATTATACGATATTTGAAAAATGTCTCTGTTACGCATTGACATCTAGTAATTTTTGTTGCTGTTTATTGTTTCGATTTACGACATTAACAAAAGTCTTGGTGTACAAATCTGGGCTTTCCGCTATTGAATATTTGTTCTCGGCTTTTTGAAAACTATAGGCCTATACTTTAACCTCAAAAAAAGCTATAATAAAGTTGATAACTTCTGAAGCAACCTTGCATATACTCGGATTCAGTGCTTTATAATTTTGTGTTCTTGAGAAATTGAACATTGAACTTTGAATGAATTTAGTGTGGATTGGAGAATGGTACATTATATTTTTTAACCTGACAACAAATTTAATGACAATTTGCGAGCAGTTCAGTTCTTTTAAACAGTTTCATCCAATCAAAAAAATTGTTTACAGGTCTCATCAGAATCTTTAGCTATATACAAGAAAGTTGAGACAACAAAGTTAGCTTTATGCAAAAAGTCTGCACAACCGGGAATATTGAGAACTACATCTTTACTGATAAATGTTTTCTAGATTAAAAAGGTAAGAATGTTTTTTATGTAAAAAGGTGTCTAAATAAAGGAGAGAAAACACGCCTGAATCGAAACAGCTAGTTCTCAATAAAAGCAATAAGGAGATTTTAGCAACGCGACTAAGAAACCAAAAAATAAAACAACAGATTGGCATTTCACAAATTTTGGAATAAAAATTATATAGAAAAAAATTGTGATTAAAATTTTCAGGAAAGAAAATTTTAATCACAATAGGGAGTCACAAAGAGTGTTTTGTGACTCCCTAAAGTTTCTCGATTTCCCATACATGTACACTTGTTCCCTAACACAAACCTTGCTTCAAATTTGACCTCAAAAATCACCAAAATTTATGCGCAGATCCTTAAAAAGGTCTGTTCTCAAATAAAATTCGATATTTTAGAATTGTAAACATAAAAGTATATAAATAGAGACCAGCTCACACAATATTAGATATCTCAGCTCACAGCAATTCATTGATTGAAGAACAGCAAAGTTTGAACGAATTTTGACAAAAGTTCTAAGATTGGGCAAGTTCAGTTTAAAGTGTTCGTGAGATTTCTCGAAAGTTAATTAACAATTACCCCAAAAAATAGAAAATGAACAGAAAAGTAAGCCTAGTGACTGTAAGAATTTGATCAAGCTAGCTAAAATTTTGTCTATCTTCATTTTTCTTCAATTTTATTGGGTATCGGAGTTTTGGATGGTATGATAGTGTTTGGTGAAAAATTTTTGTTGGTAGATACCTTTAAAGAAGCTTTTAGTTATCTAGAATGATTTACAAAATTAGAAAAAGATCCATTAAATTCTAAAGGATTGTCACAAATTGGGGGTAAAAGTGATGTCAAAAAGTTTTCCAAAAAATCGAATTTTTAAAATTTCTCCAGAAAAGTAGAATCTCTGAAATTCTAGATGTAGGACGCTTTTATTGGATACCAAACTTTTTGGTCCTAGACTCGTTCCAGAAAACCAAACAAAAAAGTCGATTGGCGTAAATTTCTTTCCTTTTTTCAAAAAATCTGGGCAAAAAATATTTTTTGATATGAATGATGTTTTTGGAGACAATTTTTCAACCGGTGGTAGATTCTTATCAAATCCCACGCATCGCTAGCATTTGCCCCACTTAGATTGTACAATGTTTAAAATTTATCGAGGATTTGAAACAGTGCTTCAATTACATTCAGAATTGCGTTACTCCATATTTGTTATCCCCTGTCCACCCAAATTTCGAAAAATTATTATCATTTTTGATCTGTTAACTTGATTTACAGTAAAGACTCCAAAGTATTATTTGCATGTGGAAAAAAAGACATGTTTAAACAAAAATGCTAATCTGTAATATTTGTTCAACTTTTTTTGAGTGCCACTATTTCCGATTGACGTCGATGTTTTCTATAGTACTTTCGCACAGTGTTATATTTCACTGGAAAATTCAACGGCGAAATTCTGAGAGCTAATAATTTAACGGTGGCGTTATTGTTTTGAGCCCAACTTGACCTGCAAACACTTGCAGCTTTTTGCCCTAGCAGTTGTACTGTCCTAATTATATTCGCAAAAATTCAATCTCAAAAATTATGTTCACGCTAATCTGGAGCACCCCGTCAATTTGAGGAGGAGGAACAGAATGGGAATAGATTGAAAAACATGTCAAAATACGTGACAGGGGTGTTGGGGGTATTGATTGCAGCCTGTTATTGCCAATTCAGTGGGCTAAAAGGGTGGGGGTGACTTAGGGGATGTGAGTTGTTGTTAGCGGTTGTTAGGGGTTGTGGAATGAAGTATAACCCACTACAACGCTCGCTTTCTTTTTTTGCCTGTCGTGTTCTTTTAGCTGCCTTTAATTTAATCTACGCCAAATGCATTATTGCCAACATTTTAACTCACTTATCTCTTTTCAAATCCAGTCCTTGACAGCTATGAAATGCAAGATATTATCTTGACAGTGGGGTGATCTAGACATTCTGAAATGTGCCTCCGATCTAATTCACCAAATTGATGACTCTATTGAGCCTAATTTTCAATCTTTCTACTGAGGAAATTTTGATGTGTCGCAAACATTGTTTGTTGTCGCAATGAAGTAATGTTCCCAGGCCGAGGATTTTTCCCAAAAATAACGGGGAAAAGAGTGTAAAAAGTGTAAAAATAATAAAAAAAAATACACCCGTATTATTTCTCCGCTTAATTAAGGGTGGAAGAGTGTAAGGGTGGAATTTGAATTTGAATTTGAATTTCTCCTGTTAATTTATAAAGCACGCAGAAGTTGTGGACACAGCAGAATCCACTATGAAAAATCCATAAATCCAAAATTTCATCAGGAGTGGACGCTTGCAAATACTAACGTATCTTAATTAAGCGCCCAGATTTTATTTAAAAACAAGTTTTTTTAACGTATAGTTTTGAATGATCAAGCTATATTGAAGTGCATTGACTAGTTTTTTAACTTTTATACAGGACATGGTCTCTTGTTCAAGCTGAGGTAGTATTTTTTGTTTCAGTAGAAAATTCATCAAAATTCTACCGCGATAACCCAGAGATGTCCGAATTGAAATTCCTTTTGACGTTTTTGTTTGTGTAATGCGAGTGGTTTTCGAGCGAGTATTGTACGAAAAATTTTGATTTGCGGTCAAAATCTCATTCACCGTTTTGTTTGAATGTAACCCAAAGTATGATTTAAGGCTGAATGAAAGCAGATGTTTTATGTACAATTCACAAATTGTCAAAATTTTGAACTCGAATAAAGTATCAAAGATGGAGTCACTTGGTTTCTTTCTAAAGACAATTCTCAAAATTTTCTTTTGTAACCGTTCAATTTTTTGAAGCTTATTCAACGTTGTTCCACCAAAAATAAGAAGTCCATACTCAAAAATTGGTACCACTGTAGTTTTGTAGAACATCAAAACGGTGTTGCGACTGCAAGTTCTCCTTAGCCTTGCAATTATTCCGATCCACTTCTTTAATTTTAAACAAATGGATTCCATATGTTTTTCGAAAGTTAAATTCGCGTCTAAAATTACTCCTAGATATTTGTAGGTATTGCACTTCTGAACTGGGCAGTTTTGAATGTTTGTGTTTGCTTTAGTTTCAAAAAAATTCATTACAAAAGTTTTTGACTCGTTTAAATCCAATTTATTTTGATGTAGCCAATGTGAAACTGAAAGAATTTCAGTAATTAATTCTTCATAGGTTGGTCTGCTTTTGAAAAGGAGGCTGGTATCATCGGCAAAAAAATACGGAGTGGATAATTTACAAGCGTCCACAAAGTCATTAAAGTACAGTATAAATAATACAGGACCCAGAACAGAACCTTGAGGAACTCCATTTTTTACTATTAGTTCTTTCGATATTCTATTTTTCCATATAACACACTGTGTTCTTGATTTGAGATATGAAGAAAACCAGCTTAAAACCTGACACCTAATTCCAAAGTTTTCTAATTTTTTCAACAGCAGCGTGTGATTAACAGTGTCGAATGCCTTTTTCAAATCTAGGAAGACCGTGGTGCTATTGTTCCCTTTTTTTTCAAACCTTATGTTTTCCACTACATTTACGAGTGCATCAACTGTTGATCTCCGATTACGGAAACCAAACTGATTTTCACCAAGAATTTTGAATTTCTCTATGTAGTTGAGAATTTTTATTTTCATAATTTTTTCAAATACTTTTCCAAAAGACGGCAAAATCGAAATTGGTCGATAGTTATTGGCATCAGTTTTTGATCCCGTTTTGAAATGCGGTTGGATAGTTGCTCGTTTTAGGCTATTTGGGAAAACTCCGCTCAAAAAAGATTCGTTGATGTAATTAACTAAAAATGGGGCTAAAGTTCTATCAAATCTCTTAATGAAGGTGTTAGTGATCAGATCCACACCATGCGCAAAAGAATTTTGTAGGCTGGCTATTTGTGAAAGCACTTCTACTAAATTTGTTTCATGTAGCATCATAGATTGTTCTTCAGAAAAATTAGATGAAGGAAAGCTTATTTGAGGTAATTTGCTTACTATTTCATCTGCAACATTTACAAAATGTTCATTGAAATAATCAGCTATGCTACTGGGGTCATCAGTTCCAATATTATTGAAAACAAGGTTATAACTCACATCACTTCTTCTGTTCCTGCCTATCAATTTGTTCATGATTTTGTACATTTTCCTTGAGTCCCTACCACAATTTTGAATTTTGTTTTGTATGAAAATTTTCTTTGTGTCGTTCATGATTTGAGTGCTCTTGCTTTTCAGTTGAAGATATCTAATTTTATCGATGTTGTTTTGTGTTCTCAACCATTTTGTTCTTGTGCATTGTTTCTCTTTGCAAAAAGATTTTTTATTCGATTTGTGACCCATTGATTCCTATTTTTCGTTTGTTTTATTTCAACCAAAGGCTGGTGTTTGTCGACTACAAAATGTAAACAGTTACAAAATGCGTTGAAAGATTGATCCGTATTGTTGTTCTGAAATTTGATTAAATTGTTTTCCAGTTCCTTTTTGTATTTTTCAAACAGTATTTTGTTGTTGAAGGCAGACATACTGCGACGTTTAGATGCTTTTATCTTGGGTTTTAGATGCGTTTATCTTGGGCATAATTTTTGTTAAACTGAAAAATACTGGATAATGATCTGTGATGTCGTAACTGATAGAATTTACTATGCATAGATTTTTGTTGATATTTGTCAGAAATAAATCGAGGGATGATTTTGTTGTCGACGTTTTTCTTGTTATACCCGAATCCATTAGGTTTATACCGTTACTAGAGATAACATCTTCAAATTGCTTTTTTATTGGAGTCAGAGATAGCTGATCTATATTGAAGTCTCCACATATAATAAGATTTTGGTTCGCATCCACCATAGTCTCAAGATAGCTGTCAAATTCAGTCAAGAAATGATTTTTATTGAACCCAGGGGGAACATAGTATGTAATCAAAGTATAGTTTTCGTTATTTGTTCTAATTTTTATACCTAGGCTCTCATCATAGTTCGTTGGAAAGCTATCTAACAGAAGAATATCCTCCCTGCAAAACATGGCTACTCCTCCACCAATTCCCACCCTGTTTTTAGCAATTATTTTCTGATAACCTGATATATTGAAGTGTTCTTCATGAGAACCCTCTTGTATCCAAGTTTCAACAAGGCAAATCACAGTTGGTAGGGACTCAAATTTTTGCAAAAAAACCTGAAGTTCCTCAAGGTGTTTGTTTAGAGACCGGATATTAACAAGCAAGACTGTGAATGTTAGTTTTTTGATGCATAACTTTTGTTTTGCTGAAATGAAACACCGTACATATTTTGTTTTTTGTTCATTGGTATATCATTTCCATTGTTTGTTGCGTCCATATCAGGCGAAAAAGCATAGGTTCTTTTGTTATTCATGAATGGAGTAACATTTTGTACAGTTTGCAAACTCTTTCGTTGTCTCCTTTGATAATCCGGTAGCTCGCTGATGTCATCAACTGGTTGATATCTTTCACCATCAAAAGCCCATAAGTGTGATTTCTTAATCTTATAGTGAATGTCCAGTTCTCGAGCTTTTTTTTCAATGATAACATCCTTTTTCGCCAGTTGTTCATGAATGAAAATAGGATTCCCCATCGAATTTCTCAGACCTCTTAACCATGAAGCACGTTTCAGAATTATGTCCCTTTGTTGCAAATACAAAAATTGAACAATAATAGGCGCAATGTTTCCATTTTTTAGTGGGTGGACAATCCAGATTTTGTCGGGATTCAAACTAACCTGTAAGATGTTGTTTACTATTTGTAAAATTGGTGCGAGTACAGTACCATCAGCTGGGATGTCGATGTTAGTAAAGATAAGAAACGGTCTGTTTTGATATCTTTCTACTGCTGTTAATCGTTTTTCTAACTGATAAATGTTGTTTTTTGAAGTAATTTGGTTATTCTCAAGTTTTTCGAGACGATCCGTAAGATTTTGTATGACTAGGTTTTGCTTTGTTACAGTATTTGTAAGTTTTTCAATAATTTGTTTCAGTTCGGAAATATTTCCTGTAGTAAAGTTTTCTTGGTTGGCCATTTTGATAATAAAGCAACGTGAATTTCAAAGATTTTGAATGGCATAAAAAGAGCAAGAAAGAGCAACTGCTTTGTTTGGCTTTGTTTCGTTTTTTTTTTGATTTTTTTTTGGAAGAGTGTAAGGGTGGAAGAGTGTAATTATAAAAGTGTAATTTTAAAAGATAAAGGTGGAAGGAGGCAGTGAGGATTGATCCCCCGGCATCCTTTCTCTGTGGAATATTTTTTCTTCACGTTGTGAATTAACCATAGCTCCAACTCATACAAAACTTTAATGTTTCATTTTGCTGATAATGGTAATTGTGCTAGAGTATAATTTTTTTATCAATCCACCCTAATTTACACTCTTTGTAAAGAGTGTAAAAAGAGTGGAGAAAATGGTGTAAAGAAGTTTTAAAAAATACAATCCTACACTCTTTTCCCCGATAAATACGAGTGGAATACGCATTACACCCTCATCCCCGCTAATTAGGGTTTGAATTAATGGTAAAACCTCGGCCCGAACGAAGCCAACAGTCGAATTAAATTTAGCTTGCTCGTGTGCAATTTTCGGGGAGCCCCCAATGTTGTGTCCACTGACAAAAAAGCAATAACAATTTAACATGAGTTAGAAGTGGGTCTGAAATCAATTTTAGGAGGTCAGGCTGTTTTGATGAAAATGTCACTCGCTTTGAGAATCACGGATGCAATCTTCCATTGATGCTATTCCTCATGAGTTTTTGAAGTCTTTTTACTTGTAAACTTTTTGTTCGGCGATTTTATAACTGAACAAGAGGCTCGGTAATGTGCGTTCGCAGATAATGTTCCAACCCAGCTCATCCACTTAATTGTCTTAATTGGCTACCAAATGAGGAAACATCTTTTTCGTTCAGCAAACCGCTAATGGAAAAAAATAATGCCACTTTAGAGGGCCGATGAAACTTGCTGATAGGACTACTAGAAAAGACAATCATATATATAAGATAAGTATTAAACATTAAAAAAGTTTCATGTAAATTTTCCTGAAAAACACATTACCTCTCCTGAAACGTTCAGGTAGTATTGCCTTACCTGAACTTACCTTTACTTGTCTTAAATTTACCGGCAATTTACCTGAAAAATTGAAAGGGGACCATCTGAGCTTTAATCTGAACATACCTTAAATTAACTGAAAAACGCACCTGAACAGATACGGAAAAATTACCGGAAACTAACCTTAAAAACTTGCAAAATTTACCTTAAAACTTAAGGTAGAAAATACCTGAAAAAAACAAGAAATTCAATTTAGAAGTACTTTAATTTTAACCTGAACTTTTATGGTAACTGTTTTAATTCAAGGTAAATTTATCTTAAAAATTATGGTGAAAATTTATGTTGTTTTTAATGTAAATTAAAAATTGTTCAGGAAAAAGTTCAGGTGGTGCCCTTTACTTTTTCGGATCATTTTAAAGTTAAAACCAGCGAAATTAAGTTACACTTAGGGTCAGTTAAGGTGTGTTAAGGTAACTATCAGGTACGAAAAAAAACCTGAATCGGTTCAAGTACAAATTTCCAGGCAAAATTACCTGAAGAATCAAGTTAATACCGGTGTACCCAGGAGAATGAGAAAAAGGTCTTAGCGCGTTCATGAGAAACTTTAGCTTCTCTGATGGCTAGAAAGTATGCAATATTGATGCCCACGAAAGAACTGCACCTAACAAGAAGTCATTCTAAACGTCATAGATAAGAAACATTCCCAGAATCGCTAAGACAAAAAATTATAATTACAGCCAAAACTCAAACCATCAAGCACGCATCAGATGAACCCTAAACAAAAAAATAATGCGTATTTCATTAGAAAAGATGTGAGACCTGTCCTCGATGCATTTGTGCAGGAGGTCGACAAAAAGAGCAAAAAGGGGCGAAAATCAAAAGTACGTTTCTTTCTCTGAAAACAGTTAATTTTAAAGTGAGAAAAATTATTATATTAAAATTATTATATAACTGAAATCACTATGAGAAGTAAATTATAGCTCACTGCAAACGGTTGTGACCTGTCTTTACAGAAACTATGCTACAAATCCAACCTAAAAATGATTTTAAAAATGACAAATCTGAAAAATAAAAATATGTTTTTAAAAGTAAATATTTTCAAAAGCCATAGCAGACATAAACTTTCAAACAATAGAGATGATTAGCTTGCAACACCTGAGTGATCCAATTATGCATGTTAAAAATGGGAATAAGTCGGAAGACAAGTCTACAAATTAACTAAAAATAGGGGCAGAAGCCAAATCTTCACAAACAATTTTACAATATCTCAGTGTGTGGTGAAGGCACTATTGTTCCTAAGATGTTATTTGCAAGATCTGTATATCATCTATTAGCTCTCATCCGAATATCGAAGGCCCGTCCCTGTGAAGGGACTAAGTAGAAATGACAACATAAAGAAACCCCCCAAACTGACCACTATCGAAAACTCGAAAACTTCTTACGAAATGGTCAAACTCATCAGCCAAAAAATTTAGGGAACAAAAAACTAGTGTTTCAATTAAAAAAATCAAGAAAAAAAGTCGAGAAAGTCCAAAAAAAATTAATGAGGTTGAGTTACATGCTGACAAAAATGAAAGCAAAACGAGGACCGTTGCAAACATTTTTATCTTTTTCAATTATTTTGAAAGTCATTAAAACAATTAACTTACAACTCAAATCGTTAAATAGGTTCAATTATACATCTTGTCGAAGCAATTGAAACCTATCGTTATCAATTATATGGCGTGCAACATCGAAAAAAAAATAAGAACGCAGGAAAAAATAAAAAAAATCTACTAAAATTTGCGAAAGAACTGTGTCTCAGCCCACAAGACATAACCTTTTCCACGATAACTTTTAACATTATCAGTGGACCCCTTTTTAAACAAAAAGCGTTCTTCCAACACTGCATTCTTTCAATTAGTCTTGTCAATAATGTGACATTTTGACAAAGAAACAAAATGAACCTATAAAGTGTGCACTTCTAACAAAAACTCCTTTTTTTCTTGAAAACACGTAGTATCGAGACCCAGGAACATTAAGATAAAATGAAACCGTTAGCAAAACTAAATTAAAACTCATAGGAAAATTGTTTTTTTTTCTTTCTTTACTGATAACATGACAGAAGTTGAGAGAAGTGAGATAAAATAGTGGCAAATTTCAGAAAATCACCGACATTTTCTTAAAACTGATAAATTCAAATTAGTAAGAGACAATATATAAGAATTGAAAGCATTCTCTAGGCTCACTTATAGCTCTTAATGAATTCAATTGGATTTTTGACCGGGAAAGTTTGTGGTCAACAAGAAGAATAACAAATGAAAGCAAAACATAAGAATCCTTTAAAACTTTATGAAAATATATGCTCAAAGCCATAAAAAGCATGAGCTCATTTCTGAAATCATAATAAGCTTGTTGGACCTTTTTGTTGTTAATAATATTTGTCAATAAAAGAACTCTGATATGAGTATATTTTCAGTAATTAAAATAAAAACTACAAATGCAAAAAATTTTTGAAAAAGAAAATGGCAGAATAAAAACTACTATTTTACTGTATGGATCTATGGTGGCATCAAGATTAGCCCTGATATTAGTGCACAACTAAAAAACGCAAAATTGTTTCAAATGTGTGAAGTACATCAGATTGTAAATATAATTTTTCAGTATAAGAAAAATAAATAATGCTTCTTGAATAACTATTAAGCATATATTCGCAAAAAACTTGCAAAATTATAATTCCAGTATGAATGCAACTGGCTATTTTTGTGCGCCTACGAATGTTATGTACGCAGTTTTTAGTTGTCTACATCCAGTAAGCTTAAAGAAAGTGCTAGTGTAGATTATGCTAGAAAAATTTTAGCGTAAAATATGCTAGAAACTCGGATTGAACAATTCAGCAACCCTCCTCTATCTATGAGGAATTACCAATAACACTGCTGTTTATTAGTTTTACTAATTTGAAAAAAATTGGCATAAATTTGGTCAAAAAATACGGAAGTTGTGAATAGAAACAACGGAATGCCGTCTACTATCTTAAAAAGTTCGATAACTACCTTTAAAAATGGAATTAAAAAAATCATTTTAGTTCCATGTTCTACGCTGGACAAGCTTTCTAATGATACCACTCACAACTCTCTACATTGAATTTATCGATCGGCCAAATTTGACGGAACGAAAAATGACCTCTTTCCGTATAGAGTTCCTCCCCCCACTAAAGTGGGTTGGAACAACAAGATTTCAGCGCTGATTGCTGCCACTCAATTTATTCCAAAATTAAGTAACACTAATTTTTTAGTATTAACGCCTCTCTTTGTTCTTTTCGCGATAAAAATGTTCATTTGTCTTGAGTAATTTTATTAAGTAATTTAGTGTTTTTCTGTCTTGCCTTTATGATCCGAACAGTGGATTTGCGCTTTAAAAAATTTTTAACTCCCTTTTGTGTTTCTCCGCTATTTACTCACATTTTGACACAATTATCGGTTCCAATGGAATTTTTATATATAAGAAAAAAGGCGGTGACGTTCTTCAAATTTTGCAAAAGAGGTTTAAATATAAATTTACGGGGTATTCCATATGGTTCTCGATTATTTCTTCATTCATTCAAAAAGCTTTTAATATGAAAAATTCATAAACTCCATAAGCTATTGTTTGAACTTTTGCTGTCACAACTGTAAACAGTATAGATTCATTATAATACTTTTGAGAAAATAGTATTGAAAATAATAAAACCATTGATCAATTCAGTTCATTTATGAAATGTTTTTCTGATGTGCTGTGTGTCTCCAAGTTTAAATAGTCTTTGTCCTTTTGTCCTCACAAAAATTGCCTGACCATATTTTGCTGGATTAAACAAGAGATTTTGCAATTTGGTCGAACTTCCGAAGCATTTGTGGGCTGAGTCCTGGTATCTAGAGTTCTTGAATGCAATTCAATTTTATTTTTATTATTAAATTTGTTTCTGGCTTGCTTGCGTGACTTTTCTGCTTGTCGCGGTTGCTGTGATTCTGGACAATAAAATTGTTTTACATAGAATTGATTGTCATGAACAAGTCCAGGCGTTTCACACTAAAGACTTTAACGTTAAAATTCCGACTTGAATTAGCACAATTGATACGTAAAAAGACAATTTAACGAACTGTGCAAAAAAGTTTGTAGATAAGTCCCTCAGATATTGTCGATAAAATCGCATTAGATTTTGTTTTTCTATCTGTTTCAGATCAATTATGTTTTATGACCATTTTCTGTATCAGTATCGAGGCAATCATTCCAAAATTACAGTTATGCTATCTTTTTATGTCATACGTGTAATCATTGGGTATTTCAGTATAATCATCGTCTTCCTAGTGATGAGTGAATTTAAAACTTGCAAAAATCTTGCAAGCTGACTGAAAACTTGCAAAATTCTTGAAAGAATCTTGCAAGATATCAATCAACGCTAAAAAATGAATCAGGTTACAAATCAGGTTACAACAGTTACTTGCAATAAAAGATCTAATGGCAGCTGACGGATCAAAATTTTTATGTTTTTGTTCAAGTTTGTTCTAGTTGATTCAGTTTTATACAGAGGAGAATCATGTGTAAACTATGATCTGTAATCATCCTGTGAATTATTTACGGCAAAATTTTTCTTTGACAGACGATTATGCTCAGAGCATCTGGAGGTGTTTTGTAAAAAATAGTGTAGTTGATTATTGACCATATAAAACTTTTGTTTACTATCGACGAGAAAAGAAAAATTTCTCTCTTGACGATTTTTTTACAAATAAAAACAACAGAATGCCGTCTACTATCCCAAAAAATTCGATAACTACCTTTAAAAGTGGAATTAAAAAAATCATTTTAGTTGCATGTTCTACGCTGGACAAGCTTTCTAATGATACCACTCACAACTCTCTACATTGAATTTATCGATCGGCCAAATTTGACTGAACGAAAAATGACCTCTTTCCGTATAGAGTTCCTCGCCCCACTAAAGTGGGTTGGAACAACAAGATTTCGGCGCTGATTGCTGCCACTCAATTTATTCCAAAATTAAGCAACACTAGATTTTTAATATTAGCGCCTCTCTTTGTTCTTTTCGCGATAAAAACGTGCATTTGTCTTGAGTAATTTCATTAATTAATTAGCGTTTTTCTGTCTTTCCTTTATGATCCAAGCAGTGGGTTTGCGCTTTAAAAATTCTTAACTCCCTTTTGTGTTTCTCCGCTGATTTATTCACATTTTGACACAATTATCGGTTCCGATGGAATTGTTATATATTAGAAAAAAGGCGCTGACGTTCTTCAAATTTTGCAAAAGTGGTATAAATCTAAATTTTCGGGGTTTTCCATATGGTTCTCGATTATCACTTCATTCATTCAAAAGGCTTTTAATATGAAAAATTCATAAACTCCATAAGCTAATGTTTGAACTTTTGCTGTCACAACTGTAAACAATATAGATTCTTTATAATACCTGTTGAGAAAATATTATTTCAATAATATTTTCTCAAAAGGTAATCAAACCATTGATCAATTCAGTTCGTTTATGAAATATATTTCTGATGTGCTGTGTGTCTCCAAGATTAAATAGTCTTTGTCCATTTTTCCTCACAAAAATTGCCTGACCAAATTTGGCTAGATTAAACAAGAGATTTTGCAACTTGTTCGAACCTCCGAAGCCTTCTTGGGCTGAGTCCCGGTATCTAGAGTTCTTGAATGCAATGCAATTTTAGTTTTATTATTAATTTGTTTCTGGCTTGTTTGCATGACTTTTCCACTTGCCGCGGATGCTGTGATTCTTGAAAATAAAATTGTTTTGCATAGAATTAATTGTAACGAACGAGTCCAAGCGTTTCACAATACAGACTTTGAAGTTAAGATTCCGACTTGAATCAGCACAATTGTTACGTAAAAAGACAATTTAACGAACTGTGCAAAAAGGTTTGTAGAGAATTCCCTCAGATATTGTCGATAAAATCGCATTAGATTTTGTTTTTTTATCTATTTTAGATCAATTATGTTTTTCTGACCATTTTCTGTATCAGTATCGAGGCAATCATGCCAAAATTACAGTTATGCAATCTTTTTATGTCATACGTGTAACCATTATGTATTTTAGTATAAGCATAGTCTGATGAAAACCTTAATACTGATGGCAACCTAAACACTTTTAATAATGGCAATTTATGATTCAAACCAACCCTTTATGACGTAAACAATATATTCCATATATCTGAGCACCCATCTACTGTGAGCCTAATAAACGCTGCTTTTGAACCTCATTTTGTAACGGAAAAATTGTGAATTGAAGTAGGAAATTAATTAAAAGGCAGCTAAGGATTTCATCTCTTATTGTAATAATAGCGACTATGCGATAGGCATGAACAAATGTATGTAAAATGAGATGACGTAACACCATTGTAATTTTTCATTTAATTGCGATGTGATCAAATTTTGAACTTAATGCTTTTATACGGTTCAAAATTGAAGGAAAGTCAGAATTATGTCTGCAAGCTTTTCTGTCCTTCCGTTTAATTCACCTATTGTGAAAACAACAATTACCTCCTCTTTCATAGATTTTAGAGAATCACCACACCTAAAGTATTCCATATTAATGTGAATAGTCCCGATAGGCCTACAATGCAGACAAGCTAAAACCAATCTTAGCGGAACAAAGGAACGCTGTTCACTCCCTGCCTCTCATGCACTGTCGCATGAAAGACGGAAAGTGTGCGGCGAGGAACGCTCAAAGTTCAAAAACATCGAATTACATATTTTTTTTTGGTAACATCTAGATGCTTAAAAGTTTCAACTGGATCATAACTGATTCGTACAGATATATCGAGTCACGTAAATTTTAAAACCGAGAAATAAATCAGGAAAAAGAGTCACTTATTCATTGCTATCTCTCGTGTAGAAACTGGCCGCTGTAATTTTTTGTAATGCAACTAACTGTCTCAATTTATTTGAGATAAATTTTCTTTTGGACTGATTGCTCTTGTTGAATTTCAGTTTTTTAAGAAGCTCCCTTTGTATTGCTAAATAACCAACAATGCCAGAGGTTTTACATCTGTTAAAATTATTTAAATATGAGGTTTCTGAATTATTAAATTCTCAAATTGAAAAAAGTTGTAAAAGTTCATCCGGAAAATTTGCTTCAATTTGAGCTTCACAAAATTGATAGTCAAAAATATTTTTCCTCTGAGATTAACAAAAAATTTTTGAGAGACAGGAGAGATATGTTGGGACATTCTATGCCACGAACAGTCTCCCACAAGCCGTCTTGTAGAGAGTCATTATTGGTTACAGGAATGATATCAGGTGCATATAATAAAGAACTTCTGAACTAAAAACAACATTACTGAGGTACTTCTTATCAGGAAACGCGTAAACTTATTTTTATTATTCTCGTCGAGCAACGTTTGTCATCTAGAAAAATTTCAAAATATTATTATTACCAGCAAGGTAAACTCTGATATAGCATTGTAGTGCGGTAGAGGGGAAAAATGTTGAAAAGATGCGGAAAAAATTAACTGGTTACAATGGATCTTTTCAAGAGTGATTGGAAAAGGTGAAAATGGAATTGGGGTCGGGTGGGAACAGTATGGCGGGAGGGGCGTTTGCATCGTTTGTTGGCGCGGCTTTTGTTATCAAGTCCTCTAACGGTCTGCCGTCTCTGTCTGTCTTTCATTCAAGAACAGAATTAAGTGCAGCTAAATTGACATACAGCTGCAAATAATCCCACCACTGAGAGTGTGAGGGGGTATTTGTTCAGTCATCGCACAAAAACACATATTAATATGGCATTAGTAGCGTATAGTCAAAGCATAATTCAGAGTAATAGTTTAGATTGAAATACACCTGAGCTGTCATAAACAATCATTAAACACGGGAAACTGATCGGTACTCTTATCTACACGTAGGTCATTCAACCATGAACTTCAAGTCAGCTTCATTCCCTTGTTTTCCTTCATTATACAGAGGTATTACATCTTGCTCCCAACAAAAGTTAGTGACAGTCAACAACCTAAAAATATTTTTAATCGATTGGACTTCAGAAAAGTAATGCTGATCAATTATCAGCTAGCACAGATTCAGCCATACCGTATTAATTTTTCCCAGGTCCACTGGGGATAATGATGATTAACAAAGATTAGTAATGGTCACTTTTGATCGGCACCCAACAATTATCACTGTCGAGTCTGGAAAACTTAAAAGTAGTTGATATATTGAGCAGTTTTCAGGGTTTGATAATTAGAAAAGAAATCGTAAATGTTAGGATACATAAATAATTGGGAGGATAATGTTTAACCTCAGAAAAATTTAAACTTTGTGTCCAAATTAAATGACCATTGAGTCAGCAAAAAAAAATCAGCAAAAACTATTTTAGAACAGTTACTTGCTATAAAAGATCTAATGGCACCTGACAGATCAAAATTTTTATGTTTTTGTTCAAGTTTGTTCTAGTTGATTCAGTTTTATACAGAGGAGAATCATGTGTAAACTATGATCTGTAATCATCCTGTGAATTATTTACGGTAAAATTTTTCTTTGACAGAAGATTATGCTCAGAGCATCTAAAGGTGTTTTGTAAGAAATAGTGTAGTTGATTATTGACCATATAAAACTTGTTTACTATAGACGAGAAAAGAAATATTTCTCTCTTGACAAAAATTGAATCTCGCTTGATCCATGTCATAAGGAAACAATTAAAATCTCCTAAGTGATTTTGGAAATAGTTTAATTATAAGAAAACCATTTTCAATTTGTTTTTGATTCTCTAAATTGATGATATTCAACATCTCTCCCCTATCTCATAAAGAGCGGCAGAGGATAAAGCTAAAAACTCAATAAAATTATTTCTTATTTTACTCCATTCAAATGGAAAAAGGGGAACTGATGAAGAAGCACAAATTTCCTAAACCTACGGAAGTTTGACAAGTTCATTGAAGACTCTACCAAATTGTGACAGACCATTCGGTCCATTTCACTCATCGTTTTAAATGTAAGACTTGTAAAATGAGTTTATATTGTGAAATATGGCTACAAAAGAATTGTTTAGAAACTGCTTCAATAGTTTGTCAACAATTTCCACGGAACGTCTAGGCCGGGTATTTTGTAGATTTTCGTGACAAAATTTGTGCCTCATTGCAAAATTTGAATTTACAAAATGATTTAAAACATGCTCACTTCCTTTATTGAAGAACATGGTGATAAACGATGTCCCCATGTTCCACTGTTTTCAACTCTCTTGCTCCACAAAACAATAAATGTGGAATATGATGACAAAATTTTTCAACATATATCTTGAATTAGGCCATTTTGTAGATTCCCAGTTAGTCTAGTTGAGGTTCCAATTGGTATATGCGCTAGTCTGCAAAGTTAAAAGAACTATTGCCCAATATATCTGTGCAGAATAAAAAGAGATATCAACAGGCCGTTTATTTAATTTTCTTAAAGACTTACGATCAATAAAGAAAACAACAAAGTGATATTAGCCTCACTAGCTGAAAGAAAAAGTACGAAAGTTTCAAACGTTTATTATGCGATTCTTCACATTTTTTCCATATCAGTTTATAATGCTGTTTTGATTCTGTCCTTGATGATGATGAAGGCGACGATGTTGAGGACTTGTCAATTGGTGTTCCGGCCTGATCAGCAACTTCTTCAGCAATAATATTCCCTGCTCTCTTATGTTGTTCTCTTCCAATGGTTGGTTACGTCTTTGTTGTTGGAGTCGTTGGTAGCAGTGGCGGCAGTAATTTGTCCGTCAGAAAATATGTCAGTCTATCGGCACTCCTGTTTGCTAGTTTCAGCAGGCTCGTCGAAAAGCGTGTTAATGAGTACGATGAAGTTGTTTTTTGCGATTTCTTTGCACTCTTGGTTGAAATTGTCAAAATG
Organism: Convolutriloba macropyga; assembly: GCF_964194025.1. Taxonomy (NCBI): domain Eukaryota; kingdom Metazoa; phylum Xenacoelomorpha; order Acoela; family Convolutidae; genus Convolutriloba; species Convolutriloba macropyga. The sequence goes on along the minus strand of NC_134469.1, from coordinate 63,783,226 downwards.
AAGCTCTGATGATCTGGTGGTCCTGTTTTCTGAGGATGGTGTGGTACATCTTTATCTTCAGTGCTCTGAGGACTTCCGGTAGATCTTTGACTGCGAGGGTCGATTCGATTGAAGAACGCCTGATCTTTGTATGTTTTGCAGCTTTTGTAGCTGGCTCAATGGTTTCCTTGGCAGTTTGCACAATCGGTGTTTCTCTAGGAACAGTGCAGTTATGCAGTTTGTGATCACCACCACATCCAGGCACTTTTGGTGGGGGTATATACAATTTCCTTGTGACCCTGTGGCATGCATAGCATCGAAAAACCACATCGGGTCTTGAAAGAGGACGGGAAAAAGAAATTCTTCTTCTGGTTGTATCTATTCTCCACATCTGTAACGGTTGTATTTATTATTAGTCAACGGTCAAAAGTGTGTGGTTATTTTCTCACCTCGTGAAAACTATCACTATTTGGCTTGGTGCTTGCTTGGTTCGGCGCAATAGACTATAGACTAATCTTTGCTTGTTACCTCTTGCTGATTTCTGGTTAACTATGTGGATTGATGTCATCTCCTACTCTGACAAATTTAGTCTTTCGAGTTGGCACACAACGTTCCCCAGTGCACGCGTTGAATAGCGAGAAGGCGCTTCTCGAATAGGGTATCACTCGGCTTGGGTCTTTTTGCTGCTTGAGTGTTTTCTGCACTTCTCGTGTCATCTCTGCACGGTTGTAGCAAAGCGTATGAAGCAATCTCGGGTCTGTTGATGACTAACAGCAACAAAGAAGTCACACTTAACAAAGACAATCGAAAATATAAAAATCAAGGCATGCAATGAAGAACAACAAAAGCATTTACTTTGTTAAAGAAAAAAATGCCAATTAAAGTTTTGAGTAAACCCCTATTTGCAACAAAAATAAAAATCAATATTATGACTCTAGTGAAAAATATCACTTGGGTAGTTTTCCTGAAAAAAACCCATTTAGTCAAAAACATGATAAAGAATTGGACCTTATTTGATCAATTTTTGCAATTATCTGCAAACGGATATTACAGGGTCTCCTTGATTAAGCTTGATGTTGGACCGATCACAAATAGTTGATCATACTAATGAAGTATTATTTTACTCAATGAATTTTATTCGTAGGTTTTTAATTTTTAATGTTCTCTGAAACAAAATCAGCTCATTTTTGATACGCAAAAGCGGTTTTAATCTTTAGATACGCTATACAGTATTCAACGCCGGCATCTTGTTTCACTTCATGATGCGTGATGAAAATCTGCCGTTTTCAGCTAAGCAATTTTCGAAGAAAGAAGGTTTTAACTAACGGCTTGAGAGTACAGGTTTCGTTCCACATGTATCGTTACTATTTGAAATCCAATGCATTGCATGAATTTTGTCGGAGAGGGTTTGTTGACGCTTTTTTGACCATATTAGTACATTCAATAAATTTGTCTCGAGATAAACCGTCACTAGTTGACACCAATTTCTGTCAATTTGTTTCCGTCCATTCTATACACTTTTTTCAACTTTCTGTTCGATTATGGCCATAAAGTAGCCTGCTGAGGTTAATTAAAATTTGTCATTCAGCTTCCTGTGAGAAATGAATTGTTGTTGTTATTAATGAGAGGCGGGGAACGCATGGCCGTCTTAATTTTGCTTCCAAAACAACTATCGCTTTTTGAGGCGGGCGGGCAGTAGGGATACGCAAATTAAAAGGGAAATTTCTTTCCAAAGCTAATTATCTCTTGGTATTCAGCCCTGCGGGTGCAGATAGTTGGTAGTAATTAGATGTACAAATGGGTTTGTCGTCAATTCATCACCAATCACAGTATGCAATCTCGATTCCTATGCGCTTCTAAATGATTTGTCGCTGCTTTTGACAGTTTTC
>NC_134469.1:63766358-63776358 GCF_964194025.1 Convolutriloba macropyga | reverse complement strand
AACTTCATAGCTTCAGTATTTTTAAAGCAATCCTTGCCTTTTATTGAATGAGAATTGAGATCTTCAAAAAAGACTAGGTTTGGGTATAGATCACTCGAAATAGATTCTCTGCATGTATAAAAATTCAAACTTATAACGAAATAAATCAAAGACTAATTCAATTTCAATTTCAATTTTTAGTTCAATAAATACAAGATACATAGTACAAAAGTGATGTACATGGCATATAATTATATAATTGAATAAGGACAGTAAAAAGAGCTTAATCAGCTCATCAAGTCACTGCCCTAATAATAACCCTGTCAGCAAGCCACGACCAAAAGCTAGAGCCTATGAATAAAACATATCTGCGAGAGTTTTGTAGTCAATTAAGTATGTATTGATTACTTTTTTTATCCAATTGTTTCTTTTTACTTTTTCAGTTTTTTTAAGTCTGGTGGGATAATATTGTTTTCTTTGCACCAGTTAAACAGCCTGGTAATTAACGGTTTTAGAGACATTTTATTCCCTTCAACAGCGGTTATTAGTCCCTTGTTTTTGCTCCTAGTATTATAAGCTCTTAATTCAGTTGACAAATCTCTTATGTTCAATGACGATTCACTTAGGTATTCTCTGTGCATTTCCTTAAAAAGTTCTCTGACAAAAATTGCGCAGACGGAAAAAAAGTTTAAACTTATCGATTATATGTTTTAAGGATTCTTTTCGGTTTTTTTGAAAATTAATGCTTTTATGATCCTACGGCGACTCATCTCCACGCGATTCAAAGTAGTTGTTGATGTCTTGCCGTACACTAGCATACCATATGATATATAAGGCATTACAAAAGATTGATAGAACAGAAGTAGTAGACTTTTTGGAAAAAATGTCTTATTTTGTATATTATTCAGGAGAACTGCTTTAACTTTTTGGTTACGGTGTCACAGTGGTGTTTTTTGAAAATACGGAAAATATTATCCAGAATGACCCCTAAGTATCTACATTGATCTGAATTTGGTATTTGTAAGCCCATATTTTTTAACGACTCATTTTTTATGCAATAATTGTAACGGCTGCTCTCCTTGTGTTTCACAAAGAAAGTTTTCCACCGCCCAGTTCGTTCTGAGTGGTTACAAAATCTGTCCGGATACTTCGTTTATGCAGTTCGCTTTTGTAAATGTATATCCGCTCTGCTGTAATTACCGTTGCATTGACTATTCAGTTCGTAATTATTGGCTAATCTTAGTTTTTTCAACTATCAATTTGAACTGGATTGCTACAGATCGCACAATACGGGATCTCTTTATGTATACCAGTTCAATCCGATAGAAAAAAAAATCGAAGACAAAGATATATGTCTAAGACCTGTTTGTGCAAAAATATTTAAATTTAAACCTAAGTTGGCTTTTGCTGTTTGTACTCACTAGTTGAGAATACCAGAAGTTGGGGTTGTAACAGTTGAATTTCAGCTTCAATCAATCGTTGATGCAAGACACAGTAACAGAATTTACTGCTCAAGAATAGTATTTTGAATACAAGACACAGTAAAAATTTACTGCTCAGGAATATTTCTAGTTCAAGACACAGTAACACGTTATTTACTGCTCAAGACAATTTGTTTTTGCACTATTTTGCTGAGTTATACTTTAAGCCGTTTTCTGCGGCTGCTACGTTGAGTTCTGTGTTGCTTTTTGTTATTTCCCCCTTTTTCACTTTTTTCTCACGTGACAAACTGTAACTAGAACTAGAACTATAACTAAAACTATTAAATGACTAGGACAACAGAAAGTGTTTTGTTTCTATTTTCCCGCCTACGCACGCTTAGCGAGCTCAGCTCCAGCATCGTCGGCCCTGTTTTCCTTCGTGAAAGCATCTTCGTCCATTGATAGAACTGGAGCGAGCTTCACTACTGGTCTCTTGTAGAATCCATCTTTCGTTCGGATTTTCGCTGATCGAATCACTCCGTCGGAACCTTCAAAGGTTTCGGTTATTCGACCCAGATCGTAATATACACGTTTGTCACTGTCTTCCACTAACCACACAAGATCACCCTGCTGAAGACTTCTGTCCGTTGTGTTCTGCCATTTCTTTCGACTGCTCAACGTTGGCAAGTACTCTTTACGCAATCTATCCCAGATGAGGTCTGCGTAAGCTTGCGTTTGTCGGAAGAGCTTTCTATGATCACCAAATTGCTCTGCACCTGATAGATACGGTAAACAAAGGTTCTTGTTGCCAAGTAGGAAATGGTTCGGAGCAATAGCTTCTAAATCCGTAGCATCAGAACTGACCGGCGTCAGCTGTCTAGCATTCAACGTCTGTTCAACAAGACACATCGTGGTCGACAGAAGATCTTCCGTGACTGATCGACTGCCCAGCACTGCATACATTGCCTTCTTGCACCTCCTAACCAGTCTTTCCCACACTCCTCCAAAGTGTGGTGCTGCAGGTGGGTTGAACTTCCATCTGATACCTTGTTGAATCAGATGTCCTTCAATTTGCCTTTTGTTCCATGCTGCTATATACTCTGCTAGTTCTTTTTCAGCTCCAACGAAGTTTGTCCCGTTATCGCTAATCATTTTGACCGGTATGCCTCTTCGAGCAATGAATCGCATAATTGCGTTCAGACAACAATCAGTGTCTATTTTGGTACAATCTCTATGTAAAGCATGTGAATAGACAGCACCAGCGCTTTTCGTTTCTTCGACCAATCTTTACTGTGAATGGTCCGAAATAGTCTACGCCCACATTCGAGAACACTGTTGATGCGACTAATCGTTCTTCAGGTAGATCTGCCATTACTGGTGCCTTTATTTGGGCTCTTCCCTTTCGACATCTAATACATTTGTTTTTGATCAATCTGAAAGCATTTCGTATGCCTAGGATCCAGAATTTCTGCTGAACTATGTTTCTTACATGTTCAGTACCTTCGTGGTGACTAATCTTATGTTCATTTCGCAAGAATAGTTCAACTACATGGTGCTTCCAATGTAACAGTATTGGATGCTTGGTTTCGAAGTTCAGTTGACTTTTACCTATTCTGCCTTGAGCACGAATAAGTCCTTGCTGGTCTATGAATGGTGAAAACTGGAGAATTTTGCTGTTTTTTGAAATTTCCTTTTCAGCCTTGAGAGATTTCATCTCTTCAGCAAACTGTTCTTGCTGTAGTAGCCTGAAGATGCTTGCTTGTGCACCCTCCCTTTCTTCAACACTTAGTGTTTTTGTTGCCGGTTTGTGTTTTTTGAATACGCGCTGTACGTATGCCATTGTACTTACTAGTCGATTGAAATTGCTAAATCGTTCCCACTGAATCATCGGCTTCTTTTCTTCAAACTTTGCTGAGAAGACCATTTCGTCGTTTTGTTCGTCTGAAGCAAATGTTAAATTCACTTGTTCAGGCCATTCGTTTTCTCGTTGCTTCAACCAGGCCGGCCCAGTGAGCCATTCACTTCTCTTAAGTTCGTCAACATTGATCGCTCGTGTCCCGATGTCAGCTGGATTGTTAATACCACTCACATGATTCCACTGTGAAACATTAGTTGTGTCCAAAATCTCAGCCCCTCTGTTTGCAACAAACACCTGTTGCTTACGGTGGGAGCTATGAATCCATTGCAGAACAGTAGTGGAGTCTGACCAAAAGTTGCAACTGTGAATCTTCGTTTTGTGTTCTTTCACTATCTGTTCTTTAAGTCGCACCGCCATCACTGCTGCTTGTAGTTCCAAGCGTGGTATGGAAAGGTGTCGCATCGGTGCAACTCTGCACTTTCCGATTACAAATGCTAAGTCTGCTGTGTATTCTTTGGGCTTTGAACGTAGGTATGCCACTGCGCACATTGTGTCTTCAGATGCGTCGGCACACAGGAAGTTCCCATTTGTCCTTGGATGTGCTGAAGTATCTTCTATCAATGCTGGCTTCTGCTACTTCTGGGAGCTGGTCTTTCCATTTCAAAAACTCTTCTTCTTCGTTAGGTTCCACTGAGTTGTCCCAATTTTGCCCATTTTCTGTCCAGATGCTCTTCAGGAGTCGTCTCATATGAACACTGAATGGTGCAAACAGTCCAAGAGGATCAAACACTGAAGAAACTAGAGATAAGATCTTCCTTTGGGTGATTGGGGTCTCAACTTCTTTGCTTGTACCTCTAAAAACCTGTAGACTATCATCGATAATCGTCCACTGAAGCCCAAGCACGGATGAACCTTCCTTGCCGGGTTCTACTTCAACCTGCTTTGTGTTGCTGATTGGTCTCAAATCCTCTGGGATTGCGTTGGTTACCAAGTCGCTGTTGGTGATCCACTTCTTCAGTTCAAATCCATGCTTTGAGAGAAGAGGTTGTAGCTGTTTGAAAACCTTGATTGCTTCTTCAGGTGTTTCGACTGAGTTGATGAATCGTCCATGTAGAAGTTGCTTTGGATTGTTTTTGCTGCAATTGGGAACTCGTCCTCGTTATCGATGGCTACTTGCTTCAGAGCGTAGTTGGCACATGTTGGTGAACTCTTTGCTCCAAAAACATGACGTTGATACTCGTAAATTTGCACAGGTTCGTTCATTGTTGCGAATAAAGAACTTGTTATTCTTGCCACAAGAGTCTTAAGCAGCTTTTATCCCGTTCAGGAACTTGCACTTGCAGAAACATTGATTCAATATCTGCGGTTAGGGCTATTGGTCCTTCTCGAAATCTGAATATTGTTCCAATCAATCCGTGTAGTAGATCGGGTCCGGCTAACAACTTGTCATTTAGGCATATATCCTTTTATTTTGCTGCAGCGTTGCAAACACGGCGAACTTTACCCGGTTTGTTGGGGTTTAGTACTGGATGGTGTGGTAAGTACCATTCCTTTCTGAAAGTGCCTTTGACTTCCGATTTACCGAGGATCTTCACAAATCCCTTTTCAACATCTGTATCAATTGACTGTTGATACAATTCTTTTGAATTTGTGTCTCGTTGGAATCTTCGTTCCAGTGAGTAGAGCTGGCCAAGGGCCGAGCCGTAGTTATTTGGAAGATTGGGTTCTGGTTTATTCCAGAGCATGCCCACTTCATACCGCTCGCCTGTAAACTTTGTTGTGCTCTCTAGAAACTTCTGAGCTTGTTGCTCTTTCTTTGATTGACTTACAACATTTATTTTGGGAGCATAAATTTCTATGTCCCACCATGATTGAATATTTTCTGCCACTTTCACATCTTCTGTGAAGGCAAAATGACAAACATTTTGACTTTTCTTGCCTGTCATGGGACCACTGACTACCCATCCTAATTCTTTTAAGACGGCGAAAGGCTAACGTCGTGTTCCAATCTTATAGTCCAGTGGACGTTGAATGTCGTAGGCATCTTGTCCAAGTATGATGCCTACTTCCATCAAGTTGAATGTTCTGTTAGTGAGAACATTCAGGTGTCTGAAGTTGTTCTTCAGTTCCTTGTAATCATATGTTGTGTTTCCCAACGAGATTGATGGGTATGCAAACGCTTCAATCGAATGCACCATTGAATGTAGTACCTTTATTGTGATAGGAACTTTTTCTGTCCTCAAATCTTGCGTCCCATGTATGCCAGCTATGTTCAAGGTAACGTCCGTGCTTTTGGCTTGTAGTTGATCCTTGACACTTTGATCGATGAATGATACTGTTGACCCACTATCGAGGAAAGCGTAGGTAGTCAACCTGTTACCACCACTCTGAACCGATACCGGAACGATTTGAAGAAAACTAGTAACTTGGTTACTCTGGTTGATTGTTGCTGCGCTTACGTTAACTGCGTGACTACCCTCGTCCATTTGGTTTTCTGAGTGTAGCAGTCTGTTGTGCTTTTTGGTACATCCATTTATACCGCACGGGTGGACTTTGCAATCTTTGATTGCATGCCCTTTCCCTAGACAACAATAGCATAAGCGTTCTTTTCTCACTGCCGCATAGCGATCGGTGACATTCATACTCTTAAATATTGGGCTGTTCCATATTTTATGAGTGCCATCCGCTAGTGGACAGTTGTTGTTTTGCATTTGCTTCGTTTCGTTCGCATTCGAACTCGCACTAATATTTGACGATTTTTTGAATCGTTTTTCCTTGTTAGCGTTTGGTCGATCATCTTCCTTTCGTTCGCTCTTGGTCGATGGCATTCCTTCATGGACAAAAGCCATTCGAGCTAACCATTTTTCAAGGGGAGTGAGATCGGGTCTATCTTCTTGACACTCGTCAACGAAGAAGAACCACTTTTCTTTCAAGTTTGGGGGCAGTTTTTCAATTGCCACTTGTAGTGTTGAACTTGAACGCAGATCGCCCTCATAAATGTATTGCTTCAGTACATTAACTAGGTTGCTGGTTGTTATTGAGTAATTAATTATAGCCGTTGAGTCGTGCATTCGAATTGGTTGTTGTTTGCGCAATATGTTAAGCTGAGCGTCGACAATTAGGTAAGGTCGCCCAAACTTCCGTCCCAGGAGTTCCCACGCTTGAGCGTGGAACTTTCCCGAATAGCCCATTCCTGATATAGCTGACTTTGCTTTACCTGTCAACAAAGTTTTCAAGTGGCTCATTTTCTCTGAGTCAGGTATATTGCGATGGTGAACCGTTGCTTTGAACATATTCGACCACTCCGGCCACTCTAGGGGGTTTCCGTCGAACGAACTTAACTTCAACTTAGGTAGTTGACTACTACTGCTTGGTTTATTACGCTTAAACTTGTCTTGTTCCCGGGCTGAGCTGACACGCTCTCCACTTGGTGACCTTGACTTAAGTACACCTTCGCGATTGAAGCTTACCCTGGGATAATTGTTGTCAATCCTAGTTTTCGCACGCTCGAAACTATAATCGTGCAACTTGGAGAATTTATCCGAGTTATCGAGCCAACCGGAAACATCTTTGTTCTTCGGGGTTTTCCAATTGAATGGTGATCTACTTCGAATACTAGGGGCTGCACTTTCATCAGAGTCTGATGCTCTTGCGTCAAGAGCTTGTTTTTCGTATTTCAGTTTGAGTGCACCTTCTTCTTCAAAATGTTGTATCTCCATTTCAAGCTCTTTCCTTTTCAATTCGAATTCAATTTTCTTCAACCTCATTTTTGCTGCAAAGTCTTTCTCTAAAGCCGCAAGTTTTTCTGCCTTTTTAGCTCGTTTATCAGAGGAGGCATTTAAATCATTGTCCTTGTTTGGGTTTCCTTTTTCAACAGTTCGTTGAGAAACTCCTACAACAGACTGTGAAATCTTAGCGGCCTTTGGTTCTGCATCGCTTGTCAATTGAACAGTTTGCTTCTGTTGATCCGTCATGTTTGTTTCTCCTTGAATGTATGGTAGCCAGTCTGCGTTTAATTTTTGTAAGAAAGTTAGTCGTTCGGCTTCGTAACCCTCATACAATTCGGGATCACGAAGAATATTTGCTCGCTTCCGAAGAAGAATGCAAAAAGAGTCGTCAAGCTTCAGTACCTGTTGATAGATGGTCTTGAGTTTGCTTGGTCTATTGTTGTTTTTGATTAGCTCCTAGCCCTCCTGAGTTTTTGCCTTGAGTTGTTGTTGGCAGTTGCTAATCTGTCTATGCAAAATGTCTTGACTCTGTGACGGAGTCACTTCGTTTGTAATTTGGGACTGCAGCTTGAATCTCTACAGTACTTTTATTTATTTGCTTTAATTAAGCCTTGCTATTCAACTTCTAATGCACTTTGCCTAATTGGCTTTGCGTCTTGAATTGCCTGTTGAGTTTTGTTCTCGTTCGTCGATGACTTCGTCACCTCGACTCTTGGGTTGGACAGCAGTTTATTCCACTGTCCGGGTCGGCGGACCAAATGTAACGGCTGCTCTCCTTGTGTTTCACAAAGAAAGTTTTACACCGCCCAGTTCGTTCTGAGTGGTTACCAAATCTGTCCGGATACTTCGTTTATGCAGTTCGCTTTTGTAACTGTATATCCGCTCTGCTGTACTTACCGTTGCATTAACTATTCAGTTCGTAATTATGGGCTAATCTTAGTTTTTTCAACTATCAATTTGAACTGGATTACTACAGATCACACAATACGGGATCTCTTTATGTATACCAGTTCAATCCGATAGAAAAAACAAATCGAAGACAAAGATATATGTGTAAGACCTGTTTGTGCAAAAATATTTAAATTTAAACCAAAGTTGGCTTTTGCTGTTTGTACTCACTAGTTGAGAATACCAGAAGTTGGGGTTGTAACAGTTGAATTTCAGCTTCAATAATTCGTTGATGCAAGACACAGTAACAGAATTTACTGCTCAAGAATAATATTTTGAATACAAGACACAATAAAAATTTATTGCTCAGGAATATTTCTAGTTCAAGACACAGTAACACGTTATTTACTGCTCACGACAATTTGTTTTTGCACTATTTTGCTGAGTTATACTTTAAGCCGTTTTCTGCGGCTGCTACGTTGAATTCTGTGTTGCTTTTTGTTATTTCCCCCTTTTTCACTTTTTTCTCACGTGACAAACTGTAACTAGAACTATAATTATAACTATAACTATTAAATGACTAGGACAACAGAAAGTGTTTTGTTTCTATTTTCCCGCCTACGCAAGCTTAGCGAGCTCAGCTCCAACAATAATATTGCATAATGTCATGCACAATTCTTGGAAGATTTGGCAATACGATGGATTGTCTTGAAAGTTTTATAGACCATCTTGCAAGATAGCCATTGTCTTGCAAGAATCTTGCAAGATAACCATTCGACTAGCAAAATCATGCAAGATAACTCTTTTTGGAAAAAAAGCCTGCCATATCCCAGTGACCTAGTCGTAGCCAACAAATTCTTAAAATTCGCAATACTTGAACATAAACATATTCTGGTCTTTGACAAAGTTAACAGGAAAAACAAATATCGGAAAAGTATTAATACACGACATCAATAAAAAGGTTCAAAATCGCACAACGGTCCTAATTGAGTTCAATTTGAGCCAAAAAACGTTTTAACTTTATGTGGCTTGAGATATAATCAAATTAATCTAAAATTTTATTTGGAAGATAAAGACTAAGCTTAAATTTTATACAAAGAATTTGATGTTTATATTTAAATATAGCGTTCTCCTTCATCTGTTCCTGAGTTGTTTGTTGCTCATATGCAATGACAAACACATACAAACACACACACATACCTTATTTCACACACACACATACACTAACCTAACACACTAACACACAAAGACACGCACAAACACACACACACACACACACACATACGCACACGCACACACAAACACACAAACAAAACTAACCCACGTTTTTCAAAAAAAACTATGTTTTTGCATGCTCAAACATCTCTAGTTTTAGTTTCTCAGTTATTCCTCCATTTCCATAAAATTACACAGAGCAACTTTTTAGACATACATGGTGGATTTTAAATACTCATTTTTGGATGTCTTTGATTTTTTGAAAGAGAACTTGCAAGATATTCATTCATTTTGTACGATCTTGTAAGATAACAATATTTTGCAAGATTCCTTTAAGATCTGCAAGATAACTATCCAGTATCGACTGGGGATAACACAATTACTATATTTGAAAGTTTTAGCTTTTTCAGTTGAATTGAACAAAGAATTAGGTGGGAAAGATTACGAAAAAAGTTTACAATAGGGAAATGGTGAAACAGTACAGAATTGTTTTTTGTTCTACAGAAGACTTATAATTGTTTTAACTGCACGTTGCATACATAATACTGAGCTTGGATGATTCTTTAATTAAAAAATTATGCGTAAATCATGTTTTTCCTCCTGATTTTTGTTCGAAAAATCAGCGTTGTTGTGCTGCTTATAACACTTCTTTGTCCTTCCATTTTTTTTGCAAATGAAATGCTTACCAGGTAGCAAATTAACTCTACTTTGCGCTTTATAATTGATCGCTCAAATTATAATCTAAAAAAAGTTAGATTTCAAACCTGAGATTTGTTTCTCCGCCGATTTGCAAAAGTTTGTATCTTTTTGTCCATCACCGAAAAATTAAAGTTTTTGAGCACATCGAGAATAAATATATTGAAGATTTGAACCCCTATAATATTTGAAAATATTGTATATAGGATCGAATG
>NC_134469.1:63664936-63764936 GCF_964194025.1 Convolutriloba macropyga | reverse complement strand
ATATATATATATATATATATATATATATAAAGAAAACATTTGTTTAGTGGAAAAGAGTTGAGGAACTTACTCTTTTTTATTTGTGGAACTCTTATAGCTTTCTAATTGTGACTTTCAAACTTCACATGGTACCATTTTTCACCACTTTTCATTCGAATTATTTTTTATATCTTTTCCATTACTCACTCACATAAGCGAATCATAATTTGGCCTTTTTCGCCGATCCCCTTGCTTCTCTTGGTACCAGTTGCCCCTATCTCTCAGTTATAAATTATTAATTAATGATGCTCAAAATCACATAAACTCTCAGTTCAAAAATAAACAAGCAAATTATTACTAATCTGAGCGCGAGAGTGGGCCGCTGCTAATCCACTGTGGATGAAATCCGAAAATGGACTCCTGCCTCCCGTAAATAATTTAGCCATTTCCCGGAAATTTTGATCAATTTGAACTCAGATTGTTCTTGATAAAAGTTCGAGATTTTTGTGATTGTCAATGATTTTAGTGACGATTTCGGAGGGATTTTTCGGGTATACTGGCTTCTTAATAATAACGTGCTTCTGAGATTTGAACTTTGAACGATTACGCGTTTTATGTCATTAATATCCACCAACTAATTGTTCACCCCGCTCCCCTCGGGGTCTTTGTTATACATTTTCCATTTATTTTTTTAAATTAGCTTCTGCCAGCGTCCCGGTGAAAAACGAACTCACGGGTGTTAATTTTAGGCTTTCCGATCTGTTTCCTGTTTGTTGTTGCTCCCATTCTGGTGTTGGCCGTTCTCTATGGACTCACGTGCTGGACACTGTTGAAGAGTGTGAGACAGTTCAGACGAAACAACCCCTGCAACTACAACCGACAGTCTCCAAGTGAATTTGCCACCACTGCAGGTGTTGCTGGTAGCGATGGCAAACACAGTGCGCCACAGTCCCCTGCATCCACCAAACACGGTATCAACAACAACGCCAGATCAACCACGAAATACTCACCTGTGCATACCTCTATAATGAACGGGTACGTCATCTACTAATATTACTTTTAAAACGAACAGTTGGAGAATAAAATGTGAATAATATTGAGTTAAAAAAGCCAAAAATTGAAAAGTTAACGTTAAGAATAAATGCTTTACCAGCTGTCCTGATAATTATTATATGGTCAGTTGAAGCCTCAATCCCCGAGCTTGAATCGACAGCAGACACTGCAATACACGTTTGATTGAAGTTATCTCAAAATCGTTTGGGGGTATAATGTAGTCAGGGGTTTATGTATTTTGATCTTTGGCTCATTCGTTTTATCAAAACAAAAATAAAAAAATGTTTCATATCACAATACAAAAACGATGAATTAAAAATTTGTAATTTTTTTTGTCTTTTTTCTATCTTCATCTGTGATACTCACTGACTTTATCACTCGAAAAAAATTAACTTGGAGAGAAAAAAGAAGTTGTGAAACAATTTATTAACAGAACTAAATCAAATTAATTTAGATTTTTTGGGATTAGAAGAATATACGGGGAAAACTTAGGCAACAAATTTAACCTAGATGGTAATGCTCAATATTTTTTAAAAAATGATTAACCTTTGGTCGTATTCAGTACTCAAAGGGAAGTTTTTCAGCTCTCTTCCTGACTTTGGGGATAAATCTTTTTATTGTTAACAAACGAAGTTTGCTGCAACAACATTAGTCCTTAGTCCTACGGTCTTTTACAATGCAATTTTTCGCTTGACAAGTTTTTCGCCTCATAATCTTAAATTCTTCTCCTCAAAACGGGATGGATAGATAAAGCCCAGCTCGCTACTACCGAGGACAATCAATCGCCGGTCGTTTGAGATCAATTCGCCCGACGTTAACTCACCCTTGTTTATTTTTGTTCAATTCTATGGTTTTTTGGAAATCCTTTTTGGAAATCCTTTTGAAATAAAATGATCATTTGATGTCTTCACAGTTGTTTTCATCAACTTGTTTACAAAAAATGGCAGCTGTGCCTTGAGCAGCTCTCATTAGTTGCAATATGTTGCTTTTATTTTCATCTTGAAGCAAGGCAATTTTTGCTATCGTGATTGAGTTGCTAGTTCTTAAAAAGTGAAGTGAGCCAGAGTTTGAAGTTTTTAAACAGTTATGGACTCTAGAAACAGAAAACCGCCAGAATTAGGATCTTTTGTTTCTTCAATATGTTTTCAAAATCAGAGAACATGTTTGAGAAATTATCTCCAAATCTAGAGCTGGTTTCAAAATCAATTTGCATTTTGAGTTTGATCTGCGAACTGATAAAGTTGAGTTTCTGAGAGTTTCGGTCAATTCAAAAACTAATTTATTGTTTGATCGAAAAACTCAATAATAAAAACACAAAATTTTTTCTGCCAAGTTTAAAACATTCGATTTCTGTGAAAATTTGCCAAAGATTGATCTGAACTCTTCGGAAAATTATGTCGCTTCAAGGAGTGATATAATGTAAGCTTTCCGAGGGCTCACTTTGTTTATACTATCAAATATCTGCACTGTACGCCAACATAACCGTTCCTTCATAAGTTAGACACAAAAAGAGAGGCAGAGTACAAAACAGTTATAAATAAAAAAAAAATTGGCAAAATACTTTCTATTGGCTATAAATTGCTATTTAAGGTATGTTAAAACAACAATTTTTTTTAATTCAAGCTGAATGTACAATTTTGTACTTAGCTTAGGCTGCCTAGCTGGGAACTGACTAGCGCCCAAAACTGTAACAAATTGAAAGGGGTGTTTTGCTGGCTCCCGGACTTCTATTGGCTAGTTCCTTTGTCTCCACGCTAATCTTGTCGGCTGTAAGAAACTCTAGTTGGAATAATGAATTCATTGGATTAATCAAAAAACATCAAATGAATGAATAAGAAATGTAAAAATCAAAAAATTAAATCAAAATTCAACAAAAGTTTTAATATAAAATGTGGTTCAAAACTTGACCTTTTTACTCAAATTCACGACTAACTAACTACTGTTCTCTATCACAACAGAATTTCTCGGCACAAGAAGCACTCCAAGTGGCTCGCAATGAAGCCGCTTGATCTAACTGCGGTTCTCCAGTGTTCTCCGATATTGTGATATTATCAAGTCAGTTCAACTCTCTCTAAATTTTTTTTTTGATATTACAACTTCTCTACAGTTCAACTCCTCAGGTATAGCTCTGTCATGGTACTGTTGTAGTGTTTTTTTGGTGATTTTGTTGATCTACTCCTTTGCATTCAATCAATTAACAACGTACAAGCAAATTCAAACAAAAGAATCTGTTCATTTCTCAGTTTGGACCACATTAGTTATATCTTTTTTACGTAAAGTTTGTTTTGACTTCAAATGAACAATTGTTTGACCTGAACGCCTTCTTTAGTCATTGCTCACTTCTACTCAACCTGTTCAAACTAACACAAAAACAGTATCAGATTTATGACGCTACCAATTAATCAATGATCAACCACTCAACTCAAGAAATTAGCTTTGTTGGAATTTAAAGTCTCCCATGGGATCTATGAAATATATTTGGAAAAATGATAACAACGGAACTTGCCACGTAGTATGCACTAACTCCCTACCAAGTTTGATCACGCTGAGGTAGATACCTGATGATAAATAATTCTTTTAAATTCGGTCCCCCAGAGGAATTATTTAGCACCCATTTAACTTGTGGGAACTCATTTTTTGTTTCCCAAAGATCTGATTTTCGAACTCCATCATCAAAAAACAATTGATTTCAACCTGCTTGTGTAACTCAGAGCCGTAATAGCTAGTGATTAAATACAGGAAATTAAATGAAGAAAAAAAACTGGACTGATAAGATCTGACACTCAAGAAGTGAAGCTATTCCACTTTACTGAAGCAATTTTCAAACTGCTTCTTCCATCGATGCTTGAAGGGATGGCCGCCTATTTCATCGCCAGGCCGTCCTCTCCCGTCAGGTGGTCCCCTCCTCCAGCACCATCTCCTCATCACCTTTAGTTTGGTCCATCTCTTGTTTCGAATTGTCTCGAGCCAGATTGAGGCTCTCAATATCATGTTCTGAGCACCGTTGAGCCAGATTTCTGTCTGATTGCAGGACAGCTGACTGGTCTCTTCGATCTGCTGAGTACCGAAATCATCGTATGCATCAAGAAGTATTGAAAATCCACAAATGAATGGAACCCCTTCCCTCTTTTCTGATCTTCATCCCTCGATGAAGATGAAATCGTGCCCTGAACTCCTACCGCTATTTTGGATTCCGTTTGCAACTCTCGGCTTGATCAACTGAAAACCAGTGTTTGGCATTGATGGCAAAAATTGAATCTCGAAATTTCTATTGAAAAACTCCGTTTCCATTGTTCTCAATTTCTCGGTTACCTTAGTACTGTGAATCAGCTGATGCTCAAATTTCTAATTTGACTTTCTTGCCAGTTAGTTTGCTCATCAGTTGCTAAATCCTCCGTTGAACTGCGAGCCGCACGCGCGTCGACTAACATCTGAGAACAAATCCTGGATCCCATGTCCTCCCTACATGAGCCGCGCAATTCTGCTGATTGCTCACTGTGACTTGAGCCGGCCTCCCTTTTGGTTTTCTTCCCTTTCAGATGTCGCCTTCTGACACCATTTTCGAAAATTCCGTGAGGCTTCATATAGCATTTTGGGTACTGACTTCCAAAACCAACACTGTTCAGCCTAGCCGTTCTCCGATGTCCTACCTTTCGTACTTGATCTGACACCAAAGCTCATGAAGAGCTGCACCAAAGCTCTCAAAATTTTCTCAAACAAAGAAATTTCAGCAGTTCTCCAATTGTTATGACAAAATAAGACACTCAGTCTTTCCTTTAAAATTGGGGTATTCGATAAAATCTTGCTTACTTAGGCCTCCGATTTGCGCTCAGTATCACTCTCCCGCACCTGGACAGTCTCCCCTCTATCCTCATCTGGTCACGGGTCTCCAAGTATAGACAACTTTTTTTCCTGTGTGGCCCGAAGCTCGGACCTACTTAACCACGACTGGTCCTCAACACCTAAGGTACGATTATAGCTCCTCTGTAATTCTTGACACTCCTAAGAATCAGGCCTGCAGACCTCTATTACTCCTGTTTTGCAAGCTTGTTTTCAGCATGTTATTAACTGAAAAAAAACCCAAATCGTTCTATTGCTTCATTGAAACTGGAGAGTTGATTCAGCTCTCAGGCGGATATCCCTACAAATATACAATCAATACGAATCTCTGATGATTTTTTTTCATTTGAAAACTGCAACTCTAGCTAAAGACAGCACTTGTAGTCTGCGTTCAAATGAAATGTTCTCTGGATGGACGACTGAAACCACTGTAGTCAATTTATCAGGGACTTGAACTTAGTCAGCTTTAGACGTGCTTGATTCACTAATTTCAATAACTTCTGTTCTTTCGCAGCAGAACTCTATACCTTAACCCCTTGAAAGAACTTGAATCCTATCTCGTCTATTCAACTTTTGGGGTCTTCGGACTGCGCCCTATCATCTTGAAAATCAACAACTGACGGTGTACTAAATTCTAAATCTGCCTCAAGCTGTTGAATCGCTGTATCCCCTTTGTGGGTTAATAATTGCACACAGCTTTACTTTCTTCCTGCTTCTGTCACCCTTTATGATACTCCTTTGAATCTGTTTGCAATTGTTTCGGGCTTGTCTGAATATGACTACGTACAATGCCATGGGATTACCGCTTCGAGGACGAATGGAATCATTACTTATCGTTTTGACATTTTTTACTTTTTGAAAAGACTCCTCTTCATCTCTACTAGTTACCCCACCCCCTCTCCCATTTATACATGGGTCTTCTTCTATGGGGCTTCGATTTCTTCATCCAAATTAGCTCTAAGATTGTCCTCGATTAAACAATCTGCAAAAAATTTTTGAATGGACACTATTGCTTGGATACCAACTCCAATACCTCACACTCGGGTGACAAGAGATCCAACCATTCGCTCTTTGTCTTTTGAATACATCCACACAACTCATTCTGTCCAGAGGCAAACTCAACTTCCTCATCCTCATTGCCCTCATGGTCGGAGTCGCTCATGGGGAGATATTCAATTTCCCTATCATTTGCTAATGAGTTGTCAACGTCATAGAGAAAACCTTCAGGAGTAACAACTTTCTCTAACTTCGATAGCATTTTTCCATACTCCTTTTCTGTACGTTTACATGTTTTTCAATGTCCACTGCTGTCCTAACCAACTACTGGCGGTGCCTGCCTGAAAAATTCTTTTTCCTTGCCGAACCTGGCCTTCGTGTCTTTTACAAAATACTACTCTTCATCAAAATCTTTCCTCTTGTGTCACTCTATTTGGACCATTCCTAACTCTTTGGCAAACTTTTACATTCGAATTTTTTGCAGCAACTTGTCCACCATTTTTTCAGACTATCATCAGAGACCAACCACTCATTGGGAATTACAATTTTTTCCCGTCCCATTCTCTAATCATTCATGTACCTTATGCCTATTTGGTGTTCTCCGTCATTTTGTAACATACCCCGCCTCAATTGGTCGGCATGTTTGTCTTCTAACTGAAGTAAAGCAAAATTTTGTTCTACATGATGCCTCAAATTTGTGACCCCAGAGTCTTCAATTGTGCAAGCTACCTTCACTGAATCTCTACTAATTTCATTGAGCTCAGAGTTTTCGTCAGAGTTCTCATAGACCCGTCCGCTTATCTTTTTACCTTCTTGATATTTCGGCCCGTCTGAAAGTTCTATTAACCCACTACGGCCCTTCAAGCTACTTAATGTTCACAAAAATCTGTATTCTTTGCAAAAACATCTCTTTGTTGATGAAGCTGAAGTATTCTTCTAAGCTCATTGCTGATCTCCGAAACCCCGGTGGCAAGCCGCTAAATGCTTCCAAAGCTCAACCTCTCAGGAGACAAAGAATCGACGCTATTGCTTGATCCTCATTTATTTGTGGCAAGTCTACACCGTCAAGGTAGTACATCCTACACACCTCCCAATTCGGTAATCTCTCTGACGGAAAATACTTAACAAACGAAAACGCACTCCAATCCATTTTTTCTAGCGTGATCTCTTTTTCAAAAAACAATTTTGTGCACTTCGTGTTCCTCAGCTCTAACAGTATCTACTCCCTCTAAGAGTCCTTTTGTCTGAGAAGATTCCTTAACCACTGATTTCTGCTCAACCCAATTCTTCTACTCCTATCTGTTACTACTGTTCCTCTAATCTGACATAATATGCTTTGCCAATCTACGCTTAAACCCTGCTGCTGTTGAACCACCACTGACCTATTTTATGAATTTTCTTTGCTCTCTCCTCAGAGTTAAATTTTCCGACTCGTGTTCTTCCAGTATGAAAACGAAACAAAAACTGGTAGAAATCGATCGCCTTCCCTCACTCTCTCTCTCTCTCTACTCTATTTTTACAAACCTTACACACACAACTGTTCCTTGCCAAAAACCAGTTTACCAATTTCTTTTTCCGAGCTCTCGAATTTTGCACTCTGAACATGCCTTCTTTCTTCAAGAACAACTAATTACTAACAAGAACAGTTGTACTGAACTTGCTCTCACTCAGCCTCTCACTTTAGAATACCTCTTTTTCTCACTCTTTTTTACCTCACCTGACATATCACTTGATCTCGGCCAAAGCCCTGTAACAACTTTCACTAGGAAAACCGACACTCTACTCAATTCTCTGCACAAACTCAGCCGAACGCAACTTATGCTCTTGACTCACTCAAATCTCACTCTCTCAATCCTCTAGTCTCAAGAACAACTTAGCAAAAACAATACCAACACTATAGCTCCAACTATACTCCTCTACTCTCCATACCCGCACTCTCTTTCTCCTTTTCAGTAATGCTTTAAATTGACTCTGTCCACGACATTCTCTTTCTTCCTCACTCGTCGGCGCACAAGTCAATTCTCCTTCTTTTTCTTTTTGTTCGCGCTTGCAAAGCATAAAATCCAACTGCAACCACCGCAAAAAACCTTGAGAGCCCACCCAGGAGCGCTACTGTTGAATTTTGTACTTCGCTGAGGCTGACTAGCTCGGGACTGACAAGCGCCCAAAACTGTAACAAATTTAAAAGGTGTGTTTTGATGGCTCTCGGACTTCAATTGGCTAGTTCATTTGTCTCCACGCTAATCTTATCGGCTGTAAGAAACTCTAGTTCGAATAATGAATTCATTTTTGTAATCAAAAAACATCAAATGAATGAATAGGAAATGTAAAAAATCACAAAATTAAACCAAAATTCAACCAGAGTTTTATTATAAAATTTGGTTCAAAACTTGAACTTTTCAGTCAATTTCACGACTAAGTAACTACTATTCTCTATCACAACAGAACTTCTGAGCACGAGAAGCATTCCAAGTGGCTCGCAATTAGGCCGCTTGATCTAACTGCGGTCCTCTGATGTTATGAATTTATCGAGTCAGTTCAACTTTGTCAGCAGTGTTTTTGTAATCACAACTTCTCTACAGGTCAACTCCTAAGCTACAGTGCTGTTATGGTACTGTATTGATGATGTTGTTGTTCTACTCCATAGTAACTAATCAAGCAGCAACGTACAAGAAGTATCAAACAAAAAAATATGTTCGCTTCGCAGTACGGAGCACATTAGTTATGTCTTTCTCACGTACATTTTGTCTTTCTCACTTCAAATGAACAATTGAATGACCCGAACGCCTTCTTCATACATTGCTGACTTCTACGCAAGCTGATCAAACTAACACAAAAACAGTATCAGACTTATGAAGCTACGAATTAATCAATCGGTCAACCACTCGACTCAAGAAATTAGCCTTTTTGGAAGTTTAAAATTCCCCTTGGTATCCATAAAACAATTTCATAAAAGCCACAACGATGGAACATACCCGGTGGTATGTGCTACCCCTCTACAAAGTTTGATTACGCTGAGGTAATTACCTGATGATAAATAAGTCTTATAATTTCGGTCCCACCAGAAAATCAATATTGCACCCATTTAACTTCTTAGAACTCTTTTTTCTTTCCACAAATATCTGGTTTGCCAAATGGTTTTGAATTGAAATCGAACAGTCTTACTGACAATTTGTTGGTCACCGACTTTTGAAATTCAAGTTCTATCATTTTCAAATGCGACACTTCTGTGATAAAAGTAGGATTTCCCAAATTCTACCCTGGTAATCAATTTGGAAGGTTTCAAATAAATAACTGAAACGTCAAAAATGACACTTTTTTACTTTGTGTGTGTGTGTGTCTGTGTGTGTGTGTGTGCGTGCTTTTGTGTATGTGCGTGTGTAAGTGAACATGTGTGTGTTTGCGGTGCGTGTTTGTGTGCATTCTGTAAGATGTGTGTTAGTGAGTTTTGACATTTTTTTAAATTGTTTTGTAAGATCTTGCAAAATTTTTCAGACACGTTTGAGGGAAAGGCATTTTGGAATGAAACATCCTTGTCATAAAATGTGGAATTAGTGTCGGTCCCTGGTTTGCAAAATGGGTCATGTCAATAAAAACTAATATGAAAAAGGAAAAGGACTTGGACACCTTTCCTTTGACCAGTTTTTGAGCTTTTTTGTAATTCCAGGGACAATAACTCAATAATTTCTCGTTATGACGAGGTTCTACCGAGCAGCATGGCGTCCGTTTTAGGGTTCATAACAAGTGTGAGCAATTGCAGTTGAATGGAGTGGCCAAAGCAACAAATAACTCCTCCTCCTCTAGCCCATACAGCCCTGGATGTACTTCCACAAACTCAAAAAGCTTCAATTTTCCTGACAATACCTCCAGGTCAACAAACACTCCGGGCTCACCTACAGCCAATGTGAAAAACGAGGCAGTTGCCAGACGATACAGAGCAACGTGCTTGCTGTTATCTACAGTAGTATCACATAGTCTGCTTTGCACACCATTCATTGTCAATCAATTCATGAGCGCTTTCAAGGGGGGTATTTACCCTCAGACCACCGTCGAGGAAAACATTAACCTCTTTTGCACCCCAATTCTTGTCACCTCTAGCGCACTCGTACCCCTAATATATCTGTGTATAACAAATTGTAACAGCAACAAAAATGTGCGTCGGGGAAATGTCCCCAACAACCAAGCCCAGCGGGCTAGCAACCGAATACCATCCTCAAGTCTGAGAACGGCAAGCCAAAAACCCGGAAATGCAAATGACAGGTCGCCCTATAGTAATGTGCTGGTGGCAACTGCTTCAGCAACGGGCGCGTCCACAACTCTTTCCAGTGTGTGAACTGTTCATGTTTGCCAAGTTTTTATTTTGAGTTCCTAGCGATGGAAGGAAATTTGAAACACAACATTCTCATGCTGGAATTAATTTAGGGTCTTTCCCATCATGCCCCCCCCCCCCCCAGCTTAGTGGTCAGATAACCTATAGCCCCCCCCCCCCCCCCCCCCCAATCATGGTAATTAAACCATAATGGGGGCTCTAATTTCCGGGCTCTAATTTCATTGGGGGGGGGGGGGGGGGCTATAATGGGAAAGACCCTTAATTTATGCACATAATCACACTGCCAACGATTCTTGTTTTGAAAAGCCAGAATATAAATTAAAAACTTATCTTGGCAGAGTCGGTACCCAAAAGTGGCAGAACTATATTCCTATCTAAAATTATTACCGGATTATTGTTAGTTGAATCCTCTAAGCTAATCTTGATGTTTTTTTTCATGTATTGATATAATACAATTTGGTACCGGCTCTGCGGCGATTGGAACACAAATTATAAGGTTTCAAGTCGCGTAATTTGTGTTTTCATTTTTGTCATAACTATATTGTTATTTTTGTAGCTACTATGGATGATGTTGTCTATAAAACACTAGCTCTATAAGTGGGCAGCAGTAGAAAGATCATTTCAACATGTGCACTAATGATATCCTAGAGAACCTTAATTAAATATAAAAGCATTTATGTTAGGTTTTTATAGGTTAGCTGCCCCGAGAAAACTCGTCAGGTTTTCTTTCAATGATAACAATCTACTAAAAGACTCGATATTGAGGCTGAATTGCATAGACCTCGCGAAGAATAATCTGTCTGTGACTTTATTGATAAAAGTTCTTTTGTGTTTTTGTTAGGTTTCATATCCAATTAGCGCTGTATATTTATTTTTATTTTTGTTTAGTTTTCTTAGCTTTCGATGGTAAAGGATAGACTGATGATATATGTATTAAAATACAATGTTGTATCCATCTACTTTTGTTTTACACGACAATTAAGACCCCGGATATGGACAAATTTATCTTCGCAACGTTCAATTAGCTTAATACTAGAAGGTTTTGATGCAGCATAGTTGTGGTCTTCGGGTAATTGTGCTAAAAAGAGGAACAAACGAAGTACATATAGTGGAATATAATGATGAAAATGTTATTGACTTTTTAGACAGTCGCTTACTATGTTTCTCTCAATGCTGTATTTAAGACAGATCCTAAAAACTGAGACGCAGTTGCATAATCAATTTCAGTGCCTGATCATCAGACACATTCTTTTTATTACAAAAACTTATTTCAAAGTAGTATCTGTTTTGCATCGTTTCCTGGAATTCATGCACATACCCACCCGGCTAGAGGAATTATCGAAAGGAAAAAAAGAGCGCAGTCATCCTGGATTTTGAACAACTTTCACTCAAAACGTCTTCTTGTGGGGTCTAAGCAGGCACAACTATTGCTAAATGGATCAATGCTTAATTCGTACTATCATCTCTTAATCGCATGCCTAATGTGCCAACCATAACTTGGATATCTCCTAGAGCAGTTCTCTCCTTTTCTCTTCTTCTTCCATGGTTTTATTTCTCAAGTTCATTTACTTTGAACAAGCAGAGATTCTTGTCACGCTATGTCATTCTTATCTTATGGTCAATTTCCATAAAATATCTGCACGATCTATCACTTTCTTTTTTGTTCGGGATGAGCGGAAAACAACCAACGATTTGAGCCGAATGAGGTGAAAATGCAAGAACTGAACGAGTCGATCAAGAAAATGCAATTACTTCACGGAACGTCCACTTGAATGTCTTTCATTCCTTGAGCGGAATAAGGGGAGGAAAATTTGCATAATATGCCTTTGTTTCACATCTTAAGATTCAGGTCATTAAAGGCATTAAAGGTCATTAATGGCATTAAAAAGAGTTCTCTTTCATTATCAGATGTGATTTGTTGCAGAAGCAACGTTTAATATCGTATAGCTAATCAAAAGTCAATGCAACAAGAAAAGACGCATTAATTATTGAAACTGCACAACAGGGATCAGACACCTTTTTACCGCCATCCTCTCCCAGCTTCAGTTACCGTATTGAGAAAGGTGAGAGACGTGGTGTTAAAAGCTCCCCTGATCAATTCCTAGAATTACTCTCGAGCAATTCCTTGAATTTTTATCTCGACTACAACAACTGCACAATTTATATGCCTGTGTAGCTACACAGGCATTAAATTGTGCAGTTGTTGTAGGCGAGATGAAAATTCAACAAAATTTCATCCCAATGTTCCAATGACCTAGGAAATGCTCGACAGCTCGGCTTTGTCTCAAATTTCCATAATTTCTCGATGGCGGTGCAAAAAATGTGGCAATATACATCATTACACTTAAAAAAACGTTACAATTGTATAGTTACTCCCCCAAGTGGAGCATACTTCAGTTAATAATAGAACTACTCTTATCCATTAGAACGGCTTCCTCTAAAACTCGATTTCTTGAATATCTTTATTAATGAATGAAGACCAAGTTCAAAAAAACGTCCTAAGCAACATGGAAGCGAATTCTAATCAGCAATATGTCTTTTTTTTAGCCCCTAATACTATATTTATTAGTTTTTTACAATCCAAGGATTGAAATGTGATGGTGCTCCGTCTTTTTACAATTCAAGAGTTAGATTGTATTGATGGTCTGTCTTTTTTTTGTAAGATGTTTTCACACTTTTTTTCATGACTTTGAGCTTTCAAAACGGGATAAACAGGTAAAGCTCAGCGGGCAATAATTATCATTAGAGGCCCTTAGCCGCGTTCAGTAGTGCTTAGAGTGCTGGCAAAGCTACTGGGAAGGCCGTATTTGAATGTCAAAAAGTTATTTTTAGGAGTTATAGAGCCGAAATGTTGCATTTTTTCGCTGAGGTTTATAAAAATTGATAAAGACCTTTTGCAAGACGTAATTAATTCTTATGACCATTTTATAAGCTATATATTTTGGTACTCTAAACAAAAACACGTAAACAATTTTTTCAAGTTAACTAAAAATTTGTGATTTTTTGAGTTTTTCAAGCCCGAGGTTTCAAGGAACCTCCTCCAGTGTTTTATATCCGGCTACTGAAGTAGTTTTTGGTGGTAATGGAACGGTTTTATACTTTTTATCATCACGAATTTTAGCAAATTTGTGATAAAAGGTGCAATTTTTCAATTTGGTTGACAATTATTGTCATTGTTTATTCTAAGGGCAATATAATGATTTTCAGGAATTTAATATCACGAATTTAATAAGTTTTTGGATAAAACTTGCTATTTGTTCCAGCTTTCTGAAAATTTGCCCTATTTTTTAGTAGTTATATCTCCACTGGCCAGGGAACCTGCGCTAGGGTTTGACAGTATAGTTCATAATTGCTGGTTGCAATGGAAAGATTTTCAAGATTTTAATATCACGAACTTTAGCTTTTTTTTATACAATGCTGAGTTCTCTTCACATTTTTGAAATTTCCTATCGTTTTTGGACTTTTTTTGCCCACTGGCCAGAGAATTTCATTCAGGGTTTGATAGTACTTTACTGTAGAGCTTTAAGGGCAATGGAATGGAAAGTTTTAACATCAGGAAATTTTGATGAGTTTTGAATTTTTATTCAATTTTTCTAAATTTATTATGCTCTTACGTGTCTATTGATCTATATGAGCCTTTGAATTATTCAGTTGTGAAATGGGGTTTCTGGATATCCAATAGTGACAATTAATTTGTTCTGGAAATTTTAATATCACAAAATTTAGCAACCATTCATTAAAATTTGCAATTGTTTTAAAATTTTTTGTCAATTTCTGAACTTAACCAATTTCACAGGTAATTGAAATTTTCTTAGGTCTTGCGAACGGGTTATTTGAGAGACAAAAATTATGACTTTGACAAATATTTTTTCATTATTAATGCGAAACATAGATGCTCTCTTTAAGTCCTGTTATTTTCAAATATTCAAAATATAAGGGATAATTCGCGGTTTTTGATGAACAATAATTGATTTCAAGGGTTGTACGTGTTTTAATGGGTATTGTCAAACGGATAACAATTGGTCTTCGGTGTAAAAGCTTCAAGAGATTGGCAATGATGAATTTTTTGGTTTAGTTTAATTGATTATTTTAATATCTCAATTTCTGAGGTTTGTCATTTTGGCTCGGGTTGTTCATTTGATCTGCTGGTCAGGAACATTAGTTTTCAAACTTCCATTTAAAACTTTTGATGGTTTTTCAGGAGTTTTCCTGCTATGTTTTTTCTGTGAGATATTTTCACACCTTTTTCAGGACATTGAGCTATCAAAACGGGATAAACATGTATATCTCAGCGCGCATCAAGTCTCAGTAGAGGTTCTTAGCCGCGTTTAGTAGTCCCTCAAATGCTTAGAGTAGTGAAGCTAAGTTTAAGGCCGTAATTCAAGATTAAATGTCACTTTTACGAGTTTTGAGTCAAAAGTGTTGCAATTTTTTGCGTTTTTTGGACATTTTGTGAGTTTTTTGTTGAATTAATCTCAAATTGAGGTTTGTAAAAGTTGATAATGGTCTTTTGCAAGATATATCTAATGTTTTGACCGTTTTTTGAGTTAATTCTTTTGGTTCTCCACGAGCGCAAATTTCTACTTATGATTTTTTTCAAATTTTGTCATTTTTTGGGGTTTCTCAGCCGTACGTGCCAAGAAATTTCCTCCATGAGTTGATAAAAGCAATATTTTCGATGAAATTTGCAACTTTTTTAAAAATTTCGGACATTGAGTGTCTTTACTAAAATATTGCCAGCCTCGGGGGCCAATGAACCTCCTCTAAGGTTTGATGATATCTTACTGCATATATTTAGTGGTAATGGAGTGTTTTTAAACATTTATATGCCACAAAAGTTAGTGATTCGTCGATAAACATTGCGATTTTTTCATGTTATTGAAATGTTTTGTCATAATGTGAGTTTTCCACCCCCCCCCCCCTTGCCCAAGGAACCTCCTCTTGGTTTTGAAAAAATGTTACTCTATAGCGTTTTGCAGTAAAGGACTGGACTTCAACATACTACTGTTAAAAATTAAGCTTTTTGTTTTGAGAGACAGGGAGTTTTTCGTGTAAATTTGAACTGAAAACATCTCTAATTTTTAATTTACCGGGTTTTTAAAAATTACTGCACTACATGCTTCAATTTGTTTCGTCCCAATTGGACAGAATTTCGAAAGACTTCGTTTCTTCAATATTTCAGTTTTTCAGTTTTTATTGGAAGCCCCGTTATTGCATCAAAAACAATTTCTGTTCTTAATCGCTCTTCTTTTAATTAAATCTTAATTTCTAATAAGACACATTTTTTCTTCAGATTGCGTTTTTTTGTTCAGGCTAAGAGTTCTTTAATGGTTTGCTCGTCCTCCCAATATTTGAGTAATTTATTTGCTCTAACACTGTAGTGAATTGTTTCCTGCTCAATATGTTGTCGAGGCAAAATGGGGTTCGAATTAATCTGGCAGAATCGTTGTCGAGTGTCTCTAAGCCAAAAATTTTTGTTGATTTTCAATCGCCTGTGATTTTTTTCCTATGAGATGAAATGAAGTCTCCGCTTTAACTGTTCTTCTTTTAATTTTTTTAAAATCAAATTTATCTGGAGTTGGGTCAAACACAAAAAACGGACATTCTGTTTACCTAAATTTTATTCCTAAACTTATACTGCATACCTTTACGTTGCCAAGTTATTAGGTATTGTCGAAAAAGATCTTTTGTAGCTGCTGAAAAATCAATCTGTTTTCATTAGTTGGAGGCACATGACGTTGTGTAGCTCGCGCGCAATCAACTGTTTTTGCGGCATGGCCCTAGACAACGTAAATATTTGCTTCATTTTTTGGTGTATCGTTCTGGTACAACAATTTCCTTGCCTTCTCGTTTTTTTTTCAAAACCTAGTTTTGAATTAGTGTACATAGATTTTTTGTTTTCTTCAATTTCAACAAAAAATTGAGGCTTACCAAATTTGTTTGTAGTTTCCAAACTTTTTTAGAAAAAGTAGCCAAGAAATTTAATCAGTTTTAGTTAATTTTTCAGTTACAAAAACTTGTTTGTAATTAATTTGGTTTATGTATGCAGCAATAAATTTTTTCGACTCTAAACTCAACGTTTTTGACTAACATGTATAAGTTTACTATTATTTTTGGTGGCTCCCTGGATAAAAAATCTTCCGGGTACTTGACAAGCTGCCAGTCAACCTCCCAGCAGTTCACAAAAGAAGCTCATTTATGAAATTGACCACTTCAGTCGCAAGGTTAGTATTTGACATTTATGATAAGTTTTGGGAAGAAATGATGTCTTTTGAAGAGGATTGCGCAATTTTATTTATTTTTGACCGCAAGTAATGCAGTTTGTTGTTAATGGGTTTTTTAATTCTCTATATTTTTTAATTTACAGCACTTTTGGCTGAGAAAAGTCTTTAGTTCGGTTCAAGCTGAACGGCATATTCTTGAGTGTTTTACAAGTTTCGTCTGCTGTGGTACCTAAGTTTTCTATTTTAAATGGAGCAAAGCAAAATGATGTCATTAATTGGAATAACTAACTGATTTTTTAAGATAACAAACCAATGAAATTGCTGCTAAAACGGAGTGTCAAAGTTTGTGAATCTTAACAAGGTGACATGACATTTCTTCATTTTTGATAGTTGAAATCCAGCAAATATAACCGATTGCAGATTAAGTATATTTTGAGTTCTTTGTTCAGGTTACTTTCTCTATAAGTGCGCTTTTTTGGCTCGAGTACTTTGGCTTTTGCAAAATTAAAAATAATTTTCAAAGTGAACCAGTTCAGGATAATTCGAGAGATATTTCAGATAATTCTTTCTTGCTCTGCTTTTAATTCGTCCAACATAATATCATTATTTGGCCGTCAAATTAAGTTGAATTCAACGTTTGTTTTTTGAAGAGGCATTGTAAACATCGCCAAGTATACAATGAATTCAAATGTACAATTTTTTGCCCAGCTTCTATTTCCCTTAATATATTACAAATGGTAATTATCATATATCCCCTCATATCCCCTCATATATCTAAAGCGACTAAAGTTATTTGCGGTAAACCAGCCTACCGTTTTTGACCATTTACGAATTAGGTGATCCCTGCCATCATTCGGAAGATTTTTTTCTCAAGAAAGACAAAATTATATCCCCCGGCACGCTGTTCGTTCAATACTTATGTATGTTTGTTCGCATGGTTAACCCATTTAGTAACGGGTGTTTCATTATAATTAGGTGCCCTGGCAGTGATGTAGTCTGCTGAAAAGCGACCCTTGACAAACCTATTTTGTGGGATTAATCAAACGGGGGTGAGGGGGTTGTTGAAGTAATTGGTGGAAAGACGTGAGGAAAAGATTAAAATAGATTGTGAAAACTAATCTGGCGAGAAATTGCCCGCTGACAAGGACTTAATTAGCTTCAACTGTGCACCTCTCAAGAGGTAGCAAGATGTAGTAATGTTTGCTTTCAATGATTCCTGCCAAGCATAAGCCTCATTAAGTGAGAGATAGAATTTCAGACCATTAGCTGAAGGTAACTTACATACATATATGTAGTTTCTTCTAAAAAGGGAAGATACACAACACTCAGGACAATTACGTGACTCCTTTGCAGTCGAGAAGTTAGAAATCAAGATTATGAGATCAAATTCACGGAAGCAAAAAGCCATTATTGATACAACAGAAAAATTCATTCATTTTATTATTCCGAAATGCAGAAATGAGAAAATCACCTTTGAATACAATGACAACGACGTTCACCGAGCAAGAATGAATATTAAAACTCTTGTAAGTTCTCAAACGCCGAAAATCTGCAGTGCAAGAAATTAAAATTTCATGAGTTTGTAGACAAAGTCACGCCAAAATTCTGGCTGAACTTGGAACTGCAACGAGGCTCTCGATGAAAGCCTGAAGTTACTCAACCAGAGTGGCATAAATTATACCTAACTGCTCAGGACAATGCCAATTGCATAACTCATCGATGAATTAGCCTGTTAGCGGCCGCTGAATATTACCAAAAATCTGACTGCCCGTGTCGAGGTCTGGTCAAAAAATAATGTAAGATTAGCGGTGAATAGCGGTGAAAAAAAAATTTTCACCGCAAAGCGTGAAAATTTAGCGTAATTTAGCGTTGAATGCGGTAAATTTAGCGTTGAATTTAGCGTAATTTAGCGTAATTTAGCGTTGAATGCGGTAAAAATTTTTGTAAGATTTGCAGTTTTTAGAGGTAAAAAATTTCTTTTAAAAAGAGAAACTTCCGTACACAGTCTCGAACATTTCCCATCCTACATGTCAACGCCTTCTTTTTCCACTCCGCCATCTGTCACTTACGTCAATGATATTTCATGTGAATATAAGATAAGCGTTCTATTTAGCGGTGAATATTTCTATGATTTGCACCTTTAGCGGTGAGTTTTTTTTATCGCATCCTGGTAGCGCTGAATTTTTTTTTCACCGCATCCTGGTAGCGCTGAATTTTTTTCCACCGCATCTTGGTAGCGCCGAAATTTTTTTTCGCCGCATTCTGCTGGTAGCGGTGAAAAATTTTCTTTCACCGCTTAAGCGATATTTAGCGGTGAATTTTTTTCACTGCGTAAAGGTGAATAAAAAAATGTTACCGCTGAAAAGTTTTTTTCACCGCATTCAGGGCATTGAGCGCAAATCTTACACTTTTTTACTCCAATTCATCGCAAATCCTACATCTTGGGTGTTGGCAAAACTGTGCTGAATGGTTACACGTCAATGATTCTATGTGAAGAGCATAATTAGAAAAAAATAACGCGGACTATAAATTTTAGTAGAAGAACTTCTTTCCAAAGTAAACATATCATATAACAACACATACAAGAAAAACAGTCGAAACATAAGGGTAAAATTTTATCTAATCTTCTTTAAAAAAATACCGGGGTCGAATTGTCAACGCTAAAAATTGCTATAAAGTGTAGGATTTAACGTGAATACGGTGAAAAAATGCGAAAATTGGAATTTTTAATAGTGAATACGGTGAATGCGGTGGAAAAAAACGAATTCACAGCTAAGAATTGCAAATTTTACAAAAATCCACTGCTAAACTTACCAAAAATCTGCACAGCAGAAAACGCTGCAAAAAAGATGTAAGATTAGTGGTTAATGCAATGAAAGGCGGAAAAAAATTCACCGTTCACCGCTAAGAATCGCAATTTTTACAAAAATCCACCTCTGAAAATTACCAAATCTGTTCATTGCAGCAAATGATACAAGAAAAGACGCAAGAAGAGCGGTCAGTGCGTTGAAAGCGTTGAAAACAAAACGGCTGAAAGCACAAAATTTACAAATAATAATCGCTAAATTTGCCATTTATCTTTCTGGCAGAAACGAATTCAAAAAAGAAGTGAGAAAGGAGGTGAATGCGTTGAGAGCGGTGAAAAGAGAATTCACCGCTAAAAACTGCAAACCGAACAACGTTTCATCGTCACTGAATTGCGCACATAGCTGCAGTAGTGGAAGCAAATTGGTTTCAAAAACGGTTTACTAATTACGAATAATGCAATACTCTTAACTTGCCATCTTTTCTCCGTCCAGATTGAGGGGGAGGTAATATACTCAAACGGATCTTTTTTGTTCCGTCAATGTTGGCCGACCGATACAATCGTGGTAGATGGTTGCGAGCTGTACCGGAGAAAGCTTGTCCAGCGTAGAAAATATAAATAAAGAGATTTCACTGAAATTCGTTTTTTCCACGGGGTTTTTAAACTCTATATTTTGTGAACATTTGACTGATTTTCATTGTTATTTCTCCATATCTTCTCCATTTTTACTTAATTTTTTTTCCAGTTTTACTGAGAAAAAAATGGTTCAATTTTTACAAATAGTTTCAATGGTTTCACTATAAAAACAGAAGATTGTTTTTGAACTGTTTGATCAACTTTTTGACAAAATTTTTTGCCGAACTGTTCACAATTCAGCAACTTTTTCAACAACAATTTAACGAATAAGACTTTTAGTTAGTCAGCTTTGTTTAACACACCTAAAAACTGCTGAATAACTTTTGTTAACTGCAACAATAGCAATTGTTACTTGTAAATGTTTTGAGAAGGTTCTTGAATTAAAATTCTGCCTGTTATTTTTTTAATTTAACTCGATAGTTATGCAAATTGCATCATTTTTTAATATATTGAGTATTTTTAATCAAATTATTCTTCTTAATAATCTTTGGCCGGAAACCCGATAATGAATGACAAACGGCAATAGCGAACGGCAATTCCAATTTGGTGTGTTCAAGAATTTTCGAAAGTGCAACGAATTACGTTTGTAATCAGTTGACGTTTTTTTAAGTGCTCTTTTTTTTCGCATTTTTTACTTTATTGTACGTTAATTACCAAATAGAACAATTCAAATCCGATGGTAATAGTGAAAAGTGCAGTTGCTCTTCCAAAAAGTTTCGTGAAAACCCATTCCCGTTTTTTAATCCAGAGCTTTTGTTACTTTTGACTTTTAAGAACATTTATTTTCAAATTAATCAATGGGTTATTAAGCTTTACAATATTTTTTCGTTTTTTTTTGTAGTTAAAACTCAACTTTTTAGTAATGTTAAGAGAAACACGTTGCATGGCCTCTCACATGGAACGCAATTTGAAAGTTTTTGCGGTTTTACGTTTTTGCGGTTTTTCTGCTTTGATACTACAAATTTTCTATTTTTTTTATTTCTTGACATTTTCCACCTTTGAGGTTCTCTTTCTTTTCTTGTCACAAAATTGACATAACACACATAACATTATTGGCATTTTGAAAGACTGCACAATTAAAAACATCAATTTTCATTGAATATATTATGTCTTTAACTGCCTCGACACGGTCTTCTAGCAGAAACTCTTGGAATTTTTCTGTTTTTCTTTATTCATTTTTTGTGTAGTAGTAAGATAAATTGATGTTTTTTGCCGTCTTAGCGGCTTTTTTAGATGTGACTGTAGTTGAGGTTCAAGCAATTTTAGTTGAAGTTTTTCCCGGTATAACTAAAATTTTCAGTACCTTGAAATCAAATGATTTAAAAGATGTATAGACGTACTTTTAACATTTGAATTTTTCTGTACTGCTTGTCTACTTGCTATCTAGTATTTTTATTTGTAGGTCGGACAACAAATTATTGAAAATATCAAATGTGTTTTGTGTAGTTTTTGTCGCTTTAACAGCTTCGAAGCCGGTTTTTCGGAAAAATGAAATTTATTATAATTTTTGTCTTCATTTGTCCTTCTTTTTGTTAACGCATAATAATTTCAGGTTATTTGCAGGTCTTAACGGCTTCCTCTGGATGAACAAAGGGACCCATTTATTGATTTTATTCCCAGTTTTTGCTAGCATAGATAAAATTTTTAATGACTTAAAAATCAATTGATTTGAATAATAATACTTCTTTAAATTTCCGATCTGCTGTTTTTTTGGACTTTTTGTTCACAGTCTCACCGTTTACAGGTCTCATTTTGATTCACTGGTGTTTGAAGAAAAACATAGTTGAACATATCTAACATGTCTAAATTTTTGGATCCGTTGCTTTTTTGTTGTAACCGCTTCGATGTCATTATGTATTTTTGAAGCTTTCTTATTTTTAAAAGTTTTGGATTTTAATAACTGTTCTTCCTATTTGATTTTGTTTGTTTTTCTTGCCTTGCAGTTTTAACAACTGTTTTGACTTTTGGACCTCTAATGCGGCATTATGCAGTTGATTTGAATGCGGCATTATGCTTAATGGTTAATGCGGCATTATGCTTAATGGTTTGAATTTTTTAAGTGGATACACAATTCCTTTTAACCTTTATAAAAATTTATAAAATAGTCTATCTCTTCATCTTTTGGTAGACAAAAAAGTCAAAATGAAATTGTTGCAAATTTATTAAGTCATAATACATAAACAAAATGATGACACAAAAACTGGCTGGTTTAATTTGAGTTGGAATCACTTTTAATTCAGAGACCAATTTTTTTTTATCAGAATGCTACATTGTTTCGAAGTCTCTCTCTCTCTCTCTCTCTCTCTCTCTCTCTCTCTCTCTCTCGCTCTTTCTCTCTCTCTCTCTCTCTCTTCATTTTTTGGTAGACAAATGAAACCAAATTGTGGATAAGATTGTGAAAATTATGTGCGAACGCAGATTAGAAAGTATCCTTAATATTATTTATTTTTGCAGGAATCTGCAGACCGATTGAAGACTTTTAATTTTCACGGAAATCTTTCTGTAAAACATTGTATAAAACTCACAAAATGTTTTTTGTTAATACTTCTGCGTCAATTGAGATCAAAACTCAAATAAAAAGTATAGATGTTTATCCGATTTTAGTTGCAAAAAAATATATTTTTTAATCGTAACAAGGTGAGGGCCACCTCAATTCAAACCCCTAGTCAAAGATCCCCTATCCCCTATGAACGGTAATCCTTGCAAATCGAGTATTTTTGTGCTATTTTCTCTTTCAAGAAACTGTTTTTTTTCGTCTGTGAAAGTTGTGAGATAAAAATGCACTCCTAAAGAGAGCACATGTTAGTTCAATTTACTGCTGAAAATCGATGTATTTCTTTTTGCGGTAAAAATTGGTGAGATTTGCGTATTTAGGGATAAAATTTAAATTTTCACCGCTTCCCGATGATAGCAGCGTTTTTTGAATCTGATTTATTTCAAACGAAATGTTACAGAAGAAGGCAGTAAAAGATGGCGCAGTGGCATAAGAGATTTTGGAAATGCAGATGGTTGAAGGTCCATACCCGTGCATGGCAGTTTTTTTTAAGAATTCCGGTGAATGCGTTGGAAAAAATGTCACCGCTAAAAACCACAAATCTTTCTAAAATTTACCGCTAAAAATCGCAATTCTGAAAAAAATTCGCAACTAAGAATGATAAATTTTACAACAATTCACCGATAAAAACATCTAATTGCTCAAAATTTCAACGCATTCATCGCTAAAAGTTGCGGGAGCTTTGCAGTGAAATTTTTTTTACAATATTCATCGCAATTCTTACATTATTTTTTCGACAAAACCTCAACCTGGGTAGTGTTGTTAAAGTCAAACAGTAAAAAATTGCAGCTGAACTTTTACAGTGAGATTTCAGAGAAGAAACATCAATTCTGTACGAAACTAATGAAACAAAGTAAACGACCCAAGACACCTGTCAATAGTCATTTTTTACGAAAGCATTTAAAAATATATACCTGATGGACATTAAGACAGACAACTGGAAATTTGAATGTTCAAAAACTTCAAAACTACAACCAAAGCGGTAAATTTTTGTACGATTTGCGTTTTTAATAGTTAATTTTTTTCCCTGCATGCGCCTGGTAGCGGTTCAAAAAATCACCGCTACCAGTCGAATGCGATGAAAAAAATTCACAATTGAGGAACACAATTTTTAGAAAAATTCAACGCGAAATTCACCATAAACCTTACGAAAGTTCAACGCTTTCACCGTATTCATCGCTAAGAGGCTGGCGCTCTCCAGTGAATATTTTTTGTTACCTTTATTCAACTCATTTCATACATTATTTTGAGGGCAAAGTCGCTTTTTAGTCTGACCATAAGTCACATGAAAAGCGTTTTTGAACAAGTTATAGCTTGTGCTTTAACGAAAGGGTCTCATAGTCAAGTTAAAAAACGACTTTTCAAGATTTTCGAGTATGATATTTTTTTTCCACCCTCCTACTTTTTCATTCGGGGCATGGGACCAGAAGTGGCGGAGTTAGATTAAACAACTATAGGAGAATTAAGCAGAGCACAGGTGAAAAAACCTGGCTCCAAACGCTCTCTTCATAATATAGCTAACGTACTGTCGGAAATGTCTCAAAGTCATGTCGAAAAACCATTTTTTGAGATCTTCGTGTATGATATGTTTTTTTTTCACCCTCCTCTTTTTTTCATTCCAGGTTTGGCGGAGCACACCAGCGGTGGCGGAGTTAATTAAAATAAATATAGGAGAATTAAGCAGAACACTAGGCGAAAAAACATGGCTCGAAACGCTCCCTCCAAAATATAGCTAACATATAGTCGGAAAAGTCCCAAAGCCATGTTAAAGAACAGTTTTTTGAGATTTTCCAGTATAATATGTTTTTTTTCACCCTCCTCTTTTTCATTTCGGGCTTTAGACCAGCAGTGGCAGAGTAACATTAAATAACTTAAAGAGAACTGAGCAGAGCACTAGGTAAATAAAACTTTGCTCAAAACGAACGCTCTCTTCAAAACAACAAATTAAAACAAAACAAGGAACTCTGAAATACTATTTCAAAATTAATGTTTTGAATTAATCGAAAATTGACCATTGAAAACCTAACTTTTTCATAGGCAAACTACAGGAAAAAGTTATTTTGTCCTACACATTAACTACACAGGGGATACTCCATAACGAGTTTGGTTCAATTTGAAAGAAATTTTGACCCGATGGGAAAGACTTAATTTTTTAAAATCGTCTTTTGCAAAATTCGCAAAATTCCGTATGAAAACCTAAAATTATTCAAAATTTTATCGAGCTATGGCAAAAGTTTTTAATACCGTACAATCTACCTGAGATACAAGGGATCACAAGGATACTCCACACAACGCTTGATTCAATTTGAACAAGTTTTTGACCTGATGAAAAAGATTGTTATTCAGCAGGTCATTTTCTATTCATCAGATATGTTTTAATGTCGTTATTTGACAAAGTTGCAAAAATCTGTATGAAAACTTAACTTTTTCCTCACCAAAATATAGCATTTTTTGCGCCCTACACTCTACCTACTCAGGGAATACTCCGTACACAGATTGGTTCGATCTGATCGATTCTACGGTCCAGTCAAAAAATACTATACTTCAAAATAATTTTATTCGAATTACTCGGAAATTCCCGTAGAAAACCAAACTTTTTCCTTACGCAAGATACATCAAAAAGTCTCGTAATTTTAAACTTCGTACACACGGGGACCCCTGTCTATGCCTTTGTGTTGACTTGGACAACTCTTTGAGCCGTCAGAAATAATCTATATTTCAAATTTAATTATTTGAAAACCTATTTCTTTCCAAGGCAATTTATAGCAAAATTTATTACGTCCTACACTCTAACTACAAAAAGCAAGCTATAGCAAAAATTCTTTTCGTTCTACGCTCGAAATACTCATGGGTTACTCTGCATTCTGTTTGTTTCGATTTTGACAATTCTATGATCCGATCACAAAATACCTTTTATGTAAAACAATTATTCAAAATACTCGGTAATTTGCGTATGAAAGTCCAATTTTTTTTCGTATGCAAGTTACATCAAAAGATTTCGCAGTTTTTGACTTTGTATACAGGAGACTCTGACTATGCTTTTGAGTTGACTTGGACATTTCATTGAGCCGTCAGAAAGAACCATATTTCGCAATAGCTTAATTGAGTTAAGGGGAAATTAACCTATGAAAAACTTTCTTCTAGGCAAGTTTTTGAAAACATTATTCCCTACACTTTGACTACTCAGGGGATCCCCCATGCTGAGTTTGATTCTACTTGATTATTTTTTTTTACTAGATGAAAAAACCTGATTTTTAAATTCGTTATTCGCGAAATTCGCAAATTTCCGAATGAAAAGCTAACTTTTTTGCTTGGCAAGCTATTGCTAAAATTCTTTTTATTCAACACTCGACGTACTCATGGGATAGTCCGGATTTGATTGGTCAATTTTGGCAGTTCTGTGAACCGATAACAAAATACTCTGTTTCAAAACTAATTATTCTAATTGCTCGGAGATTTCCGTATGGAAACCCAAGTTTTCCTGTGCTTGTTACACAAAAGAATCTTGCCAGCTTAGACTCCATGCGCACAGGGATCACTGAATATGCGTAAGAGTAGATTTGAACAGCTCTTTGAGCCGTCAGAAAAACATTATTGCAAAATTAAATATTTGAGATAAGACGAAATTTAACTATGAGAACCTAAAATTTTTCCTAGGCAAGCTATTGCAACATTTTTCTGCCCTACACTCTTCTTACACTGGGGTTGACCCGTATTCAGTTTGGTTCGGTTTTAATAACTCTACGATCCGTTCAAAAAAACCATTTTCAAAATTAGTTCTTCGAATTACTCGAAAAATTTCTTATGAACACCCAACTTTTTTGCAATACAACTTACACCAAAAAATTCTGCCATTTCAGACCTTGTATACGCAGAGGAACTCAGACCTTGCATTCTAGTTCATTTAGACAACCCTTTTTGCTATAAGAAGAAAAGTATACTTCAAAATTTTTTATTTGAATTAATCGAAATTAACCTCCAAAAATTTCTTTTCTGGGCAAGTTCTATCAAAAATTTATTATGCCCCACACTTTAGCTACGCATGGGATTCATCATGTTCATTTTGGTTCAATTTGAACACTTTCTTGAACCCATGAATAGAACAATTTTTTATATTCGTTATTCGCAAAATTCCCAAGTTTCCCTATTAAAACATAAATTTTTGCTAGGCAGTTCTATGATTCGATTTTGGCAGTTCTATGATTCGATCACAAAATACTCTATTTGAAATTTAATAATTCTAATTACTCGGAAATTTCCGTAAGAAAACCCAAATTTTCTGTGCATATTACACAAAACAATCTTGCCGCTTTAGATATTATGCCCTACACTTTAACTACGCAGCGGATTCATCATGTTGAGTTTGGTTCAATTTGAACAAGTTCTTGAGCCAATAAAAAAAAACAATTTTTTTAATTTCGTTAATTTAAATTCGCAAATTTCCTTCTTAAAACCTAACTTTTTGCTAGGCAAGCAATAGCAAAAGCTCTTTTTGTTCTTCACTCGAAGTACTCATGGGGGATACTCCGCTTTTGATTGGTTCAACTTTTGCAGTTCTATGATTCCATCACAAAAAACTCTATTTCAGAATTTATTATTCTAATTACTCGGAAATCTCCGAAAGAAAACCCAAATTTTCCTGTGAATGTTACACAAAAAAATATTGCCGGTTTAGACTCCATGCGCACATAGAACAATGAATATGCGTAAGAGTAGATTTGAACAACTCTTTGAGCCGTCAAAAAAAGCATATTGAAAAATTAAATATTTGAGCTCAGACGAAATTTAACTATGAAAATCTAAGTTTTTTCCTAGGCAAGCTATAGCAAAATTTTTTTGCCCTACACTCTTCTTACACTGGGGTTGACCCGTATTCAGTTTCAATTTTAATAACTCTACGATCCGTTCAAAAAAACCATTTTCAAAATTAGTTCTTCGAATTACTCAAAAATTTTACTACGAAGACCCAACTACGCACAGGACCTCTGATCATGCGTACGAGTTCACTTGAGCAACTCCTTGAGCTATCAGAAAACAAATATATGTCGAAATATTTATTTGAGTTGTTCAAAATTAATCTACAAAAATTTTTTCTAGGCAAGTTATATCAAAAGCTTATTATGCCCTACACTTTAGCTACGCAGAGGATTGATCATGCTGACTTTGGTTATGTTTGAACAACTTCTTGGCTCGATGAATAGACCACTTTCTCATATTCTTTATTCGCGAAGTTCGCAAGTTTCCCTACTAAAACTTAACTTTTTGCTAGGCAAGCTATAGCAAAAGCTCTTTTTGTTCTACACTTGAAGTACTCGTAGGATACTCCGCTTTCGGTTTGATTTTATTTTGGCAGTTCTATGACCCGATCACAAAATACTCTATTTCAAATTTAATAATTCTAAATACTCGGAAATTTCCGTATGAAAACCCAAAATTTCCTGTACATGTTACAACAAAATATCTTGCCATTTTAGACTTCGTGTTCTCAGGGAACAATGACTCTGCGTTAGAATTGATTTGGACAACACTTTGAGCCGTCAGAAAAAACCATGTTCCAAAATTAATTATTTGAATTAAGCGGAAAAAAACCTATGAAAACCTAATTTTTTTCCTAGGCAAGCTACAATAATTTTTTTTTGATCTGCACTCTATATACACAGGAGATGCCTAGTTTTTCGTTTGGTTCCATTTGAACAACTCTACGATCCAATTTAAAAAAAACTGTTTTTCAAAATTAGGTGCTCAAATTAGTCGGAAATTTTCTTATAAAAACTCAACTTTTTTTACTTTGAAAGTTACAGCAAAAATCTCGCCGTTTTAGACTTTGTATACACAAGGGACCTCTTACTATGCGTTTGAGTTGACTTGGACATTTCTTTGAGTCGTCAGAATGAACCAATGAAAACATAATTTTTTTCTGTACGCACATACTCCATACTTCATTTGGTTTGATTTAGATAATTCTGTAGCCCAATCAAAAATACTAATTTGCAAAACTGAGTATTTGAATTATTCGGAACTTTCTCTATGAAAACCTTACTTTTTAACTTGAAAACCTTACTTTTTAACACCCGAAAACTCTTCACGGTTTAGACTCAACATACACAAGTGTGCTGTATGTATTTACTTATATATATATATATATATATATATATATATATATATATATGCTTATATATATATATATATATATATATATATATGTTTATATATATATACATATATATATATATATATATATATATACATATATATGTGTATATGTATATATATATATATATATATATATATATATATATATATATATATATATATATATATATATATATATATATGAAAAGTATTTCAAAATTAACCAGTTCAATTAATCGGAAACTAACCTATGAGAATCAAAATTTTTTTGGCCCTCTATAGTATAAAACTTGTTTGTCTTTGACTCTAATTACACAGTGGATACTCCATATCCAACCTGGTTCT
Source organism: Convolutriloba macropyga (assembly GCF_964194025.1). Taxonomy (NCBI): domain Eukaryota; kingdom Metazoa; phylum Xenacoelomorpha; order Acoela; family Convolutidae; genus Convolutriloba; species Convolutriloba macropyga. The sequence goes on along the minus strand of NC_134469.1, from coordinate 63,736,041 downwards.
ATTTTGACAACTCTGTGATGCAATCAAAAATACTAACTTTCAAGATTGATTGTTCGGTTTATTCGCAAGTTTCCCTATGAAAACCTAACTTTTTTAAGCAGCTAATTCAAAAAATTTCTTTCTTCTGCACTCTAAATACACGGGATGTACCCCAAAACAAGTTTGGTTAATTTTGCGCAACTCGTTGAACCGATGAAACATAATTATTTTCAAATTTTCTTACTCCCAAAATTCCCGAATGGAAACTTAGCTTTTTCCCCGAGACAAGTTGCGCCAAAAAAATTTGGCGTGATAGACTTCCGACAAACAGGGGACCTCCGAATAAGAGTTTCGATTGATTCGAATAATTTCCTGATCCAATAATCAACACAATTTTAAAGTTCGCCATTTTTATCTTGTAGGTAAATAGGGAGACACAAACAGACTTTGAAACAAAAATTAATTATCAAAAACCACAATTGCAAGATATGACAAAAACAAGGCCACATCTCGGGACGAGTCTCAGAACAATAGCACTGAACAACTAACAATTTTAACACTTAAACGATTTTAGACCCACACTCATTCAACGACTATTGTTTTTAATCTTTTCTCTTTTTTCTGCCTTCAAGGATGGCAGTTTTGTCCTCACAGCTGCCCTCTCGTGATGTGTGCAAATGGTGGTCTTCCCAGCAAACTTGCGATCGAAGTTGTTGAATTCGATCTTGATAAAGTTCATGAAACACAATTTCCTCAATTTTTTTCTCAAAAATTTTTCTCGCGCTTTTATCACGTTCATTTTGAGATTGAAGAAAACCCAACCATTAAAAAGATGTCTGTTTGATGTTGCAGCCAAGAAAGTGAGCCCTACTACTCCAAAAAACAGCTTCATGACATAACATTGCGCTTCTTCCATTCTTAGGGCTCAAAGATTCATAAATCGGAGAGCGTATCGATGGCAAAAGTTCTTCGACTAACTTTGTTCTCTCACTTCTGTTCTTTCACTGCCCAAAATTTGGCATGTTCCTCATCCGCCAAATTTTAACTTTTTTCTGAGCCTCCATCAGTCAATTCAAAAAAGGTGTCATTTCGGTAGAGTTTGCGTCAATTGGAACAAGAAAAACAACAAAACAAAGAAACTGAAATAATAAGGAATTGATTAAATTTTTTTCGTAGGCAAGCTATGGCAATCTACAGGCAATCTAATTTAAATGATTTAATTACTGAGGGTTAGAAATGATATATGGAAAACAATTTCCGTTCTCAATGATCGGATTTCCTTAATAGATCAAAACCTTCAACCTAAGAAGTTGTGATTTAAGTCAGATTTAACTGACTCAAATCGGGTTTGGGACCTCGTGGCTCCCCTCCGACCGAAAACCGGCGCAGCTGGGATTGTTGTTATGCTAAACACCAGGTATACTCTACGCCAAAATCGGTTCAGTTTGAACAAGTCGTTGACCCGAAGAAAAATATTTAATTTCAAAATCATTAGTCACGAAAATTACTATCTTCCGTATGGAAACCTAACTTTTCCACTGTAATAAATTGAATAACTTCTAATCCAATAAAAAACACAATATTAAAATTCGTCAACCTTATCTTGTATGTAACTAATGAGGCACAGAAGGAACTGAAACAAAAATTGAGTTTCAAAAACTACAAATTCGTGCTAAGACAAAAAATGAAAACAAGGCCACATCATGCAACGAATCTCAAAGCAAGAGCAATGAACAGTTAAGAATCATGACAGCAAAAAATTTTTGACCCACACTCATTAAATTTCCAATGTTTGTAATTTCTTTCCTTTTTTTTCTGCTTTGAAGCTTGCCAGCTTATTCCACATAATAAACGAATTCAATTGAGAGCAACAAAAAAACACGCAAATTAACTAGGAATGCAATCTTTTAGACAATTTTTTCTGTTCCAGAGACCCACGCGTTCATTTATGATACTTCAGGATGCTCAAAGTTTTCGAGAGTTTAAACAAAATTCTGATCAATTTTCCAGATATATTGTCTGCTGAGATCATCCCTTTAGATTTTTTTCGAGATATTGACAACTTTGAAGACCTTAATGACGCACTTTACTGAGCCGTTGTCATAGAACGCAATAATTTGTCCAACTTGATGATGTTTTTTATCCTCAACAAAACTGTTATTGAAGCTTCTTGCATAAGAATCTGAGTCCAAACCAAACTCAAAAGAAAACGACAAAACATTCTAACTGACGGCAACTGCATAAATGTTTCTCAACATATTGCATCTTTTTCAAGCTAAACGTATCAACAAGTGAAGCTTCTTTTCCAAAAATGATTCTGATCAAATGTTTTAGAAAAACTGACGTTAAATTAGAACAGAAGACCTGCTTATTGCGCAAAATATCGGTGAACCAAAAGTTGGCAATTAGTTAATGGTTTGCCGATTCAAACATTGATGCTGAGGTAATCAGCTAAGCGTCAGCAAATAAAAATTTACAGACTCCTGGGGACTTGAAAAACAAATTTTTACAGAAAACCTCAAAGAGCATCTATAGGATTATCATAAAGAGAACGGACAAAAAATACCAGAAAGCTCAAATCACGGAGACCGGATTTAGATCGTCGTTTATCACGGAACGGAAGACAATAAGTTACAAGTACAGAACATAAATTTTGAAGTCATCCGCCTTGAATAATTTAATTTCACGTAAAGAGCAAGTAACTCGTTTGAACTCTGCGGGCAGCATTATATATTTTGTTGCATTTTAAATTTCAAATGGAGAGCCCCTTTTGTCGAATAAAAACTCGAGCAGATCTTTTGTGCCGCCTTTCCAAATGTTGCATAGTATCGTATGGCGCAGTTAGCGGCTGATTTGGAATTATTCTGAAAATTTTTGGGTAACCAAGAACTCCTTTAGTATTCACTTCAAGATCAGCATCAGTATTTGTTTTCCTGAGATCCTCATCACCACTCTCAAAATAAACTGCTCTCCGGTAGTGCTCTTCAGGTTTGCTCATTGCGAAGTTCTCGCATCTTGGGTAGCAGTGGGCTTGAAAACGATTTTTGCCACTCATTTGACACAAAGTGCACCCCTGAAACCTGTTTAAACATTCATTTTAAATAAAAATTTTTATAGACAGCTGGTTTTTGGACAACCACCAATCATGCGAACGTGGATTGTATGACCTTCAACAAGCGGTGGCACAACTAAGTCGCTTTCTGAGTTCCTTGTTCCACTCTAGCGAAAAAGCTTCTGCAAATTTCTCTTCAAGACAGCCTGTTACCGTTGAAAGAATTTCAGGCAAAGCAATTGCCCGTTTCCAAAACTCTTTTCAGTTCGAATAGAATTTTCAGCTAGATTAGGGAATAAAATTTTTAGAGCGTTTGATCCAGGGACATTTAAATTAGGATGACTTATTCTATCTCTTCTAGTGAAGTCGGAAGGAAACTCATCAGAGCATCAATGCTTCACAGCATTGCTCGAAATGGAAATCCCATCAGAGATACATCAGAATTCTCGCATAATCTGCCTGAGGAAAATCGAAAACTAGATCGAACGTGGATTGTATGACCTTCAACAAGCGGTGGCACAACTAAACGCTTTCTGAGTTCCTTGTTCCACTCTAGCGAAAAAGCTTCTGCAAATTTCTCTTCAAGACAGCCTGTTACCGTTGAAAGAATTTCAGGCAAAGCAATTGCCCGTTTCCAAAACTCTTTTCAGTTCGAATAGAATTTTCAGCTAAATTAGGGAATAAGTTTTTTAGAGCGTTTGATCCAGGGACATTTAAATTAGGATGACTTATTCCATCTCTTCTAGTGAAGTCGGAAGGAAACTCATCAGAGCATCAATGCTTCACAGCATTGCTCGAAATGGAAATCCCATCAGAGATACATCAGAATTCTCGCATAATCTGCCTGAGGAAAATCGAAAACTAGATCTTCCGGTTAAAATAGCCACATCACTATCACTATGTTATGTTTCATTGATACGCTGGATGATCTCATTCCGCAAAATTTTTGTCCCGGTTAGCATTTTCACTTTCAATCGAGGAAGACTGATTGGCATCAACATTAGAAACATCAATATCATCAAAATAATCGGTATTATCAATATCATCCTCAGCAGCACCACTATCATCACCACTACCGGCTTCAATATCAACATCAACAACTTCAAAATTTTTTGAATAACTGCTCGTTCGTGTACGTTGGATGAAATTATCAGTAATATCACTGCTTTTTGAAGACAGACACTTTGCAACATTACTTTGAAAAATGTGTTTCCTTGACTACTTCTTTTTGCCTGGTTTGCTTTTAGGAAACGAGAAAACAGATTTTTCAATCCCGATCAAAATAATTGTGTCCGTTGTCTCTGTTGACTGAAAAGGAGTTGCTAAGCTTTCAAAATTTTACACTTAACTTCAGCACACACCAGTCAGTTTCAGTTTGATTACAACTTGACCGCAAGATACCTCTTGTATCTCAGGAATGCAATCTTGATTTCTTAGCGTTTCACTCTTTGATTTCAAAAATTGGCTCTCTTGCACTTCCCCGCGCACATCTATAGGTTGCCTTTTGCCCAGGAAAACTTTTCATTTGCTTTTATCAATACCGCCGAAAAAGGAGTTACCATAATCGACGGTAATATCTTCCCCAGCACCTATATTCCGAATATTTTGTAGTCTGATTGTTCGGTATCGCAAGTGTTCACAGCTACACCCTCTGAGGCACCGAGTATTGGGCAAGCGAGAATGATTAACTAATCTTGTAACACGTAACAACCACTTAAGAGCCACATTTTTTCTTGTCGAATTGCCTTTCATAATGATCAAGGGCTTCTATTTTCATTTCAAATAATTGGGTATATTTTCAATGACATCAACCACATCTTCGATTGATGTCAACTTAAGCTTAAGAACCGGGCTTCTTTTGTTATATAACTCAAAGCAACTGAAATTAGCAGACCCGATCTTAACGCCTCTTGAGGCCGTTGACCACTATATCTTTGAAAATCCTTCCAGAATTTTTCTGAGCGTTTGATTTGAGCTTACTGCTGCGCAAAAAGACAAAAAATCAGAGTCAGGCAGCATTGAGAATGGATTATGCCGAAAAATTTTCAATATGTTTGATCTAACGAATGTATCAAATGTGACGATCTGTTGACAGTCTGCCATTCTTGAACTGAAATTTATAATTCCAGTATGAAATAGCATACCAATAAGTTAGGGTGAAGATCAAGAGCATTATTGAGTTTCCCTACAATCGTTTAACTGATTGAGAAAGCCTGAAAGGAGCGAAAGGCAGCAAGCAACTTGTTGGATGATAAACTAATCACATTTGTTGAGTTTAAACCTATAAAGAAAATCAGAAAAAAAACAGAGATATTCAGATTGCTATATCCAAAGGCATTAAAAGGCTGTTTAAAAAACTTAGGTTTAAATGAAACTATTCTAGAACAAGCTATACCGCTCTCGGACAAGAAAATTGCGCTATAAAATAAAAAAAACAAGCTCCTGACACACTGTTCAAACTGTTCACAAATTTCAATCAAATTTTTACTGTGCTTAACTTTCACTTCCATCCGGATTGTTGTCTGATTCGTGATTTTGCTCTATGTTTGGTGCTCAACCCGTACTCTCAGATTGAGGCATTTGTGAATTTTCGAATTGTGGTCTCGAAGTAACTGCTTGTTTGTGTTTTTTGTGCCACTTCACAGACCAGAGTTGGCGATGCACGATACTTCTGCTTAACAAAAGTCTAAAAAGATTTGCAGTATCCAAAGCAACAAATATCTATTAAATTAAAAATATATATATGACAGAAGATTATGTGCAGGAAATAATCAAATTTTACCCTTGGATTTATCTGATAGCTCCTTGCTGACAGGCGATCAATTTTTCTCCGAAGATTTTTGAGGCAATATAATCTTGTCGGAGACCTCACCAGATGAAAACAATTTAGTTTCAAGAAGTCGACCAAAAGATATAACATCCTCATCAGCTTGCAACGTCATTAGATAAACCCGTCGTTCGCGAGAAAGATTCAAGTGAAATTTCATTTAGAGTTCTCGTCAATAACTTGAAATGCAAGTTTTGCCAACAAGATCTCCTTTTCTAATTTCTTTCCTCTTAAAAATCAGCATAAGGCAGAATTTAATTTTTGATTTTTCAATATTAAAATGAAAAACCGTTTTAGGAAACATTTAAACAGCAATTACTTGCTCATAATCGGACGGAATCAAGTTGATTTGCAGAGCGTTATGCCTTTTGCACTCAGCTTCAAATAAATTCATCGATGACTTTATACAATTTTCATGTTCCTTGGCAAATTTTTTTAAACTTATTGCACCTATCATTGCAATTAGTTCCAATAGGAGGTTCCAACTCCGGCGAGAGTCTTGGGCACGGAGGCAATTTATCGTCATTGATTGAAGTGGTATTTAAAGCATAAGATAAAAAATAATAACAGTACTTGAAGCAACTTATCTTTTTTATTACGTTCAAATAACAAAAATTACCATGGTAAAAAGTTAACAGAGGGAGTCTATGTTTCCTGATTTAAGACATTATGCGAAGTTGAATCTTTGAAATTTACAATTTTTTTGACACTCGGAGTGCGTCATTCCCATATCCAATGAAACTGCTTGTGAGCTACTGGGGAACTTTTGCCTCTCAATAATTGCGGATTGCACGCGTCATATATCTTGATCAAACTTCTTTGGCAATTCGAACATCAAGCGACAGGTGACGTCTTCAGTTCTGACAGCCAAAAAAAATTCTCGTTCTCTACTAAACTTGCAAGCTGTACAAGATCAAACCCTTCATGCCACATATCGCTGATTGCTTGGAGTACTTAGAGTTTTTTCCTGTCGACAAGTCCTCATCTTTTCTCGTTCTTTAGCACTGGTTGCTAAACAGCCTGATTGATTTCTAATTGACAATCTGATTCATTTCTCTTATTTGTTGGGTTCACTTGCGTTCTCAAAGCGGTTCCAATTGAATTGGTTGTTGTTACAGGTGGTGTTGAGTCACCTTGAATGAGTTTGAACCGTCTGAGTCATATAAGGGGTGTGCTCGTTGACTTAGAGAGAGGTCATTGGTGTTCAATTGTACTTGATTAGTACGCCGCTTTAATTTTTCCTTCGATACTGTCAAAAGTCCTTATTTGCTCATTCCAGATTTACCCATTCGATCTGAAAGTAGTTAAATTGTGGTTTTTAAAAAAATTTCCTTCACAGTGAGTGATGCTAAATTGGTTAACGATAAGTTTAAGCAGAATAAACCAGTAATTAGAGTGAAATTAACGATCAACTAAAATCAGTAACACAATAAAAAAGAATAAAAATAATGAGAAGTAATTGCAAAACCATTCCTTACTATTGCGGCGGAAAAAAAAAATTGCGGCCTTAAAAACGCAAATAGCAACAAAATTGCTTCACAGAACAAAGCAATTGATTAAAAAGAACAAACCAGAGTTCTCAAATTTTGCAGCTCCTCCTCCAGTTTTCTGTTAAAATCGTTGACGCTTCTGACATGAGTTTGAATCGAACTTGCAAACCAATCCTCATCTGCTTTCAACTTGGCATAAATGGTATTGTAATCATTACAACACTGAAAAATCATCGGTTATTAGTCGTATAAGAGGCATACCTCAAGGTTCCAAGCAACAATGATTTCATCAAGATTTGCCTTTCTTTTTCCTTGCCTGGTCATCTCTGCAAAAACCGCCTGTCACTCTTCCACTCTACCGCTATTGGCCCAGTCACCGGTTTTGCAGATGAAGACAACGCATCTGGTTGCTTCAAAGCATCTCGCTCGACTGAGTTGCTTTTTCGGTTTTTCTGGCTCTGCTTTTGCTTGAATAGCCAATTCTGTTGGTCCAGCAGCAGTATTAACATCAACTTCATTCGGCTGGTTAAACTACATTTTTACTGATTTCTCAAGTTGGCTGTTGGATGCCAATTGTTTTTCGTATTCAGCCGATAGTTGAGATTCCGAGACTTACTGAGTCATGTAGTACCTTTTTCGACCACTCTCATGGTTCGAACTAGTTTCAGTCAGAACCTCCTTGTTTATTTTTTAATGAGCCGTATTATTGATGGGCCAACGGTTATCAACCGTGTAAAAGAACAGAAGGTATTCTTCATCATTTCGCAACAGAGAGGTGAAGAGTTGCTACGTGCCAAGGCTTCTGAAAATACTGTTCACAACATAAACTTAAATTTTATTAAAACATCACATTTAACAAAAGTGCTAAGAGATAATAAACTTGCAATTGAAAAACAAGAGACATTGAACAACAGAGATCTGACAATGATTTTCAATTGATTTGCATAACACATTAGCTCGAAAAATATCGACTATTTTTAAAAAATTTTGTTCGCAAACAAAAACTTTTCCTTTTCCTATTCGCAACAAACGTTTTTCCTAGACTAGCAAAAAGTTCTTATGTGTTAAGACTGTCAAAACATAGTGGATCTGATTTTCAATTTAAATTGAACAATTAAATCCGATGAAAAATACTTAATTTGAAAATTTTTTATTCGCGAAGCTTGCATATTTTCGTATCGAAATCCAACTTTTTTGCTAGGCAAGATATACCAAAATATATTTGTATTGTACTAGGCGTATACACAGGGAACGTCCGACAATTTTTCCCTAGACAAGTAAGTGCAATTTTTTTCCTTTCTATTGTCTAAGTATTCTGGGGATACTCCGTACTTAGCTGGGTTTGCTTCAATTTTCTTCAGTTTACTTCAATTTGGACAACTCTACTACCCAATCAAAAAAACTAAATTGCAAAATTGCAAAATTATTCATTCGAATTAATCGGAAATTAACCTATGAGAACCCAATTTCTCTTGGGAAAACTACAGCGGTTTTTTTAATCTACACTCCTATTACGCTGGGGAAACTCCGTACTTAGCTGGGTTTAAATTAAAATACTATGACCCAATAAAAAATAATATAACTCAAAACTACTCTTTCCAATAAATCGGAAATAAACCTATAAATAAATTGACCAATTCTTATAACTTGGAATGACTTGTGCAATAAAAGAATCAGTTAAAAACTTATTCTTTCTTATACCGAACGTTATTTTTTTTAACTGTCATGTTTAATTCTGGAAGATTGTTGCTGAGTAAGCGAAAAAAATATTTTGAGCAATGATATTTCCAGAGAAAAGTGACTGGCATTATTTTGTTGAGAAGTTTGAGATCTGTGGACCGGTCGGATTTTCTCCTATTAAAAATGGCTTTTATTCCCCAATCCAATTATTTTTCTAAAAGTGAGTAATGATTTTTGCAACCCTATCAAATTTAAAGCCAAATAATGTAGATGACTTATTACTATTGCATTAAGTAATAAGATTCTATGGTAAATTTTTATTAAGTGTCTTCAAAACTTTTATTCCACAAGGCATTTTCTGAAGAATTTTTTTTTTCACTTTTCCAAATCTTCGGTTGCCATCAATAATTACGCCCACATACTTCACACTATTTGATTCGGCTAATTTTTCAATGTCGAAATTCAGAACGGTACTTGTTAACCTCTTCCTGATGCCGAACACAATATATTCTGTTTTCTGTTTGTTCACCATTAACTGGGACTTTGCAAAAAAATCGATAATTTTCGAGATGTTATGTTCGTTTTGTTGTTGACGATACTTCATCAAATTCGGACTGAAAGAGAAAGTTGTAGTCTGAATACTGGACGACCGTGCAATCTTTTTCTACTATCGTTGCTAAATCGTTGATGTAAATAATGGAGGTCCTAAAATAGTACCATGTAGGACTTCTCTTTCCAAAATTATCCAATCTGATCCAGTTCCCTTTAGGACAACTCTTTGCGTTCTTTCACTCAAATAATTCTCTATCAAATGGGTAGCATGTTCGTCAAAACCCATATTTTCAAGTTTCGGCCACAGTATTTTGTGGTTTATGGAATCAAAACCCTTTGAAAAATCTCAAAACGCACCTGTAGCATTTGCGTTTCTTGTTGAGTTCTAATCTTATTCGTTCTGTTGATTTAAAGACAGCATCAATTGTTGAAATTTCTTTTCTAAAACCAAATTGACTAATAGACAATAATTGCTCTCGTTCTAGGGAACTTGTGATCAGTGAACTGAACGTCTTTTCAAAAATTTTTGACAAATCGGAAGTGACAAAAAAGTTCTATAATTGAGTGGGTCTTCGGGATTTCCTTTTTTGAAAAGTGGAGATACACAAGCTTTTTTGAGATCTTCTTGAAGTTTTCTTCTTTTAATGAACTGATTAATGGGATATTATAGTGGTTCCGCTAGCGCTTCTTTAGCATCTTTTTTTGCCCAAGCTGGTATTTTTGAAGAAACGAGGCGTTTACTCGTAAGCAATGAATCTATGAGCACATTGGTTTCCTTGGTTGTTATATATCGGAAATTGAAATTTTTTTCCGGTGCAGTTATAGGAGGAATATTGTTTGTTTGTTGAACCAATGAACTCTCCCAGAGTAAAAAACCTGTAATTTAGAAGATTTGCAATTTCCATAGGCTTTGTTATCTTTTTACCAAAAATTTATAATAAAGATTGAATTCTTGTTTGAGACTTTTCTTTATTGAGTGTCTTTTCTTTATCTAAAGGTGAGTAATGATTTTTGCAACCCTATCAAATTTAAAGCCGAATAATGTAGATGACTTATTACTTTTGCATTAAATTATAAGATTCTATGGTGAATTTTTATTAAGTGTCTTCAAAACTTTTGTTCCACAAGGCATTTTCTGAAGAAATTTTTTTCAATTCTCCAAATCTTAGGTTGCCATCAATAATTACGCCCACATACTTCACACTATTTGATTCGGCTATTTTTTCCATGTCGACATTCTGAACTTTATTTGTTAACCTCTTCCTGATGCCGAACACAATATATTCTGTTTTCTGTTTGTTCACCTTTAACTGGAACCTTGCAAAAAAAATCGATAATTTTTGAGAAGTTATTTTTGTTTTGTTGTTGACGATATTTTATCAATTTCGGACTGACAGAGAAAGTTGTAGTCTGAATACTGGACGACCGTGCAATTTTTTTCTACTATCGTTGCTAAATCGTTGATGTAAATAATGGAGGTCCTAAAATAGTACCATGTGGAACTCCTCTTTCCAAAATTATCCAATCTGATCCAGTTCCCATTTAGGACAACTCTTTGCGTTCTTTCACTCAAATAATTCTCTATCAAATGGGTAGCATGTTCGTCAAAACCCATATTTTCAAGTTTCGGCAACAGTATTTTGTGGTTTATGGAATCAAAACCCTTTGAAAAATCTCAAAACGCACCTGTAGCATTTGCGTTTCTTGTTGAGTTCTAATCTTATTCGTTCTGTTGATTTCAAGACAGCATCAATTGTTAAAATTTGTTTTCTAAAACCAAATTGACTAATAGACAATAATTTCTCTCGTTCTAGGGAACTTGTGATCAGTGAACTGAACGTCTTTTCAAAAATTTTTGACAAATCGGAAGTGACAAAAAAGTTCTATAATTGAGTGGGTCTTCGGGATTTCCCTTTTTGAAAAGTGGAGATACACAAGCTTTTTTGAGATGTTCTTGAAATTTTCCTCCTTTGATGAACTGATTAATGGGATATTATAGTGGTTCCGCTAGCGCTTCTTTAGCATCTTTTTTTGCCCAAGCTGGTATTTTTGAAGAAACGAGGGGTTTACTCGTAAGCAATGAATCTATGAGCACATTGGTTTCCTTGGTTGTTATATATCGGAAATTGAAATTTTTTTCCGGTGCAGTTATAGGAGGAATATTGTTTGTTTGTTGAACCAATGAACTCTCCCAGAGTAAAAAATCTGTAATTTAGAAGATTTGCAATTTCCATAGGCTTTGTTATCTTTTTACCAAAGCTGTGTAATAAAGATTGAATTCTTGTTTGAGTCTTTTTTTATTACGAAGATCTTGAATAAAGCTTCATCAGGCTTTTTCACTGTTTAACTCCATAAAACTTGAGAGAAGTTGCTCTTCCTTTTGACGAATTAAGTCGTTTTTAGTTTCATTATCGCTATTTCTTGAAAACTGTTTTTTTTTTCACTTTCTCACATAGCCATTTTTCTTGATGCAAAATTTTTGGTTTGTCTTTTCTAGCATAACAAGCTTTAATTGGAGCATGTAGTGCTAATGCTCCTTCAATAGTTCATTGAAATTCTAATAACATATCTCCCGTCACTGCACCGTAAAAGTGTCTCCAGTCTGATTGTTCATTAAGATTTTGGAGCGCTATGGCTGAATAGTTTTGTTGTCAAAAACTTTTGTTGTTTTTGATTATAGCATCACACATTTAAGAACTGTGATTGTTGCAAAAAGATCAGTTTTCAAAATTGTATCCGCTACTATGCCTGTTTCGTAATCGTCTGTTATGATGTAATCGTTAAGAGTTGAAGAAGAGTTAGTCCTTGTAGCTGTATCAATTTTCGATGGTTTAAGAGCATATGGAGAAATTACAGATTGCAGCAGACTTCTGTCGGGCTTTGCAAAATAGTTTAAGTTGTAGTCTCCAGCAGGTATGTTAGATTTTCCTTCAGCCATAGCAAGATAGGATTTTAAAGAAGGCAAATAGGATTTTCTACTGTGTCTACTGTGACTGAGAAATGTGGCGTATAAAGTACATCTCTTCGTTAATTTTGAGGTCTGCATTTCCGTGATTTGTAGAATGAATTGTATCACTCCCTCAAGAATAGATCTGCTGGAAAAGTTGTACACATTTCATATAGCAGTCGTGAATTGGATAACGGGCGATTGAAATCGAGAGTGCCTTGAGCAGCTGAGACTGTTAAACATGGGCCCTCTTGTGCTCGATCTTTAGCTGAACGACGTGCTCTTGCTTTCGAAAGTTCTTTGGAGGTAGTGAACACTTATCTTGCTCAACTACCGGCATGCGCACGATGTGAGGAAAATCAATCTTTTTGTTGCAAAAAAGGAGCAGAACAGAAAACTCGAACAAAGTTTGTCTTCAAAACTTGCCACATGACAAATCCATTAGATTCGTACGACCAGAAAGGAAATTTCTGAAGACAATGTGGAAATTTGTCATCGAAGGATTTTCCGAAGCAAATGTCTGTACATGGCATTTGGGCTCAGGTTGCCACAAGTGCAGAGAAAAATGGATTTCGTTATAACTTGAAGACAAGGGACCTATGTCCCATCAGCTGCAGCTGTAAATCCTCAACAACAAGTGTCGCGTTGTCTTGCGTTGTATCAGGAAATCTACTGTTTCAGATGAAGTTATGAGATAACTTTTACACTGCAGTAACGGAGTATGAGCTATGTCTAGCTTTCTAGATTATGGATTACCCGCATGGTTGGTTAAACAATGCGAGTCGCTTGGTTTCCAGTCACCCACGGAAGTTCAAAAGGCTTGTATTGTACCAACTCTGAAAGGGCGCGATATCCTTGGTTGTGCAAAAACTGGGAGTGGAAAAACAGCTGCATTTCTGGTACCCATATTGGCGGTATTAAGCAAAGATCCTTATGGAGTGTTTGCTGTCGTGATATCCCCAACAAGAGAGCTTGCTTGCCAAATTGTGGATCAGGCGAAAGTGCTGGGAAGACCTATGAATATACGTGTTAGTTTAGTTTGCGGTGGCCTTGATAGGGCTGATCAGAGTCGAGAAGTATCCGCGAAACCTCACATTGTAGTTGCAACTCCGGGTCGTCTTGCCGAGCTGCTAGAACACGATGAAGGCGTGACTATTAATAAAATCAAGTTTCTAGTTTTCGACGAGGCTGACAGGCTGTTTGAAGAGTCCATGGCCAAAAGCATGAAAACTATCATTGAGCATGCTCCTGCAAAGCGACAAACTCTGCTCTATAGTGCAACCATGACAAGTGTGTTACAGCAAATTTTGAGTTTGACTAAAAACAATCCCTTTCAGTGGTCAAACGATGAATCGGAAACAACAGTACAAGAGCTGGAGCAAAAAATGGTCTTTGTTGCCAAAGCAGCTAAAGATACATATCTTGTTCATTTTGTCAAAGCAGAATTGGAAAAGGACCCTGAAGCTCAAATTATAGTTTTTACTTCAACTTGTAAACATTGTCAGTCTATGAGTCAGTTTCTACAGCATGTTAATTGTCCTAATGTTGCTTTGAATTCGGCAATGAGACAAAAATTAAGACTATTGAGCGTTTCCAAATTTAAATCAAAATATGTCAGAGTGTTGGTCACAACCGACGTCGGAAGTCGAGGACTTGACATTCCAGACGTTCAACTTGTTCTAAATTACAACGTACCTTTCGATCCCGATACTTATATTCACAGAGTTGGTAGAACAGCGAGAGCGGGTGCTTCCGGACGATTGGTTATGTTTGGTAAGTCTTTGGTTTATATAAGTCTTTGATTCGTGTAAGTTCCCACAATAGGCTTGGAAATGTGTGTTTGCCTAAGTTTTTAACAAAAAGGAATTCGATGTTTGGAGCTTCTAATGGGAGGGCAATTCAAAAAAGCCCCGCCCCTAAAAAGGGTAGTCGGTCAATTCGGGGGCAGCAAGTCAACTCCTGTGTATATTTATAAATCCTGGCAGTAAAGCATCAGATGCGAAAGATAAATTTAAAGATAAAAGAGAAATTAAAGCATAAGAATTATAATCAAAATAGATATGATAAATAGAAATCAAAATATAATGTGTAGTGATTTTGAAACAGGATTAGGATAAAATATATAAATATTAAGGACAATGGTTCGTATTGACGCTTCCGCTGCAGGGCGACAGCGCATGGAAAGCGGGTCACGGAGGCAGATTATGGAGCTACGCAAGAGCGCGAAACTTATTTTGTTCTTATGTACGTGATCAGGTCCGAGTATCTTCTTTCTTATATTCTTTCTTATCGCTGATACTGGAAGCCAATCTCTCTATGGCTTTTTATGCTGATGAACCAGCTCCTCCTGTAAATGAGAAGATTAACAGACAGAAGGTGGTTTTCTCGACTTCGATTATCCTTTGCTCATATTTCAACTTCTCGATTTACTCGTAATACTTGTATGAATCCGATATGCTTCTTGGGCATACGGATTAAACACTTTCAGATCAAAGAACGTTCTGCTGAAACGTGAATCGAAGAAGCCGTTAGCTTTGATATGTAGTCGGGCATCGTCATCAGTAGTGGTACTTCTACTTGCGAAGGTTTAATATTGCAAAGTCTGAAGACAGGGCTCTAATTCGGCATCATCGCAGACCTCATTGGCAAAATTCAGATTTCATTGTGTCTGATGTGCGTATAGCCAGCTTCTTGACACTGAAGAGCATTCGCTACATTAAACATTTCTTCACATGCGAACGTTGATCGCAATTTTACGAGATCCTATCGATATCTAAGGGCAATTCCATCTCTAAACTCTCCCTTGGACTAAAATCAAAATTAAATCTTCTCAATGGAAGTGCGTTTAGCCTACATGATGCTTCTTTTTTCCATAGCAACATCTAGAGAGTAAGCCTCTTTTTCATAGATGAGATCTTTGATTGCCAACGTGTTCGCTCGAGCCTGTTCCTGCTTTTCTTTTCTGATTTCCTGAAGGATTTTTTTCCTGATGATACTCTGCATCTACAGTGTTATGACTCTAACGACCCACATATCCAGAAAGATCCTACATATTTTTTTCCCTGTCTTCAGGTAGAAGAATGCTAAGGCCACCGTAGTTAACCGGAAGAAAAAACCTTCCGGTATATGTCATTGTGAGAGGGAGGGTTCAACATTAAAGGGATAAAGTTTTTCTCAATTCTTTATTCGGCTTCCCTCAGCAGACTGTCCGAGTTGGCAGTAGTCCTAGCAAAAAAAGGCAATTTATGTTGCATTCCATTTGTAAATGATTTATACGCATTCTGAGGGGACACGTTACTGTGTTTAGCGAGGTTCTCATGCATGTTAGAGTAATTCTGTGACTTTTTTTCATAAAATCGTTTCAGCTTTTATTAGAGACAATAATTTAACCCAGAACACCATGGCCTTCAGTTACATCAACATCTGATCCCGAAAAAATTTTGTTTGCATTCCGAACAAACACCGATTTTGTAATGATGACATTTAATCTCATTGTAACCAAATGCATCGCCCCGTTCTTTGAGCTTATCTAGCACGCTTCGTAGTGATTCAAGGCTACCGGCCACATTGCCCTCATCGGCTTACCATTCGTTCGAATTTTGATCTTCAAGCTTGTCGACGAGAAGAATTATAGCTACTCCGTACATTGCCATGGCTATTGGATCACCTTGTGTTGTTCCTTCTTAAGACTTGAACTTGACATCGTTAGGATGGTTTCAGTACGATCTTCGATGCCACTCTTTTGTCCAAGGCACATTTGTACGTTTTTACGTACATGTTGGAGATCTCGTTTACCGCTCTTTACTACGCTCCTACCGATAATTCGTCTTGAGACCTCGCCAATTGGACGAATAATTGTTCATTTATCGAGCGCTATCAGACGACAAGCGTTATAAGAATTCGAGAAATTAAGTACTGCGATGGCAATTCTGATCGCAAGTTTAGACACTTGTGTGCAGAGACCAATTGAGAAGGATATGTATGATGTCAAAAACTGTCGCCATTCCCCTGCATCAAGACCAGATGGGCCATGGCTGCCATTTGTTTTCATCTTTAAGCGTTTTAGTAAGGATGATATTTATAGCATCGGCAATTTTGAAGGCTACTTCATTTTCCTTTTTGGTTAAGAGGATTGGTTTCCAGTGAACTATTTCATTGTAGATTTTCTGTTTCGTCCTAAAAATTTTTCCAAAAGTTGCATGGCTCCGGGGGTGCCTTGATTGAGAGTGTCGAGCTATTTTTAGTTGTTTTCTGAGGGTCAATTTTTCCATGTTCACTGCAGTGTTTGAAATTGAAGTTTGGATGGTGATCGTTTTTAGTTGACCGGCCACTGCTTTTGATTTGCATATGTGCCGCAACTGTAGCACCCAACCCCCTCCTCGGAGGTAAATAGAACTTTGCGCAATGGGATTCAGTATCTGACGTTGAGGTAGGCCGTTCACCAAGGGCCAGTGTTGATTATCGATAAAGATAAATAAATCTATGCATATAATTCATTGCAAAAGGATAACACAAGGCCGAGAACAAAAGGTAAAATTCAGAAACGCCAAATCAACGAAAAAACATCAGTTGGTGTTCCACAAGGTTCCATATAAGGACAGGTTCAGTTGGTGCTCCACAAGGTTCCATATAAGGACAGGTTCCATATAAGGACCCTGTCTACGTGAATGCCTTGGCTGAAGCTCTCACACAACGCATGCTATGGATGCGCAAATGATTTCAAAACCATTTTGAAGAACGAGAAGAAAGCGGATTACATTGTCTTAAAGATTAAAACTTGGAGCGAAAGTAACCAAATGTCATTTAACATTGGCAAAAGCAAAATACCATGTGTTAAAAGTGAAACCGATATAAACGAAGACGTAACATTGTAACAAGTAACTAGTCGA
Organism: Convolutriloba macropyga; assembly: GCF_964194025.1. Classification (NCBI taxonomy): domain Eukaryota; kingdom Metazoa; phylum Xenacoelomorpha; order Acoela; family Convolutidae; genus Convolutriloba; species Convolutriloba macropyga. The sequence goes on along the minus strand of NC_134469.1, from coordinate 63,718,625 downwards.
AAGGGCCTTGAAGTCATGAAAAGACGAAATGTTTCATGGAGGGAAAACTGTTCCCATAGGACATCGAAAGCTGTGAGATCATTCTACTTCCTAAAAAAATGTTCTTACAAAGTGATCGTTTCAATTAACCTTAATTGTTACGTGAGGTAAATAGTACCCATATTGAGTTAGCTTCACAAGTTGGGTACCCGTCCGAAACTGAAATGAAGTGCATTGAAAAAATTCAAAAAGGGTTTCGGCGTTGATATGCAGCAATGATCTTGACTCTAAAAACCTATTGATCAAAATGAATGTTTTTCGCTGTCGATGTGTTTGCGACCTACTGTACCACCTACTCCTCCTGATGTCAGTTGAAAGCGTAAACTATGATCACGAATCGAACAAGCTGACCCGAAGAAAAGAAGGAATCTCTCGTCAAAACCATTAGCTGCAAATAAAAACAAACCGGTTAAGAAAAATCGATGAACATTCTGCAATAGGACGGCCAAACCCGGAAGTTATAATCCAGAAGTTTGTGACCACTGCAACAGCAATAACAAATCGATTGCTAACAAAAATGTACATCGAATTTTTCCACAGAAGCTACAACGAACTTCAGCCATCAAAATGAAGAAAATTATGATCATGTGGAAATAGTAATCCATATCAGAAACTAATGCCATATCTACCATGAAGGGACTGACACCACCTGGAACTAACCTTCCAAAGTCCTTCCCTATTACTGCTACTGCTACTTTGTTCTTAATTCGAAGAAATTTTTTCTAAAGTAATAAACTTTCATTCTGAAGAAAAACGGAGGCTTTCACAAAATCTGTTTAAACAAATCTTTCTCGATGCAAAGTTTTCAGAATATTGTCATGATTCTGCTTTCAAAGACTTTAAGTTAGATTTCCTATTTTAGTTTTTATAGGAGCCTCAAAAAATTTAGACCCTATTTTTACATTCTTTGTCGATTCTGGCGCCACCTAGAATTAACCTTCCAAAATCCTTCCCTATTTTTTTCTACTACTTTGTTCTTAACTCAAAAAATATTTTTCAAATTTCAGAAATAAATGAAAAGTTATATTGAGTCTGAGTAAACAAAACGGAGGCACTCGCAAAATTCCGTGTAATCAAATCTTTATCTCGATGCAAAAGTTTTCAGAATATTGTCATGCTTTTGCTGCTTTCAAAGACTTTAAGTTAGATTTCCTATTTTAGTTTTTATAGGAGCCTCAAAAAATTTAGACCCGTTTTTTCATATGTTGTCGATTAACAGAAGCATCGTTTAAGAGTTTCATGAATTCGTAATTCACTTGATTTTTGATTGGTAATAAAGGATAATAGACAAAGATCGATGCTCCAGATCACCAGATTGATCCAAGAGTCTAATTTCGGCGAGGAAATTTTGATCAGATCGCTCCGTCGCGCTTATGATATACATTTTGGCATCAACCACGTAACGAGGCATTTATTTGAGTTGGTGTTCAACTTCGAATATGTATGTCCCGCTAGGTGGTAACCGTGTCGAGCAGATTTTGAGTAGTCTTGAGGGTTGCTGGAAAGTCTGCCGGAGTTTTTTCTTAACAGGTTGTGATGTGATATTATTGAGTAGATAAGTAGTGCCAAGTGATCTGCTGCAGCTTTCTCAGCGGCGCAGCCTTAAAAAGGCCAAATATAATATTTGTTTTGATATGACTGAACAACTGTAGATAATGTCTTGTTCAGATTCCGGGAGCCTTTTGAACGAGTAGTGAGAACTGGCAGCAGCTTTTTTTCATCATAGGTGATGGTGAAAATAATCCTCGTTGAAAAAATAAAGGATAGAAGTCGAAATAAGGTGAACTCGAACTCAGCTGCGATAGTTGTCATTTATCCAGCAGCAGAAGAGGCCACGTGTGTAGTACTCTTCACTGGTCCACTTCTGAGTCAGCTTTGTTTGAGCAGCTCAATAAAGGGGGCCACCAAGGCTGCCCCCGTAATTCATTTAACTATTAGGACAACCTTCCATTAGTAGACAACTTAAAACACTTTCAGATAACTACTCAAAATTGACAAAAATGAGCTTACTACCTTTTGGCTGTCTGAATTGAGAGCATTTGAGTTGTTCCAGCAACAAATTGATATTTGCTCGAATAACGCGAACAACCAGCAAAAATTGAGTTGTCTGCCGAAACTTGAAATGTCTTAAATTTTGTAATACTGTTTTTGTCTTACTTTTTAATATTTCCTGGGGAAAAACAGGCTTTGTTGGCATTTATTGTTCAATGGGTGAAAAAGGGCAAAATTAATTGCGATACCCATAACCCGTTGAAAGTAATGGCAAAGGAATGAAACTTTACCAAAAATGTTTTCTTTCGAAAACTGCACACTTTAAGGACGACTAAATAACCAAAAGGTTTTATAAGAATAGATCCTGTTCAAAAATGAGATGTTTTTTTTAAACTAACTGGTAATTTATTTACTCATGGTTTGAGAGTTTAACTTTTTTTATTGCCTTGTAAACGAGTGCTCCTCCTCCCATCTTAAAAACTTGAAGGTGTGTTGAACTATGGCGATGATATGGAATGGAATTAATCAATACACTGGGAACATGCCTTAGCTTTTTTTAAGGTTTGTGACACAAAATTTCAAAGCTGAAGCCTTGTGAAGCACCGATGGATATGTCAAGCATCCTATTAACGTTAAATGAATAAGCTGCTTTGAGCTATGTCATATTATAGCTCTGTATATTGTCAATTACCAGTAGTATAAGTAAATGACTAGTAGTAACACTAGGGGGGGGGGGGGGGGGTCACGCACTGTAAAAAAACGACCCCCTCTAAATCTTTACATTTGACCACTAAAATTAGTCAGAAAATCCCTTGGGCGCGATGGTACAATATATGAAGACAAAATCAGAACATGAGTTTGGAAAAATTGTCTAGCAAGATCATTTTTCAAATTACAGTTCCAGAAAACAGACGTTAAGTAAAATCGATAAAACTTTCAGTGAGTACCCGAGTTACGAGAGTCGAAATTGATGGGGGGTATCACAAACTTGCTTTTTGATGATGGAAACCGAGAGAGACCTCCATGGCGTTGCTGTTCCAATACCGTAGTCCCTCGATCAGAGATTATATTTTTCGTTCAAGTGAGTATTATAGTGCTCATGATTAGTCTCTCTTTTGCCATGCTATTCTTGATATCGGAGAGTTAAGAAGAGAAATCAATTTGGATTGCACTGCTTTCGAGTCTGGTTGGTTATATTTTACCAAATCCTAAATTATTAATAAAGTCATTCTCACAAACGATAGGATCTTCATGGCGGTTGTAGTCCCAAGTGGTTCTGGGAAAACTGACCTCATATTCAACATGCTGCAAGGTAGGTCCTTCTACCCAGCATTTCTCAAAATTTATTACTTCTACAAAGAGTTCCAGGACACATTTACAGCTATACAACAAAAAATACCGCACAAGTATTCCGGATTGGATATAACGAAAAAGCTCTCGGACTGTCTGCTCGTTTATGATGACTCATGCGAGGAAATTTTTAACGACAAAGAGTTTGTGAAAATAGCAACGTCAGGAAGACACAAAAAACTTCATGTGATCTACATCAAACACAACGTATTCCAACAGAGTAAATGGTCGCGGACAATTGATCTAAACACAACTCATATAGTTCTATTCAAATCATTGCGTGACATTCAGCAAATAGAATACCTCGGAAAACAGTTAAACTGTCTCCAATTACTCAAGGACGCTTACAAATTAGCAACAGCTCAACCCTATGGACATTTAATCATTGACCTGGATCCTAAAACAAGTAAAGGCTTACGATTTTCTTCACAACTCATTGGTCCCGAACCATCAGTATTATATATTCCTTCAGAGTAAGCTGTTATTACACCAATTACGAATGAAAAAGAGACATTTGCTTATGCTGAAGCGCTGGTGCGTTAACAGCAACCCCAAATCGAAAAGCAAGAGAATGTTTCTAGCCCAAGATATTGAATTCATTTAGTTCCTAAGCGATTGTGTAATGAACGTGCTCTCTGGTGTTGTCCCAATCAACAAGAAAGAACTACAACAATTCGAACCTCAACTACAACTTTCTGAAAAATATTTCAGTGCGCTGGAAAGAAGTAAATTATTCCAGACAACGATAGGGCATTCTCTGATTCAACTAATTGCCAGACCTTGTCTAGAGTATCTACAGAAAAATGCCAACAGGAATTTGTGCTCATTCCTAGCAACATGTTTACAACTGAACAACCCCAAGTTTCGCAAATATTAAACAATCCACTAACAAAAAGCAAGTCGAAACGACTATCGCTTCTACAGAGAACTTCAAAACAAGAGCCACCAGAAGCGGTCATACAGCAGAACACAGAGCAACAAACAGATGACGTCATGGTTTCCGATGAAGAAGAAAAGCAACAAAGTATCCCAGACGACACTAAACAAAAAGAGTTTGATGAAATCAGTCAGAGTGTGATCGATGATATAGATTTTCTCGATAAAGACAAATTTGGAAAAGCAAAAATAATTTTGAAGAAAATCAACGGATCACGCATCTTTTCACTGGACTTTGAAGGTAAAATCCTGATTCATTCCAGCATCAAGTTTCCTCTACGCATTACAACAAACATCATCAAAACTTTTGCCTGAGGGTTATCAAGTATTGAATTATTTGAACCTTGCACCACATCTCACTTGTAATACTTACGCAAAGAAGTTCATAAAAATTCCGAAAGAGCAAAATCTACGTCAGTTTCCAGATGGAGCAGCCAGTGAACAGAAACCTGCTATCGAGAGAGCAGAAAAAACAGAGACTGCTAGCTTTGATGAGAAAGGCTTCGCAGCCGCAGAAGAAGAAATTAAAACGCCAACAGCCTGGAAAACTCCATTCAGCGGAAATCAAAAAACTAAATAAAGTTTACACGAAAGGAAAAGCAGCATTTGGAAGTGTTGCTAACTTAAAAGAGGAAAGCGGCTTTTCCCACAAAAAAATTGAAAAATTCCTTCAATCGAAGAACTCATACACTAAATATCGTCAATTCCGGAAAAGTTTTCCACGATTGAAGGTAGTTGCTTACAGACTAAACGAAATCTGGTTCATGGATGTAGCCTATATGAACAAAATAGCCAAGCACAACAATGGGGTCAAATACCTATTGATTGCACTTGACGTTTTATCACGCTATTTACGTGTTCAACCTCTCAGAACTATGTATTCGAAGGATTTCGTTGAAGCCTTCAAACAAATGATAAAGACGAAACAACCAGAGAAATTGTGGACAGAGAAAGGCACCGAATTCAAGGGCGAGTTCAAAACATTCTGTGTAACCAAAAAGATTCATTTGTATACAACCGAAAACGAAACCAAATCTGCGTTTGCGGAAAGAAATATTCGATCACTTAAAAACATTATTTACAGATACTTGAAAGAAAAATGGACTTAGAACTATATAAAGGAGCTTCCCAATTTCGTAAATATCATTAACAGTCGTGTTAACCGCGTTACAAAGTTAGCCCCATATAAAGTATTCAAAAAAACATGAACCATTTTTAATTTCGATTGCTTTGGACAACAATAAATATAAACCACGATTCGAAGAGGGGGACCTGGTACGAATAGCGAAACCAGACGATACCCTGAGAAAAGGTTACACTCAGAATTATACAGACGAAGTTTTTACAGTACTAAGATTGGCTACAACAAGTCCACCTACCTAAACCCTGATTGACGCAAACAACGTTAAAATCCTAGGAAAGTTTTACGAACCGGAATTAGTACAAGTTGATGCGTTAAACACTGGAGAGGAGCAATGATTTTTAACAGCAATGAGTTTACAATTGACTTGTTATCAAATGCATCAATGGACGTTTTTAATGAAAACACTATGGCTTCATTTCGGAACCAATTATCACAACCGATACACTTACAGGGAGAATGGCAAGTAGCATTGACATCTCTATCTTTTCCATCAAACATCAACAACGTAAACTCTGGAGAAATTGTTGTTTACAAGAATTCAATGACCAATCCAAATGAGTCGAGTAATCGATCAGGACAACTCAGAAAAATTTGGACTGGTATTTACAACAGCTGGGAAGATCTAGTCTCGGAGATTGTTCGCATTGCAAAACTAAAACAGTTCGATCGAAAGTTTGACATGATAACGCAAAAGCTTGTGTTAACATTTGGGGAAAATGAAGGATTGTCGTTTCAAGACGATGAAATTCCCAGCATTCTTGGTTTCAAGGGGACCCCGGACCCTGCACACAATGGTTTTGTTCACATTGGTTACAAGACAAACTTCGAAAATGGGACCCCGAACACTCCTAACATACATTTTGGTATTTTCCCTGTTGATATAACATGTGGGTCACAGCTTATTTTTGTGTACCTTGATATTATTGAGTATCAACATGTGGGTGACTCACGTGCACCCATTCTCAAAATAATTGAATCGGAGAGACGTCTGAGAAACGGTAGCCTCAACACAGTAGCACCCATTCACCATAAAACCTATACAAACTTGGACTACAAGCGTTTACTTTCAAACAATATCCCGAGCATCAAAGTTGAGCTGAGAAGTGAAACTGGGAAATTGATCCCTTTCACTGGAATTGGTAAAGTTGTCATTAGTCTCAAATTCCAGAGAACAAGCTAACTGATGGAAGCCTATTATAATAATCAAGCATCCAATTCAATGCCCCATTTCTCAGGACATTATAGACAAAGAGGAAGTGGATTCGGCGCATTGGCTGCTGGCATTGGTCGTGTTGCATTACCCCTAGCCTGACGACTTATTTGGCCAGCAGCAAAAACAATTGGAAGAGAATTGCTAGTGCAAGGTGCACCAGAGTTATTAGAATTTGCAACAAAAAAGAAATCAGCGAAGCAAGCTCTGAAAAGTACAGTTGCAAAAACAACGAGAAAACAAATCGGAGGAGCACTTCAACGAGGACGAAAAGCAATCTATCGAAGGAGGTCGAAGAAGAAAGCATACAAAAAGCAGACTCCACCAAAGAAAAAGATCATTTCGCGAAAAACGAAGCCATAAAGGAGTCGATCAGATTTCTTCTCAAAAGTAAGAAATGCGTACTATCATTGTTATTCCCACAGAGGCAACTTATAGCTCATTGGACTTGTTTGAGAAACCTCCCTTTCTTGTAACATTTGATCAATCGTTCGAGCAAAAAACAGGACCTTTGTACTCGCCCACTGGATCTTCGTTAGAGTTTGAAATAGTCGGTGACAGAAATAACTTCATCGACCTACAGAAAATTTATCTCGAAATCAAATTTCGAGTTTTCCGAAATAATGGAAACGATTTAGCAACAGCTCAACCCTATGGACATTTAATCATTGACCTGGATCCTAAAACAAGTAAAGGCTTACGATTTTCTTCACAACTCATTGGTCCCGAACCATCAGTATTATATATTCCTTCAGAGTAAGCTGTTATTACACCAATTACGAATGAAAAAGAGACATTTGCTTATGCTGAAGCGCTGGTGCGTTAACAGCAACCCCAAATCGAAAAGCAAGAGAATGTTTCTAGCCCAAGATATTGAATTCATTTGGTTCCTAAGCGATTGTGTAATGAACGTGCTCTGGTGTTGTCCCAATCAACAAGAAGGAACTACAACAATTCGAACCTCAACTACGACAACTTTCTGAAAAATGTTTCAGTGCGCTGGAAAGAAGTAAATTATTCCAGGCAACGAGAGGGCATTCTCTGATTCAACTATTTGCCAGACCTTGTCTAGAGTATCTACAGAAAAATGCCAACTGAGGAATTTATGCTCATTCCTAGCAACATGTTTACAACTGAACAACCCCAATTTTCGAAAATATTAAACAATCCACTAACAAAAAGCAAGTAGAAACGACTATCGCTTCTACAGAGAACTTCAAAACAAGAGCCACCAGAAGCGGTAATACAGCAGAACACAGAGCAACAAACAGATGACGTCATGGTTTCCGATGAAGAAGAAAAGCAACAAAGTATCCCAGACGACACTAAACAAAAAGAGTTTGATGAAATCAGTCAGAGTGTGATCGATGATATCGATTTTCTCGATAAAGACAAATTTGGAAAAGCAAAAATAATTTTGAAGAAAATCAACGTATCACGCAACATTTCACTGGACTTTGAAGGTAAAATCCTGATTCATTCCAGCATCAACTTTCCTCTACGCATTACAACAAACATCATCAAAACTTTTGCCTGACGGTTATCAAGTATTGAATTATTTGAACCTTGCACCACATCTCACTTGTAATACTTACGCAAAGAAGTTCATAAAAATTCCGAAAGAGCAAAATCTACGTCAGTTTCCAGATGGAGCAGCCAGTGAACAGAAACCTGCTAGCGAGAGAGCAGAAAAAACAGGAAGAGAATTGCTAGTGCAAGGTGCACCAGAGTTATTAGAATTTGCAACAAAAAAGAAATCAGCGAAGCAAGCTCTGAAAAGTACAGTTGCAAAAACAGCGAGAAAACAAATCGGAGGAGCGCTTCAACGAGGACGAAAAGCAATCTATCGAAGGAGGTCGAAGAAGAAAGCATACAAAAAGCAGACTCTACCAAAGAAAAAGATCATTTCGCGAAAAACGAAGCCACAAAGGAGTCGATCAGATTTCTTCTCAAAAGTAAAAAATGCGTACTATCATTGTTATTCCCACAGAGGCAACTTATAGCTCATTGGACTTGTTTGAGAAACCTCCCTTTCTTGTAACATTTGATCAATCGTTCGAGCAAAAAACAGGACCTTTGTACTCGCCCACTAGATCTTCGTTAGAGTTTGAAATAGTCGGTGACAGAAATAACTTCATCGACCTACAGATAATTTATTTGGAAATCAAGTTTCGAGTTTTCCGAAATAATGGAAACGATTTACGCTTCACCACTGGAGATGCCAACAACAGTGACACGCCACATCTAGTCAATAATGTCCTACATTCCTTTTTCGCCGATTGCACAGTGTCAGCAAACGGCATCAAAATTTCTTCCGCCAATGGTCATTACGCACACAAAAGTTTCATTGAAACAGAATTTTCTCATGGATCGGATGCGAAAAAAATCTGGTTGAAATGTCAAGGATATAATTATGAAGCAGACCCAACAGGCGTCCCAGCCGATACAATCACAGCTCGACAAGAAACTGTGAGAAGATCTGCTCAGCTCACACTGTATGGAAAAATAGCTACCGATTTCTTTTCATGCGAGAAGCATCTAACGAGTGGAGTAACGCTGCGAATTTCTTTCCGACGATCACAGGATGACTTTGCGATTGTGAGTGAAGAGGGGGCTAAACACTATAAAATCAAAATCGATGAAGCAAATTTGTTCGTGCGAAAAATGACAGTCTCCGATATCGTGCTTGGTGCAATCGAGAAAACACTTCTCAAGACACCTGCAATGTACCGCTATAATGAAGTTATTTCAAAGCTTTTCTAGCAACAGCTGGGCAACAGAGCTGGAAGCACGAGGATATTTTCACAAAAGAACCTATTCGTAGACTAATAGTTGCCATGTGCCGCAGCGATGCGTTCATCGGTACTAATACGCTCAATCCATTTTCATACCAGAAGTTTGATTCGAATGAGATAATAATTTACCGTAATGGGTTCGCCACACCTGGTACACTAATGTCAACAACTGATAATAAACGACTATACTACAACTCAATGGCTGCACTAGCTTCTGTAGAAAATGGTCACGGGATATCTCTATCCGATTTTCCTAACCATTACATTATGGTGTTTGATCTCACCAGCACTCAAGAAGCCACACATGATTTTATTCATCCCGAGTTAACAAACTCCTCATTATCTGTGGAACTCAAGTTCGGTGCAGCGTTGCCCCGCAACATTGAAATTTTATTTGTCGGGGAGAAATGTTCAACAGTTTATATCGATTCCTCGAGAAACGTTTCCAAGAACGCTCCTCCTATAATCTAATGGATGAAGATAAAATATTCAAATTGACTCTACAATCCGGTCATTTGATGTTTAAATTCAACGGTGTTTATGCAGCTGACAATTTCCCCTTGCACTTGCCAACGAACTCATTTGCTATCGTTAACGCTTCACCAGCTTCTTCACCTGGATCTCATTGGATTGTGGTTGCAAAGAGATATGCCTACCTAATAACATACTTTGCCGACCCGCTGGCATTACCCATTTATTCATATAAACACATAACAGACCGATCTCGACAAAGCAGAACTATTAGCACAATAGTGGACCTCATGGAAGACAGACGTGACTCAAATATACCCCTACAAAGTGCAGACTCTCAAGTGTGTGGACTTTATTGCATTTATATTGCTCATTATGTTCTCAATGATAATTTTTCATTCATTCCCGATATCAATGAAATACAACTGTTGTCGTTTATAAAACATATGAAGTAAACAATTATACACGCTTTCTTTTTAGTTAGGTCGATGACTCACTAACCAATACTTCACCTTCATAAAGAACTAAATCCCCCTCCCCTGGAAAAACAAACTAAATCGTTCGACTATGACAAAAACGTTGATGGCTTGTAAACAAATTCAAGTTCTTCACACTTGTGTTGCTGGCTTGTAAACAAATTCTTCAGATTTTTGTCTGGACCCGAGTGCGCTATGTAAACAAAAAGTAACGCTACCAGGTTGAATTGCGTCACTGTAACGCGATGGCCCCTCGACAAAAGCAAATAAGACACAGCTTTCTTGAATCCGATTGGTCAATCAACTTATTGAAAGCGGGGTCCCTCGGACTGAAAAATTACTCATTGCTTTTTGCCTTTCACTTTGCGTTCAGTTGATTCAAACTTAATACATTTTTGTCACTTCTAAACTTTTTAATTAATCGTTCCTTTCATCGTTACTCTCTTACAGCAACAATCAATTTTGTGGGATGGGGCAAGCCAAGTGCGAAATTTGTCATAAACTACTGGCAAATAGAAGAAGCGTTCGTCGACATCGGAAAGAAGTGCATAAGATCTATCCTCAAGCAAACTCATTCGAGTGCACTGAATGTGGTTTCACCTCGAGAAGCCTGTATGAGCTAACATGACACATGATTGTGCAGCATGAGGCGACCAGTCCACGATACTGCATATACTGTCAAAAATGTTTTCCACGTGACGCTGATTATCTTGAGCACATGAACTTTCCACGGTCTACCAGCTTGGAGTGTAGATGCAAACAACCTACAGGACTCAGGCATCATACCAAGCGAACGCGCCTTCGGCGATACACTGAAAGTCTATGAGATTACCGTCGGGTCAAGAGACGTTGATCTATTACACGTTATGCAGCTAAAACGCCGAGATTGAAAACATTGTTAACATTAGTGTTCAGCAACACTCACAAAAAGTTCAGTTCAACTCAGTTATCATTCTCGTGAAACCCATTCAAACCAATGACGATCTATCATCAAGCCAGCCCGATAGAATTTCGATTCATGTTGCATCAAAAATGGAACGAGTGGATTTCGGTGGTCTTGCAGATAAAACCTTCCATGCAATGGTAGAACAGAAGCTCCTAGCGCTCAACAATTTTGCTTCCCATGGTAGCGGTTGGACTCTCGACCAAATTGTCAACATTGAAATCCGGTTAGCAAAAGCTAAACCGATAAGGGCATCGTCATATTTAGCGCTTCCAGGCAAACTAGCGCACACATGCTCTCTATTGAATATCAGAAACCGAGACGAGAATTGTTTTCTGTATTGCTATACTGCTGCCTACCATTTGAAGTTTGGCCCTCGACTTCTTCCTCCTGGTGCACCTTCACGCAGAATGACCAGCCCTGTAACATATGGAACAGACAACCCGCTTGCAAAACAAGCAGATGGTGTGTTTGACATGCCTATGGGCTTCCACCAGATGACTCGCTTTGAAGAATTAAACAAGGTCTGCGTCAACTTATTTCGGTAAGTTAAAAATCTTTCTTTTCGAAAAACTTTAAAACTAAAAAGAAGATTATGGCACAAAAGCAAATGAGGAAAAAAAGATAAAAAACCAAAAAATAAGATTGAACATTTTAGCTACGCTGAAAACGGACTGATACCATTCCGAGTTTCCAAAAAACAGAACTGTGAATTCAACATGGACCTTCTTCTCCTTAGCGACGGTCGAATGCATCACTACGTTTTAATCAGAAACCTGCGATCTCTTATTCATAAAGTCAAGGAACGAGTAGTTAGAACAGATAATCATATTTGTAGAAACTGTTTTCATGTTTGCACCTCAAAAGAACGATATGAAAAACATTTAGAACTTTGCTGGAAAAACAAACCAGCAATCGTGCGAATGCCAAAAAACACAACGTTTGTCTACAAAAAGTTCCAGTCCCGTTGGTTTGCTCCAATTGTTGGCTTTTTTGACTTGGAGTCTATAATTGAACCTGTCTCAGGATGTCGGAACAACCCAACGAACTCAGAAACAAGAACAATAGAAATACATAAACCGTGCAGCTATGCAATGTTGTTTGTTGCTCAGAACCAAACTGAACCGTTTCATTTTGAATGTTTGTTAGGTCCAAATGTCATGGAACAATTTGTTCAGTCTTTAGAAACCATAGCAAGACGAGTTTACAGCGTTAAACAACAACACAAATATTTCTCTGGCCAGCCTCTCATCGCGAAAGAAGATGCCGCCAATTGTTGGATATGTGAAAAACCATTGGAACACAGTTTCAATAACCCGACAGTTCTAGATCATTGTCACTTCACTGGAGAATTCCTCGGATGGGCGCATAACACTTGTAACATCAACAGGAGGTTTCTCAACTCTACTCCACTATTCGCACACAATCTCTCAAACTACGATCTTCACCATGTAATTCTCGCTCTCCAGGGTAGCAGCATGCGAAATACTGTATCAATTGTTCCAAATACAGATGAGAAATATATAGCTCTGGAAATTGGGGTTCTAGTCTACAACCGTCAGGACAAGAATGGAGTAATGAAACCGGAGTATATCAGGCTACTAGACTCGTTTCGTTTCATGGCCTCGTCATTGGATTCTTTAGCACAAAACTTACCCTCTGATCAGTTCACTTTGCTAGAACATCATTTTAAGGATTGGCCAGAAAGTTCAGTGCAAATGCTGAAACAGAAGGGATTTTTCCCCTATTAATACATTGATAATTTCACTAAACTGAAAGAGACCACACTCCCACCACAAGAAAAGTGGATGAATAGTCTCCAACAGTATCAAGTGAGCGTTACTGAAGACGAGTACAAACATGCGCTTGAAGTTTTCGAGAAGTTTCAATGTGAAACAATTGAAGATTACTATAGCTTATATCTCGAAACTGATGTGTTCCTTCTAGCTGCAGTTATGCTTTGCTTCCTCAAGGTGTGCTACGAAACATACGGACTGGATTCTGGATTACTGGCAGTACTATACAGCTTCCAATCTCTCTGGTGATGCTATGTTAAAGTTATCTAAAGCGCCTTTGAGACTCCTAAAAGAGAGAGAACAATTGGATATGGTAGAAGGATTGATCCGTGGTGGCGTAAGCTCGATTTACAATAAGCGGCTGGCGGTTGCGAACAACAAATATCTACCAAATTTCAACCCCAAAGCACCCTCAACCTTCATAGTGATGATTGATGCAAACAATTTGTATGGGGGCGTTATGGAAAAGTTTCCATTGCCATTGAACAATTTTGAGTACACTGACGGAAACTGGGATCCAGAAATTCAAAAAGCGTTCATCCAAAGCGTGTTGGAGACACATGACGATAGCGAAATTGGCTACGTATTAGAACTGGATTTGTCGGACCCAGATGAACTTCTTCATCTTCATTCGGATTTTCCCTTGGCCCCAACAAAACAGAAAGTTGACGCATGCTGGTTGGGTGACTATCAGGAGGAGCTTTTGAATGATATGCAGATGAATGCGCCGCCTTCGAGTAACAAATTGATCCACACCTTGTTCCCCAAAAAGAACTACATTTTACACTATCAAACATTGAAGTTCTACGTTCAGTTGGGGTTAAAAGTGGAAAAACTACATCGATCACTTGCTTTTAACCAGTCAAAATGGTTAGCGCCATATGTAAAGTTGGACACTCAGAAGCAAAAACAGGCCAAAAACAAGTTCGAGGAAAACTTCTACAAGCTAATGGTGAACAGTGCATTCGGCAAAACGTGCGAGGGAAAACGCAATCGCATAAAAGTAAAACTGGCTCGCTGTGAAGAGGAGACAATGAAATGGACCAGCGCTCCACAGATGAAGTCGTTCAAAATTATTGATGAGAACTTGGCAGCGATAAGCTTGAACCAGACTGAAATAGAGTGGGACAGGCCATTTATCGTTGGTGCTTGCATCTTAGATCTTTCGAAGAAATTCATGTACGACTTCCACTACAATACAATGAAGAAACACTTCAATTGTAAACTACTGTACTTGGACACGGACTCGTTTGTTTATGAAATTTTCTCAAACGACTTCTTCGCAGACTTGAAGCGGAAGACCACAGTGAAGGACCTTTTCGATTTCTCAAACTTTCCAACTAATCACGAGATGTACGATCAAAGCAACGCAAGGGTGACACTAAAATTTAAAGATGAGATGGGAGGCAAGATGATTTCTGAGTTTGTGGGGTTGAAGCCGAAGATGTATTCCATCAAACTGGCAGATGGTTAGTCAACTTTTTTTCAAACCTAAAAAAAGCCAAAAAACAACAAAAAGCAGAATGAGTAAAGAAAAACCGGATAAAAGGTAAGAAAAAGAGACCTAGGATTAGATTTCCAAGAAAAAACGAAAGAAAAAGTGAAAAACAAAAACTAGAATGCACGAACTTCTATTTTAGGTCTTGCAAAGCAGTCGGCGAAAGGTGTGACGCCAGGCGCATGATGACACATGAATTATACAAACAGGTTCTCACAGGAGGAGAAACTGTTCCACTTACCAACACCAGAATTGCGTCGAGCAAACACCAACTAATGACAGTTGTGTGCAACAAGAAGTCACTCTCGGGATACGATGACAAGCGGTATATTTTAAACGACAAGATCAGAACTCTACCATTTGGCCACCACGCTCTGCGCGAGGAAATGTTCATGCGTAACGTAGTACAGGATCCAGATTGGGGTTCGAGTGACGAGGAAGAAACTGTTGTACACGTTGCCGAGTCATTAACGCCAGAAAGTCAACTACCAACTCAATACACAGGTCCTCAAATGTCAGCAGAAGTCTGGTCTCCGCCGGATCCCGGTCTCAACCAGCGTGTTTACAGTGAGGATGAGCTTGAAGCGGACATTGCAGATTTTGCAAATCTGACTCAACAAGTGATTGAGGACGAAATTGAAAGATGTTCCTTTATAGACGATCAGGCTGCTGAATCAGGTTCGTCGCCTAGTCTTCTAGACCCAAGACCCGTATCCACCATTCAGGTTTCTACTAACTCTTCAACAGAAGAGCAACCCATCAACCATCCCGGACCCTCAAAAAGTATGAAAAAGTGCGCAAAACGAACGCTGGAGCTGATATCAGACAAATAATCTATCAATGAAGATAGAATAAAGAAATGGAGAGTAGTACAAATTGACTCTGATAGTGACGACAATTAACTTCTGTGAAAGAATTTTGCTTTAGTTTTTGTGACTTGTGTTTTGTTTTTCCCGTTTGATGGAAATAAGAAATCTTTTCAACTCGAGTTACAGAAAATTTGTACTGTATAAGTCTTTTAAAGGTCCTGCATAGGCAGTTGATCATTTAATATCGAAGTCTTTTTTGCCCTCAGTACCTTCAATTCATAGTATAAGTCTTTAGAAGCTCCTACAATACAAACTGATCAATTAATATTTAAGTCGTTTTTGCCCTCAGTACCTTCAATCCATAGTATAAGTCTTTTAAACGCTCCCATACTACTAGCTGATCAATTTATATCTAAGTCATTTTTGTCCTCAGTACCTTCAATCCATAGTATAAGTCTTTTAGAAGCTCCCATACTAGTAGCTGATCAATTTATATCTGAGACATTTTTATCCTCAGTACCTTCAATCCATAGTATAAGTCTTTTAAAAGCTCCCATATAAGCAGTTGATCAATTTATATTTGAGTCTTTTTTGTCCTCAGTACCTTCAATTCATAGTATAAGTCTTTTAAAAGCTTCCATACTAGTAGCTGATCAATTTATATCTAAGACATTTTTATCCTCACTACCTTCAATCCATAGTATAAGTCTTTTAAAAGCTCCCATATAAGCAGTTGATCAATTTATATCTTAGTCATTTTTGCCCTCACTACCTTCAATCCATAGTATAAATCTTTTAAAAGCTTCCATACTAGTAGCTGATCAATTTATATCTAAGACATTTTTATCCTCACTACCTTCAATCCATAGTATAAGTCTTTTAAAAGCTCCCATATAAGCAGTTGATCAATTTATATCTAAGTCATTTTTGCCCTCACTACCTTCAATCCATAGTATAGGTCTTTAGAAGCTCCCATATAAGCAGTTGATCAATTTATATCTAAGTCATTTTATCCTCAATACCTTCAATCCATAGTATAAGCCTTTTAAAAGCTCCTACAATACTAGTTGATCGGTTATTAACTAAGTCATTTTTATCCTCAGTACCTTCAATCCATTGTATAAGTCTTTTAAAAGCTCCTACAATACTAGCTGATCAATTATTAACTAAGTCATTTTTATTCTCAGTACCTTCAGTCCATAGTATAAGTCTTTTAAAAGCTCCTACAATACTAGTTGATCAGTTATTAACTAAGTCATTTTTGCCCTCAGTACCTTCAATTCCTTGTATAAGTCTTTTAAAAGCTTCTACATAAGCAGCTGATCAATTATTAACTAAGTCATTTTTTTTCTCAGTACCTTCAGTCCATAGTATAAGTCTTTTAAAAGCTACAATACTAGTTGATCAGTTATTAACTAAGTCATTTTTATCCTCAGTACCTTCAGTCCATAGTATAAGTCTTTTAAAAGCTCCCACAAAAACAGCTGATTAATTAATAACTAAGTCTTTTTTGTCCTCGGTACCTTCAATCCATAGTATAAGTCTTTTAAAGCCTCCGACATAAGTAGTTGATCAATTTATGTTTAAGTCATTTTTGTCCTCAGTACCTTCAATCCATAGTATAAGTCTTTTAAAAGCTGCTACAATTCTAGTTGATCAGTTATTAACTAAGTCATTTTTGCCCTCAGTACCTTCAATCCATTGTATAAGTCTTTTAAAAGCTTCTACTTAAGCAGCTGATCAATTATTAACTAAGTCATTTTTATTCTCAGTACCTTCAGTCCATAGTATAAGTCTTTTAAAAGCTCCTACAATACTAGTTGATCAGTTAATAACTAAGTCATTTTTGCCCTCAGTACCTTCAATCCATTGTATAAGTCTTTTAAAAGCTTCTACATAAGCAGCTGATCAATTATTAACTAAGTCATTTTTATCCTCAGTACCTTCAGTCCATCGTAAAAGTCTTTTAAAAGTTCCCACAGAAACAGCTGATCAAATAATAACTAAGTCTTTTTTGTCCACAGT
Organism: Convolutriloba macropyga; assembly: GCF_964194025.1. Lineage (NCBI taxonomy): Eukaryota > Metazoa > Xenacoelomorpha > Acoela > Convolutidae > Convolutriloba > Convolutriloba macropyga. The sequence goes on along the minus strand of NC_134469.1, from coordinate 63,701,141 downwards.
ACCTTCAGTCCATAGTATAAGTCTTTTAAAAGCTCCCACAAAAACTGCTGATCAATTAATAACTAAGTCGTTTTTGTCCTCATTACCTTCAATCCATAGTATAAGTCTTTTAAAGCCTCCCACACAAGCAGTTGATCAATTTGTATCTAAGTCATTTTTGTCCTCAATACCTTCAATCCATAGTATAAGTGTTTAAAAAGCTTCCGCGCTATCAGATGGAAATGAAAAAAGTAGCCATTGCTTATCGCCGAACAAAAATTCCTCTCTGTCTAGAAAATTTAGGAACATGTTCATAGTTACCTCTGTAGATCATCTGAGTTGATTGTTGCAATCTGTCAAATCTACCCTACAGCTGATCTAAGTGTCTAAGTGAGCTCAGTGAGTGTTTGTGAATAGTGGTGTGTGTTTGAAGTTTGTGAACTGGTGCCGTCTAAATTTCGCAATAGGGTTTCTCTAAACCAGCAAGGTCCGCTTCTCAATCATTTAGTTTGCCAAAGTTAAGAAGGCAAGGAGTTTACTGGCGTCAAGCGAGTACAGTTCCTGCTACTCTTCAGAATGTTTATCTCAAGACTTGGTACTCCAGACAAGATATTAAAATTAATTCCCAATATATATAGAATTCATCAACAAACAAAAATATAAAGGTGAGCAACATCAGAAGTTAAAAATGAAATAAAATGCCATAAGACAAAGAGGAGAGTTTTGAAATAAAAAACCCAAAAAACCGGTCAAAAGTGTGTACAATTCAAAAGCACTAACTGAGTTTTTCCTTTTCTGCACTCGGCTCCCAACTTTCTCTCCTCGTTGCTCTCCACCTTGCTCTCCGCTTTGCAATCCTTTTTGCTCTCCACTTTGCACCCTGCTTTGTTCGGCCACAAAATTGTCACCAATACCCTTGATATGTAAAAGTTCAAACTCGGTTAGGTAACCAGCAGGTAGCTTAGGATCCAATACATAAGTTATTTTTCACCAATACTCTTGATATTTACAAGTTAAAACTCGGTTATGTAACCAGCAGGTAGCTTAGGATCCAATACATAAGTTATTTTTTTACCAATACTCTTGGTATTTACAAGTTAAAACTCGGTTATGTAACCAGCAGCTAGCTTAGGATGCAATACACAAGTTATTTTTAGTTATTACCTCTTATTATTCAAAGTCAAAACTCGATTAGGTACCGCCTGGGTAGCTTAGGTATCAATACACAAGTTCTTTTTAGTTATTACCTCTTGTTATTCAAAGTCAAAACCCGATTAGGTACCGCCTGGGTAGCTTAGGTATCAATTCACAAGTTCTTTTTAGTTATTACCTCTTGTTATTCAAAGTCAAAACTCGATTAGGTACCGCTTGGGTAGCTTAGGTATCAATACTCAAGTTCTTTTTAGTTATTACCTCTTGTTATTCAAAGTCAAAACTCGATTAGGTACCGCTTGGGTAGCTTAGGTATCAATACACAAGTTCTTTTTAGTTATTACCTCTTGTTATTCAAAGTCAAAACTCGATTAGGTACCGATGAGGTAGATTAGCTATGAATATTAAGTTTTTTCATCGACACAATTTATTGGAGGATGTTACAACTCGATAAAATTTCGCCCAGATATCTACGGTATCAACTAAAACGAACAAGTCTTTTTTTTCCTTCCTCTTATATTCAAAATTCTATTCCCTAGTCAATTCGTCCTTTATTAAAACTCCAGTAGAAGCGACTTTTTGGTTTTCTGCTTTGTTAGAGAGTCAGGCTTTACAACAAAACAAGGTAGATAACCAAAGGTTTAAGATCAGAATTTCAATATCACTTACACTTGAAAAACAAAATGATAGCAACAGTTGAATAAGTATTAGATCTGTTTGTTGTGTTTTTGATTTTTCAGAGCAACGCGAGCCCTAACAGCCGCCTTCCGATAGGCAGGCACAACCGCTCCTTCGATCTCTGTTTTTCCGCTTTAACTCGAGTGTTTTTTCAAACTTCCTTGCCGCAGCCTCGTAGTATTTCTTAGCATCGTTTCGCAACCGTTGACACTCTATGGAGTTTTTGTGAGCTACATCTTTGGCCGTTTTCAATTTCAATGCACCTGCGTTATAATAAATCCTAGATTGTTGACTCATTTTTGTTACATACTCCTTTCGAATACTCAGTGCATTGATCTTGAAATTGTGTAGGGTTTGGGTTTGGTAGCGATGTTGGGGCTCTCATAACCCGCACATTCTCCTGTACACTGTCGTGACTAGCACCGTTGTCCTATAAATAGTCACTGATATGAAGTGACCATTTAGAAGGAGCTTAAGTTTAGTTATTGTTATCAAATCCAAACTATGGCAATGTTTTTTGTTGTCTATAGAACCAATAGAGCTGCTGGAGCGGTATCACAAAACAAAAAACATATAAATCGTAATAACGATAATATCTTACTTTCCATAGGTACTTGAAACGAGGCTTCAGTAGCGAACCAGACGTGACATCTTTCCCTTGAGAGCTGTTTTCCATAGACCAATATTGACTCGAGACAGTGATTTGTGTGCTGGCGGAAACGTCACAGGATCCCTTCGAATCTAAAATACAGAAATCAAAATGAATAAACGCTATATATCTAGTTACCAACTAGTTTTTACCTTTAAATATTCAATAACTTTACTATTTGAGTCAACTGCTAATGATAAATTGAACAATACTAGCATATCACTGAGATGTAACAATATATCTTTTTACAAATTCTTACCCGGTTGGTTCTGATCAGCTGTAGATTTTCCTTTCAAGGGCGCCTCCCTTCCGTTAACCACCACTATTGGTTTCAGAACACGTACGTTTTCCTTGTTGACAGGGATAAGATCCGTATTAATGTTGTCCATTGTAATGCAAATAATACTGTAAATTAGTTACAGAAGGATTATTTCTTTAAAACGGAAAGTCAACTGATCTTTCGATAAAATTGGGTTCGAATGAAAGCTGATAAAATTGAACCAAAATTAAACAGCAAGAATGTTCAATAAAAATAAAAACATTTAGTCATCGCATTCCTCAGTTTTACGAGTCTAGACATTATCGAGTCCCCACCAGGGGTTCTGCAAAAACAGTACAAAGAATGTAATCAACTACCGCAAAGACCTTCATAGACCCCCCCCCCAAAAAATGTCTAGTTCTGACGAATTAATTAGTTATAATTTCAGTGTTCTACTCAATCTTTTGTATAATAGTGGCGGTAATCAAAGCTTTTAAAGGAATCTGACCCGCGTAGCAGCTGCAACCAAACAAAACAGCTCATAGTATGTGTACAATTAAACAATAGCTTACGGAATATAATACTACGCTGTATTGATAGTGAACTGAATACCATACATGTAGTTGTCTGAATACGACGCGTGTTCAACCGCAGAAGGAATTTGAACTTTGTCGTCCCCATATAACCAAAGGTCAAAAAGCCGAAAAAATTATAAAATTATCTCAAATATGAATATTTATACCCTCCCTTTGAATGGGGATCGATTCTAAAAATTTTCGAAAATTTGAATTTTCGGCCAAAAATGAGGGCGGTCGTTTTTTAATAGCCGCCCTCATCTTCTCAGCCGGCTATTATAGCGCTCCTATTTTTTACTTCGTCGAATAAAAAAATGTTTTGCTTTACCTCATTTTGCCGCCTTTTCAACATTTTGCGTGAAATCTTTTTGACTTCTCTAGGCTAGTTTCTCTCTTCTCTCATTCTGCTAAAAGTGAATTTGAACATCAATTGCTCAGCAAAGCAATTCAAAATGAACAGAGTCAGTATAAAAATTGAAGTCAGAAATAGAAACGGGATAAACCCATAAAGTCCAATTTTAGATGCCCGCTATTTGAACGTCGTTCCTATAAGTCTTATTTACCATCTCTAATGCTTCTTGTTATTGATAGTAGCCCCTGTAGCCTCTCTCTAAGAAACAGAAGTATGTTCAACTACGAAATGCCATCAAAATAAATCGGACTAAAAAAATTTTTTTTTTACAAAAATCTTTTTTAATATCTTCTGTTATTTCAATCCCAATCATGCTTATTGGAATCAACGGCGGCTATTTTCCGGCAATCTGCAGGGTATGTTTTTACAGTGCGCGTGACCCCCCCCCCCCCCCTAGTAGTCATGCTCGTCATTATCTTATACTACTATTACCTGATCTTCCTAATACTGGTCAACTTAAAAAATGAGTTCAATAGTTGACGTCGTCGGTTTATCAAACTTGATATATATATATATATATATATATATATATATATATATATATGTATATATATATATATATATATATATATACATATATGTATATATATATATATATATATATATATATATATTTATTTCTCAATATCTTTAATCTCAATATACATATATAAACGTTCCTGATTTTTTCCTTATTACCCGTATCTGATATCCTTGTTCTGTTCAGAATTTTCTTTCTTGAAAGCAATCTCCCTTGCACTAGTTTTGTGGTATCAAATCGTCCACAGCTTAAACAATGCCAACAAAACAGTTGGCTCATTCAACCGTTTTTTATTGTTATCATGTTTAGTTATTCAAGGGAAAGATGTAGTATGTTTGATTTATAACATTACAACATGTAACTTTAACATGTAAAGTAATTCGTAATGTTAACATGTTTTTCGAACATGTTGTTATTTATAACATGTAAATTATAACATGTTGTTATTTACATGTTGTAATTTACATGCTATAACATTCGAATTTACATGTTTGAGATTTTTAAAAAAACTTGTTGAATCAGAGGCAATGATTGTCGGATGATCAAATTAAAGATACTAACGTCGTGTACAAACTTGGAACCTACATTGGCCAAAAACGAGTATAAAAGGAAAGAAATGGGCGTGTGAGCAAATGTTTAAATTTCGAAACCTCAATAACTCCTCGAGGGAGACGATTTTCAAAAATTGATCAATTGCTATATTCTAAATTTTTGAGTGTTATCGCTCAAAGATTCAAATGTGGAGTACTCAACAAGAGTGTCAACTCCTCCCCAACTGAATGGGATTTGAGCAAAAAGTAATTGTAAAATGTTGGTTTTCTTCGCTTTTTTCTACCAAACTGGACTTCCTGAATCAGTACTTAAACATTTAACATTGAAATGGTTTGTTTGTTAGCAGAATGCTATGAAATTGTTTCATAATGATTGCGGATGCGAGTTGAAGCGCGCATAGGATGAAGAGGAAGAAGTTTCATTTACATTGTAACTGAGGCTAGTTTTCAAATTCTCTTAGGTTTAATTTGCTCTCAAACAAAGTTCGCAGCCATTGTGCTAGCTTTTGTCTGTTTGCAATTTTTTGTACTACCAATTTTTTGTGTGATAGTTTTGTCGCCTGAACAACAAATTTCGTTTTGAGAACAGGATAAACTGTTAAAGCCTGAGGGCGTTCAGTCGCTAAGCAGTTTTTTAAAGCCGTGGTAGTCCCCATGAATGCGATACATAAATAAATGGTGCCAAGACACTGAACTGGTAAATTTTGGTAGAATTTTAGGTGGCTTTGATTTTCCCTCCCCCTTTTATTCCATGCACTGTTTTTGCTCCAACCCATTTTGCCGTACGTCACCCAATGAAGATAAGCTTAAGCTACTGACTACCAAAACTATCCCCTCTTCAGTCATTTGAGAGCATTTGGTCTGACGTTAGTCGGTTGTAATTGAGCTGATGTGTGAAATCTTGTGGAAAGCTGATTCAGTAGAAACATTTGATATTCAAACCTTGTTTTGTAATTTTTAAAATACTGAGTACAAATGAAGCTGTAATAACCTGTCTGTCACCTCAAAACGTAATATTTTCGTGAAGCAGTTATTGAAATGACTCTTGAAAAAATAACCACCTACTGGTGCGAAAGAAAAATTCAAGCAGCTTGGGATAATTTTGCTTAATTGCTCGCGAAAATTTGTAGAAATTATTGCAAACGCGTGTGTCTTTTTTAATACGAAGTTTTTCCTTGATAGTTTGGACTGTTTGCTCGCTATAAAGTTTGACTTTCAAAAGACGTAAAAACCTCACATGGCAATCGAGAGCACAGCATCCGACATGATTTGGTTTATTTTCTAGCAGGCGTTCAGTTTTAGCGCTGAATTGTCATCATTATTTTGACCGTGGTTATTAATACATTGTCCTGGAAGTTACCAGTTAGCTCTCAACCAGCAAATGAAAACAATTCATATAAGCACTAATTACAAACTATAAGCAGCCAGCCAAAATCTAGGTTTTCAATTTTTATGATATCTGAACAGTATGAAAGCCATTAAGGTGTGCTGGTCCTAATTGAGTACTTGAGTTGCTCGGATGTTGGATACACGAAGATGAAAACAAAATACGATCATTTCAAAAAATTATTCCTGAACGGTTTTGATCATTGTCTGCATCAGGAGTTCGTGTCATCACTGCTGCTGTGGTCGCAATTCATTTTCTATCAGGTTAGAGTAAATCGAGTTTCATTATCCGGATGAGCTTATAATCCATCAAATTGTGATGAAAAAATAGTGATCAACGGAAATTTTAGAGAAACAGAAAGTTGAAAAAAATTTCCAGAAGTCACTAAGGTAGCCAGGGGAGATCAGCATGTTCGACTGAAATTGACTCATCTTCAATCTGTGAAACTGTATTTAAAGAAGGTTCATTGATACATGGCGAAAACCAGTTAAAGAAAAAAAACATTGTTACTTCCTTTGAGTATGAACTATAAAATACAGAACATAGTTTAAAGGCAATGTAGTGTTAAGAAGTATAAATGAAACAAACGTCACATGTTGTGAAAGTTTAAAATTGTATTAAATTTACAATGTGCTAAAATATCGACAAATTAAGAGAGATGAATTATAATTGAGAAAAATTTTTAAAAATGCTAATTCTACAATTAACATTTTCGAGAAAGAAAATTTTAAAAAATGCTAATCCTCCAATTAACATTTCATAGAAGACTAAAAGACGCCCTAAACTAAATCAAATTAAGATTGAACTTGAAAGATTTGAGATTAGAAATCACTTCAGAAACCGTTGGGTCTTTTAGAAACTCATTCCAGAAATGATTTTTTATTGTAGTTTTGAGAGCCCGCTTTTTAGGGATATTCCGCCTCAAGGTGAGAGGCAAATCGTTATACCAGTCAATTGCTTTTTTTGAAAAACAGTTTTGCATTATATTTGTTTTTTGGTTTGCTCCAAATGACAGCTTGTTTGTACGGTCATTCATTTTAGCACTTAGGGTGGCTAACTTAAGTTCATCGAAAGCTGGTAGATCTGCTTTTAGAAGCTTTATAAAATATATAATAACCCGATACTTTATGTGGTATTCTACTGGTAAGATTTTGTGTTTGATCTTGAGATCAGTGGTCCTGTCAAATTTGGTTCTATTGAAACATGCCTTTATTCCCCAGTTCAATTGTTTATTTAGAGTAACTCGAAGTGATTTTTTAAGACCTGAGAACAGAACAATTGGGTAATGCAGATGACTTAAAACAAGAGCGTTCAGTAAAGCAGATCTGGTTTTTTCAGGAAATATATTTTTGATGGAGTAAATGACCTTTATGCCAACAGCCATTTTTCTTAGTACATTTTTTATTTCTTCATCGAAAGAAAAATTACAGTCAAATATGAACTCCCAAGTATTTCACAACTTTTTTCTCGAGAACTGTACATCCGTTAACAACTATTTCTTCGATTTTGTTTCTTTTAGGGGCTCCAAAAATAATGAATTCGGTTTTGCTTTCATTTACATTTAACTCATTTTTCCTGAAAAAGAGAATGAGTTTAGCAATACTTTTTTCAAGATGTAACTTTGATTCAGAAATTGTTTTTCCACTGCAAAAGATAAAAGTATCGTCAGCGTACTGGATTATATTCGAATTCACATCAGTATCATCTTTCATATCATTTACATATATGTTGAAAAGCAGTGGGCCTAGCACAGTACCTTGTGGTACTCCACGGTTAAGTGCTATCCAATTTGATTCATACTTCGAGAATTTGACTTTTTACACACGGTTTTCTAGATAAGATTTTAGAATTGTATTTGCTTGTGCACTAAAACCTAAAAGTTTAGTTTTGTGCAGAAGAGTAGGATGTGATATCGAATCAAAAGCTTTTGATAGGTCTAAAAAAGTTTTATCCATCAAATTGACAATTAGTTGATTTCCGAATAATTGGTTAATGAGTTGCCTAATAAATAGCGCAAAACACAATAAATTGCGCATAAATTTCAAAATAACTTGTAAACAATTCCATTATTTTTCATTCAATGGCCTCTATACATCAGTTTGCAAATTTTGCCGAACTTGTCTAATTTGGCAAAATTAGCTGTAAAAGACAGTGATTAAATGAAATTAGCCCAATTCAGTGAGGTAGCGTACTCAACAGGGCACAAATGGAAAAAAATCCCATAATTTCAAGCAGCTGAACTTAATTGATGACAATTTTATACTAAAAGTTAAATGATAAGTGCGCCGAAACTACTACTACTATTTGAAGCCCACTAGTGATTTTTTAGCCCCATTCAGGCCAGACCCCCTACCCGCTCCCCCAATGAAACAGGCTGCAATTGATTAGAGCTCCCACTAGTCGTTCGAGAGCATATTTTTACGTTACTCGAGTATGTTTTGTATTTAAATTTCAAAGCTTAGTTTTTAGGTAGGCTTGGCCGGTTTGATTTATTAAAGCATGCTGTTCATGTATAACAACTCATAAGAAGATTTAAACCGCTGAAATAATAATTGAGATTGAAAAAACAACAAATTGTCGATTGCGTATCCTCGTGATTAAAAAAATAGGCGTTCGTCATTAGCAACGTGGCACTTCGCTATGTAAGTCAGAATTTCCAGGTGACTTCGGCACAAACACAAACATACTTGAAACAGGAGCAAACACAGTATGTAGAAAAATTTGGTACTTTAGAATCAGACAGTTATGAAATTTGGCATTTTTAAAACGTGCATATTGTTGTTTCGAGTTTGATTACCAAATTTTTTGATTACTATCGAGCTCTTATTGTGTTAAAGTGTCACCTGATGATGAGAAAGCAGTATTGAGAATAGAGAATCGAATCAAGAAACAGTTGGAGGTGATGGAAGTGGATGAGGAGGAACATATTCTACCCATCATGATGGAGGTGACGGTGGGCAAACGAAAAGCGGATATGAATTTAGACAAAAGAGAATTTTTCGCAAAACACGATAAGTACAAACAGAAAAGCAAGAGAAGAAAACTGGACTCAAAACAGAACTGGCAACATAATACTCCAAAAGACATATCTTCAAATTGAAATTGACTAATGTAAATGTTGTTTTGAAGACGAGATGGCAATCTAATTTTCAGTGGACCTTCTTTAAAGCGAGTTTCAATTTAGCTAAACAAAAGATCTAAAAGTGCAGGTCGACTGGCTAATGGCCGAGGCGGCCATTTAACAAAGTGATTGCTGTGCCTTTTGTTTAATCTTTTTATGAAATTTGGTAGAAACTGGACATTTGAGGCCATGTTTAATAGCCGCCGTCAGCCTCTCAAACGGCTATTATTTAGGCGCTTTCCTTTTTACAATTCAAAGAATTTGAATTGTATTGGGGCGCTTTTTTTAAGATCTGTTCACACATTTTCATGATTTTTGAAGTCAAATTGGAGTAGTGATTTTGGTCACGCCGAAACAGGAAATGGAGCGAAAAAGCGAGTGGTTTTGCGGCGTGAATTTTTTCGCTCTAATTTTAAAGTAGAGTGAGAAAACGGTGTTTGAACAAAAATTCGGTTTCTCGCTAGTGGTTTTCTGTTCACATGCGGCAATTTCACTCTGATTTTTACTGTTTTTCGATTTTTGGATCGGCTTTTTTCTAAATGGTTTTCCCAATCCATTCACAGCTCATTCTAGGCCTAATTTTTTTGTTTGAATTAAATTTTAATTTCTCGCTAGTGGTTTTTTTGTTCACATGTGGCATTTTGACATTGATTTTGTTTTTTTCTTTTTGATCTGATTTTCTTTAAAATGGTTTTCTCAATTCTCTCATAGTCCATTCTAAGTCTAGTTTTTCTGTTTAGTCAATGAAAATTCTTCGAATTGTACGTCAGGACTTGTCCTGCTATGTTTTTTTATTTCGCTTTACCTTTTGATCACGTTTTTCGTTATACATAAGTCACGACTTTCACGTTTGACTTCTGACTGTTTCAACTAAATGGTTTTTCAATCCATTCAGTCAATGAATTAGGTAAGATAGTGAATACAGTCATGGTCAAAAGAGAGACGGGATAAACCGATAAAGCCCGATCATTAAGAAAGTTCATTAGAGTGTTTGCTAGCTGAAATTGGTGTTAAGCTTATTAGCTTTCAGTTTATAAGCTGAATTAACTATAGTTTCAAAATCCAACTGGAACTGCACGCCGAATTAGAACACTTTTTGACACTGAAAAAAATTGGAAAAAAATTCGGTCAATTTATCTGTTCTTTTTTCTTTTTCTGTTTTAATCCCGGTGCGTCAATGGTGGCTTTTTTTCCGGCAATCTGCCGGCTATGTTCTTATCAGCCGCCGTCAGCCTCTCAATGGCTATTTTTAGACGCTCTCGTCACATTTCCAAGAATTTGAATTGTATTGGGGAGCTGTCTTTTTTGTTGCGACTAGAAGATTATTGGAGAAGTCCATTTATTGCTTTTGAACGAAGTTCATACCAATTATTGTAAGCGTGTTGGATTTTTGTTATGCAAATTTTTCGCTTGATTGTTTTTGCGCTTTTCCTCTAGAACAGTTTTTGACTTCTCAAGTGACATTTTCACGCTTTTGTTCTTCATTTTTGAGTGATCTCTTTTGCTCTCACGCCGAAGCTTGTTTCTAATAAAAAATTGGTTGCAGCAAAGAAGGGTCAGATAGACAAGTTGGCAATGCTTCTGGATAGAGAGCGGGACGTCAATGGTTCGAGTCCCAATGGTTTTCCATCCGCCTCTCGTTCAAGAGCAATTCCAACATTAGTCGGTTTTTTTTTTCAATGAGTTTTATTAGAGTGGATTTTGAAGCAGGAAATGAAACGGGTGATAAAATTTGGAGTGGTATTAATTGTAGTTGTTTTCATAGAGATTTTAAAGATTTTGGTTGTATAATGTTTTATATTAATTTAGAGGGTTTCAGCATTTTTAAAGAAATTTTTTTGTAAATTTGCACTTTTTGTTTTCCACCTTTCACCTATTGTTTTGTTTTACTGCTTTTAGTGGGATTTGAAAATAAGTCTTTTACTTAAGGAGTGTTTAAATACAAAGTGTTTACATTTTCTTGAAAGCAAATAAGCTTTAAAACCTTTTTTGTTTCTTGCAGTTTTTCGTTTATTTCTACATTCTTAGACATGATTTTTATTCTATTATGGCTTTCCAAATGTTCTTTGAGCTGTTCTGTACTCCTATTTGTTGGAAGAGACTTATCCTTGGCTTCGTATAACCTTGTAATATTAATTAAATGTTATTTTTAGATTTTCAATTTAAGTTGATTTTAATAGCCACTTTTTCATGAATTGACTTCCAATTTTGGATTAATTCCCATCACTAGTTTAAGTATGTACGAAATATTTGACGGCTAGTTTTTATTTGGCAGAGTCAGATTTTCGAGTTGTTTCTGGAATTCTTCCTGATATGTGTTTAGATCTTTTCACTTATTTTCATATTTTTTGAAGGCAAATGGGAGTGATTAATTTGGTCACGCCGAAACAGGAAGTGGAGAGCAATAGCAAGTGGTTTTGCGGCATGATTTTTTCAACTCTAACATTAAAATAGAATGAGAAAACGGTGTTTGAACAAAAAATCGAGTTCTCGCTGGTGGTTTTTAGTTCACTTTCGGCAATTTGACTTTAATTTTTCAAATGTTTTTCTATTTTTTTATTGAAAATCTTTTCTTAATGTATTTCCAATCCGTTAATTGTCAATTCTAGGTCTAGTTTTTTATTAAGTCATTGAAAATGTTTTGAATTCTAGGTCAGGATTTGTCCTATGTTTTTACAATCCACGAATTTGATTGTACTGGGGCTCTGTCTTTGTTTTTTTTTAAAGTTGTCACTCATTTTTCAATGACTTTGATCTTTCAAAACGGGATAAACAGGTAGGGCGCGGTGGGCATTAACATTCATTAAAAGCACAAAGCTAGTTTTTTGGTCTTTTAAGTGCTTAGATTGGTGTAGATGCTGGGAAGGCCTTAATTGAAAGTTAAAACGTCATTTTTAGGTATTTTTCATGTTTTTTCGTCATGTTTGAGATTTTTGTTTAATAAGTATTGAATTGACGTCTTTCAACGTTGATATATGTTTTTTGCAAAATATAATTACTCTTTATGACCATTTTATGAGCTATATCTTTGGTGCTGCAAACATAACACGCAAAATGATACTAATTTTTGAAATTTTTTTAAGTTCTTTGTCATTTTTCTAGCCCCAAGGTGCAGGGAATCTCTTCCAGGGTTTTATGTTGTTTTACCGCGTTTGGCTTGGGCAATGAATTGTTTTTCATTATTCTAATATCACTAGTTTTTGCCATTTGTTTTAAAATTTGATTTCTAAAAAAAAGAATTTTCAGAGAATTTTCATGTTCCGAGTTTATCAATCTTAATGGCCAGAGAATTTATTTTAGGCTTGAAATTGGCTTTGAATAGTTCTGGAGGACAATGAAATACTTCTGAAGATATTATTATCACAAATTTTGCAACATTTTAAAATTTTCAATTGTTTTGAATTTTTTGGCATGCTTTTGTTTATTGATCTCTACGTGCCAATGTAGTTGGTTTTGGTCTTGCCGATGGATTAATGGACATATTTGTTTTTATCGAGTTGTTACAAATAAAATTTGCAAATGTTTTTTCAGTTAATTGAAATTTTTGTGATTTACTAAGTTTATCAGTACATAAGTGCCAACTAACCTTATTAAGTCTCGTAGTTTGGTTACTGGACAGATTCGATAGACAAAAAATAGTTTTGAACAGGTTAATATTGCAAAATTTATACTGTTTCAAAAAAATATTGCAATATTTTCAATTTTTCAATTGTCTTGTTTTTCAATTTTTTCCATCTTTTGCGGCTGATATACCTTTTCATGTTTCGGGTGGGTTGGCTGTGGTTTTATGGGTTTGTTTTAATGAGTCAAAATCAATCGGGCTTCAGGGTAAAATCTTCAACAGATTTAGCAATAATGTTCAGTTTTTGGTTATTTTAGGTTCTCTTAACGTCTGAGGCTGCTAGTCTTCTGGCTGGCGTTGTTCAATTGGTCTGCCGATCACAGTGGTTCTAGGTTCTTCTTTCAATTCTTTGAATTGTATTTCAGGACTTGTCCGGCTGTGTTTTTTTATTTCGTTTTGCGTTTTGATCTCGTTTTTTTTGGTTTACTCAAGTCACCAGTTTCACGTTTGGCGCGTGACTTACTTCACTCACTGTTTCTACTGAATTAGTTTTTAATTAATTCGCGCACTAAATTCGCATTGTAGTGGATATGGTCAATGTGAGAAGAGAAAAATCAAAAACGTGATAATCCGATGAATCCTGGTCATTAAGTCAGTGCATTAGGCTATCAGAGTTCATTGGAGCCAATGCTAGCCAACATTAGTGTCAATTTTTTTTTATTTTTCAGTTTGTTATCTGAAATAACTTTGGTTTTAGAATCTAATTGAAACTGCACACCTAATTCCTTTGTCCCTTTTACGATTAAATTTAATCTTTTTGCATCTTTACGTGATTGCTCTTACCGAATTTCATCAAACATTGTTGCTCGTGTCTACTACTCTATTTTCAAAGAATTCGTAACTGCTTCAGAGTACGATTTTGAATGTTTCAACTGTTTAGCGCGACAAAAGCCGCAAGTGAAAGGTTGAGAGCAGTCAAAATTAGCGGGCACCGAAACTTTATTATGTACAGGACAATTCGTAGTCGTGCATGCTATCAATTTTTCAACTAGATCATCGCTGGTGGAACCAATTTTGTTACATGTTCGCGGAGGCATTAATATTTTATTTAATAAGTAGCCTTTGGAGCAATACTGGCACCGACGATAAAGACAGGATACAGCAACAATAAATGCCCGTCAAGCTAGGAACGACGAGTCTTTGGAATTTAATCCCGTAGAACCAATGCTGGCACCGGCGGATATGTTTTGTCCAAGACTCTAGCTCAATTTGATCTGAAAATACACAGTTTGTAAGTTTGTCCAGACGTCTATTTATTAAGTTAATCTATTTAATAAGTTTTTTTAATAAGTTTTTTACTTTTTCATTTTTTCCTACTTGTTACCTAGTCTCAATAATGAAAAGCCACATACTACATTATTGGTGTTTGAAGAAGGTGCAATCGAACATATTTTGAGGGCCAAAATATGGCTTCACGGCTTCGACAGCGTTTTCTGGCAAGTTTTAATTGAATTTTTGTTTGTTGTCTGTTTGTGTTTTTTTCAGCCGCATAAAGAACTGAATAAAGACAGGTGTTAATCCCCTTCTATAGAAGAAATGGCAATTGTAAACCTTGGGATTTTGTACTTGATATCTGATGGTTTTCCTTACACTAAAGTTAATTATTTTAAAAAAAAATCACTTTTTTTAACTTTATTGTTTTTGTTATTTTTGTCTAATTGTTACCAAAACTTTTTATGAACTGGTCCCAGATCTTTTCTGGTGATTTATAGGTTATTATGTTTAGTTTCAGTTTTATCTGACAGTATGCTGACTTTGTTATTAAGTTTTGTTGTTTAAAACGGACAACGTTTTTGATGTAATTAATGTTGTTGTTGTTGTTGTTTGATTTTGCTGTTCGTCTTAACTCGCTTTCTTAATATTGGCGTATCTCATCAATCGAGTGCATCATTTTTTACTCCAATGAGTTATTTGCTTTGGAGGCTATATTTTTGTTCATACACTATTTTTATTGAAAAATACTTGGGTTTTTGGGTGTTTCTTGGGATTCCCAAAAATAATTTTTGGGTTTTTTCTATCGGTTCCTCAATTGGTAGACAATTATGCTGAAATTTTGGATGAGCGGGGTCGGAACTTTATGTGCGATAGCACATACCGAGTCTCCTTGTTTGTTTTTAAGCGTTTATTTTTCTGTTTTGTGTTGTTTATTGTAATTCATCGTTTTTGGACTAATGAAGTGTTTAAATGGTAGCGTTAGTTATCAAAATTTTTGGAGTTTAAAGTTATTCAGTTTTCACAAATTTTTATTGAATATGTAATAGTTTTCTCCGATTTTTAAAAGGAATGCAAATCTTTTGAAGGGGGTTGATTTCAAGAGTTGAGAAGCATATAAGAATAATTTCACACAATTTCTTGCAAGCATAAAGACTGAGAACAAAATCTTATAGTATTTTACCTATCTATTCAGTATAGAGCATGAAGACTCAGACTGAAACAAAACGTATGAAATTTTTCCTATCTGTAAAAAAATGAACTCAACTCTGATTGGACAAAAATCTAAATAAAAATTATAAGAAACGTATCGCACGATTTATTCATTATTGAAACTTATACCTGTAGGACTCAGTAATATTTGTCTTCCTCAGAACTTGTGAAATTTTCTCATCTTAGCAGAATACAGGACGCTCACGAACTTAAACACCTGGAATTTTTTTTACCGAAACCTAGAAAAAATGTACAATCGTATTTGAAACACCGAACTTAACGAGGAAACCTCGCAGTAGCTCAAATTATAGACAGTTACCATATTTTCAGTTTTCGAGGATCTAAACAAGACGTTCTTGCTCCATGTATTTGCAGAACTGCTTAAAATTGACTAAGGTCTCTTCAATTTTCCATTTTTCGCTGATCTTCATAGTTCTCTAAAGAAAGTTTTTACAGCCGAAGAGTGAACTATGCATCAAGAAGTGCAATTAAAACCGGGGACCAGCGAGTTTCTATCTGAAATGTTCGTAAACATAATGCCAAATTTCAACCATCTTGTTTTACGTTGATATCAACGTGTTTTTATTGCTGACTTGATTGAACCTTGCTATGACTCACAAGCATCTTCCACACAAAAATTGAATGATGCAAATGTTTTAGTTTGAAAGAAATGCGAGTTCAAAAACAGTAGTTTAATTTATTAAATTCGACATTCAGTTATTTGGTAATTCTACAGATGATCTTGCTCAGGGGTTTTTAGTGTTACGGTTCCAGGATGTTGTACTGGAACAAACATGCGTCGGGTCCTGCTGTTGCGACCAGGGTCTTGTCTGCCTGAAGGAACTCTAGCTGAGTCACATTGCTACTGCACATTTTCTGCTCTGTGAAGAAGCACTAAACAGGAAAAATGTTTAACGTTGCCGTCTTTAATGAATGAGCTGAAGTTTAACATCATGCAATGCTTGCTCGCTAAACAATTTTTAAAAATGTTACACAAACTTTAAAAATATTTTCACAATCAATAGTTAGGTAAGTAGAAATTTTCCGGTGAATTCATTTTGGTTACAGCTTATTTATGACCCATTTGCAAAATTTTGAGCACAGAAGATATTAATGAACAGCAATGGCGGAATCCTAGCCAAGAAATTTTGTGCAAAGTAATTATTTTGAACGTTTTCAATAAAATTAACTGGCCACTCTTATTAAGATTTTTCAAGATGAAGGAAACTTTCGAAAGTCTGATAGAGTTGAATGTATTTTGCGGTTGTTAAGTACTTCTAAACTTTGAAGCAGAAAAATTCCGTATGAGGGCGGTGGACCCCTGAGATTAACCAGGTAAGGTTTTTCAAACGCAAAGTTTAAAGTTGAAAAAAAAATCAATATGAAATATGGTTTCTTATCGGTATTTTTGAAGTAATGAAATTTCAAAACCAGGAATTAAAATTCGGCCTGATGTACAAAACAAAAAAACAGAGATTCTGTAAAGCAAAAATTACTAGAAGATTAAGCAAACTAAGTTGAGTAAGATTTAGTTGATATTTTAGTTGACGGTTTTTTCATGAAAGGTCACTCAAGACGGTTTTTTCATAAAAGGTCACTCAAGACGTAATTGCCCAGATCTGGTAAATTTACTACACTTTTAACCAAAATGAGAGGATAAACAGTCGAAATGATTCAGGATTCAAGATACATTTCAAAAAGCCAATCCCAATAACCACCCTAAAATTTTTGACACAGAAATTGAACAATTTGAAGGTTTTCGATTTTTGAAGCTGAAAATTTAGTCTTTGAATACATATGGGGGGAGCAGCTGGCTGAAAACGATAGAGCCTGCGTTGTTCAAAATTATGTTACCAAGGAAACTGATGGTACCAAAAAAAACAGATTTAAGTAGAATTTAGATGTTTCTCAGATTTGGCGGATTTTCTAAAGAATGAGCTTAGCAGGCAATTTGAAGCCCCTAAATTTGACCGTCATCATTATTTCCGGAACTCCCGCACGCTGTTGGTTCGGGACGTAATTCGTTACCTGTTCTTGGACTATTTGACAAAGCCTTATAATTTTTGGCGGGACATGTAATTTCTAAGGGCGCCCGAATGGTGCTATTATGATTTTGTTTGTGATGGGAAATTAGTGCTTTGAGACAAAAAGATTACCAAAAATTGCAAATTACGATTTGGGGGCACCGAATGAGTTTGAAATTGTAGAAATGTCATAGCCCAGGATAGTTAGGGACAAAATAATCAACCTATGATAAATTTTGATGAAATTGTTTTTTCCGCTCTCCAGACACACCACTCTCTAGAGAACACCAAACTGCAAATAACTGGCAACCGCTTGTATGTAGTAGTAATTTTTTGCATCTATTGAGATCCAATTTTTTAAGCTCTTAAACTTTTTACGCCGATTGATTTTCGATCTTCCTCATGCACCATTAAGATTTGTATCCTGATGTTTTTGATGGTAGGAACACATATAGACGAAATTTCAAAGATCATTTTTGTGTTTATCTTTTTGGGCCCCCATTGTTACTGTGACCCCTGGTTGACCGCTGGAAATACATTACCAAGATTAGAGAAATTTTAGCTGTTTGCTTTTCAATTATGTGACTTGCAAGGAAGAGCCTCAATTTTATAGATAACGGTTCGTCTTTTTTGCGTAATGAAATTTAGCTCCTAAAATCAGACATGGAAAACAATTTTAATTTAAAAATGTCCCTCAGCTGACCTTGTAGTTGGCGGTTGGGAATTGAAACATCCTGACAGATCCACGACTGTCTCCGGAGACGACAAACTGCCTGGACTCAGACACTCCACAGATATTGAGATTAGTGGCCTTGGGTAGTGCTGGCCACATGCCTAACATGCAAACAAAGCTATACAGTCCCATAGTTGAAGCAAATGTTGATCGCAAATGGTCTGTTCTGTGCTCGTTGCTACCATAATTCATAGACTACTTTAGTTGGGAAATGAACTAACTATATTTATTATTATGATAAACGCTGCGTTTTTCTGATAAACGTGTTAAAATCTAGTTTATAGAACTCAGCTCTGCAGAATAAATTGGCGTAAAAGATAAAAACGTCGATGTCGGCAATTTGCTTAAATCAATGGTGAAAAAATTAAGTTTTTGTTAATTTGGTATAGATGCTGATGATCCATTTTAGTTCGTAAGAAACAAAGCTAGCACGTTCCGTCTAACTCAGGAACGCTTGCAGAATATACTTTCGCACTAGAATTGGCTGATTGGGCAGCAAATAATAACAAAATAAGGGTCCTTTGATAATAATTGCAGCAATTTATAGTAACCGGGAATATAGAGAAATAGCATTGAACCAACATTTTTTTAAAATTAGGACAAAAATTGTTCTACCTGCCACGTGGAATCCGAGAACTGATGAATGCGTGTGCCACTCCATGTCTTTTGTCCTCTTTCCACTCTCTGGTCTCAGGTTCACCACATCCCCTGTTGGCAAAAAATGTACCATGGTCAAGACCTGAACTTATTAAAAGACACTGCTCGACCATAAAGGTGATATTTGCGAAGATCATGCTCGACTAAAGACTTAAGCTCATATGTTAATGTCCAATGAAATATGCCAAGAAAAAATTTGTAAGGATGTTAAAGATCGTAGACTGGTTTTGACGCTTAAATGTTTTTCGTAGCTATCAATCAGTGAGTGGAAATGTTGATCAAATGGTATTTTGCACCATGACTTTTTTTGTAGTGTTTTAGGTTGACAGGAATTCAACACAAGCACATCTGCACTGTCGAATTTGCCGAGAAAATATAACAGTAGAGTAATTAATTCACAAGACCACAACTTTGTCATGAAAGCAAACCAATCAATGTCCTAAACATTTTGCCATTTACGCCTTGAAACATTCACGCTTTTGGTTTGAAATTTAAAAGTCATGAGACTATAAAATCTAAAAATTGAAATATTTAAAACGAACTAGAAAACTTTTTCAGCAGAACAGTATAAAAAATAGGATATCATTATGGAAAAAATGGGGTGTTGTGTTTCAACGCAATTAGCGAAACAAAAACAACGAAAATTATTGTGCAAAAATGTGATTTCGGGCAAGTTATACGTCGCAGTCCTATTCAGCTTGAATTTGGGCCTTTTTCATTCATTTAACTAGGAATGAAACTTTAGCTCAAACAGAACTCGGTACTAAGGTACAATTGGGCTGAGATGAACTTCACGTACATAGTGCACGTACCTCTCCAAGCAAGCCATCGGTTGTGCTATCTGACGAGTGCTCGCAACTTACACCAACTTTTCAAAAAACATAGAGAATAGCATTTTCAATCCGTTCTAATCGGTCAATGATTCAATGCTATAACCACAAATGCGAAGAAAAGGCTTGGTTTGAACAAGGGGTGTAATCTCGTGCATGTGGTTTGCCTTGCGAATCACTTATTCACTCAACTTAATCAATCGCGCCTGATGAATTAATATTATTTTTAATAGCCGCGTCAGCAATTCCAGGCGGCTATTATTGTAGTCCCAATTTTTTTACAATACAAAATTTGGATTGTATTGGGGCGCTGTCTTTTTTCTTTTTTAAGATCTGTTCTCACATTTTCATGATTTTTGAACTCAAATTGGAAAAATGATTTTGGTCACGCCGAAACAGGAAGTGGAGCGAAAAAGCGAGTGCTTTTGCGGTGTGAAATTTTTTCCTCTAATTTTTAAGGAGTGAGAAAACGTTGTTTGATAAAAAAAATTAGCTTTCTCTCTAGTGGTTTTGTTCACCTGCGGCAACTTCTTTGATTTTTACTGTTTTTTCGATTTTTTGGATCGGATTCTTTTCTAAATGGTTTTCCCAATCCATTCTTAATTCATTCTAGGCCTAGTTTTTTGTTTGAACCAAATTTCCATTTCTCGCTAGTGGTTTTTTGTTCACATGAGGCATTTTGACATTGATTTTATGGTTTTTTTATTCTGATTTTTTAAGAAATAGTTTTCCCAATTCACTCATATTCCGTTCTAGGTCTAGTTTCTCTGAATTGTATTTCAGGACTTGTTCTGCTATGTTTTTTACTTCGTCTAACAGATTTTTGTTTCGTTTTACCCTGACTTCTTGGAATTGACTTTTTCAATGACTTCAGTGACTTCTAGTGCTTTGCAGTTAAAATTTGTGTTTGTGACGTCATTTCTGCTTTTAGGTCAACTGCTTGACTTGCCTCACTCAAAAAATGATTTCTGAACTCACTTATGGAACTTTAAATTTTACGAACATTTACTAATTAAAGGTCAATAGTGTTCATCAGAGTAGTGCCAAACTTTTGCCCTAATTCTTGAGTAATAGAGTCTTGAGTTTTAATATCGAATAATAATTTTTGAAAAAGCTCCATTTGTGATTTTTCCTTGTAGAGCAAATTTGTCTCATAAAAATGACAGTCCGAATCTAACCCAAAAAGTCTAGCGGTCTATTAAAAAGCTGGTGATCGATCTGTCAATCTTATTTCTTTAGTTTTTTCGATTCATGGTAGGCCACAAGAGTCGATCGCGGCTATTTTCTGGCAATCTGCCCGCTTTATATTTTTGCGCGTTCACAATTTGTCATGTGAAATGTTCCTACGCTAAGTTTTGCAACTATAATCAGGTTGTTCAGTTTATCTTATGGTTAACCGTGGCAAGTTTAGGCCTGCAAATTAGGTGTATAGTTCACACCTCGTTTATTTTTAAGGAAAACTGAGTTTTTTGAATTTCAATTAATAAGCTATTCCAGCGGATTACGACAGACTCCATGACCGTTATTCCTGCTGAAGTGGATTAGCGACCTCTGTAAAAGAGATCTTAGATAATTCCGTTCCTTTTGTATTGAATCCAAGGAGAAAACAGAAAAACTATAGAGTGACAGCAGTGATATTTTAGATAAATAGCTGTCAAATAAAATATCAAAATATGGTACGCAGGTACCATAAGTTGTACTTATTTTACCAATTACCATTTTCTTATTTGGTATAATTCATGTTGAATTTGTTTATGTCTGATGTTCAGAGATTTCACATTGCTGTTCGTAACATACTTCATTGTTCATACATGCAGCTTTGCTGCTAAACTTCTTCATTCATTGTTGTAAACATTTTATTTCTTTCATGCATACACATTTGATCTAGCAGCCATTCCTTGACTGCCTAATTGACTTTCCTTCTCCAATTTGCTTTGTTGGACTTCACTACTGAACTAAACTTCCAATCAAATTGTTCTACTCTCCAAGAGAAACTAGTCTGTAGTTCTAATGGGCCGAATCGCCCGAACAACACTATAACAGCCGAAATAACTTTTAACCCTGTTTCGCCCCGCAAATCAGCATTAGAAAGATTATCGGTCTAAACGCATCGCGAATCTGCAATAAAAATTGAAACAAAATAATTGCGTTCGACATGGCGCAGTCGGCAGGATCCCCCAAAACTCCTTTAGCCATTGACTCAGTTAGGAAACGACGGCCGTCGGAAACTCAACTTCGTTGGCACAGGCGGAGCACCCAAGTAAAGCTAGTCATTCTTGCCAAGAAAGGGATAAATCTGGACGCACTACTTCGTGCAAAACCTGCGAATGTAACCCTTCCACTGGAACCGACGTACGAACAACCCATTGATGACCCTACTGAGGCCACAGAATAGAAACGCAAAACGAAAAAACCCAACTCAAATCGAGTTGGGAGCTCGAACGTCAGAAAAATTCATGTGGACCGAACACCACAACATACACTTTTAAAAAAATTAAAACTAAAATAGAATAAGCAAACGAAAACAAACTACAATCCCAATTTAGAAACAAGAAAATGCGATGCGGTTTAGGGCCAGCTCTGGAATAGATTATGAAGGCTGAAAAACAGTTGCATTAGCCTCTCGTTTCTTAAAGTCATTTGAATCCAGATATAGTATCAACAGAAAGAATTAAAACAACTCACGCATATTTACAATTTGGCGCAAAAATACGTTCCTCAAAAGAAATGAACTAATTGACTGACAGTATGGAACATAAATACTCCACCAATTTGATCGCTCTAATACAGACAATTAATCCGCTGTCTAGTTTTGAACGAATTGTCCAAAAAATTGTCAAACTCATAGAAAAGCCAAAAAGAGCTAAGCAATGTACAGCATCCAGAGTCCAATCTGATGACGAACCACAAAATCTACTTTTCAAACACAAACACCAGAAACCCCAACAACAGATGGGATCCAAACACCAGACGCAACTCCAGCAATCCCAACAGACATATATGCAGATGCCTTCATTTCGACCAGAGCAAGGTTTTTCCAAAACGACTCGTAGCCTGCTTAACAACAAAAGATACTAACTCAGAAGGAGTCTGAGATTGTGTGCTGACGAGAAACGAGGAAAGAAGCAAACAGCTGAGTCCCTACATTCAAAGTTTTTGGCGAGGTTTACAAGTAAAATCTGGTTGCGTCTGCATCGATGATCGCAACGCGATCCCACAATTTGTCAAGTATGCCTACATAGAGGCAATTTACTCAATACATCTCGACATTTGGTTGATGACAGATATTGCGAACCATGCGTGGTAGCCATACATGAACCAGGATACCTATTCGAAAACCTCAAAATGCGGGCCTTGCATAAAAATTGATTTAAAAAATTTGAAGCCAGTCATACCATCAACATATTGCCCCCCCCCGTCAAACCCTTTAAAAAACCTTTTAAGGAGTTTCACATTGACTTCGTTAAGGAGGTTCACATTGACTTCGATGGCCCGATTTATAATCAAAAAGATCAGGAAGTTAATTTTCTTGCATGCATTGATTGTTTTTCTAACTTTCCCTATTGAGAAGTTTATGACCATGCCAATGCCAATAATATTTTTGAAAATTTTTCAAAATTACATCCTATTACATGGCGTTCCACGGCAAATTCGATTTGATCAAGCAAGATGTCAAATTGGAAAGCAAATTACCAATCTTTGCGAGCAATACAATATTGAAGTAATCACGGCGCTTATTAATGACGACAGAGCTATTGGTTTAGTAGAACGCTTAATTCAAACAATTAAACGTAGGTTGAGATGTTAAAAAGAAGCTGCCAGATCGCAATTCAATTCCTAAAGCTCGATTAACTCAATAATATATCAGCTTAAAATTCGCCGACAGAAATCTCTAAAACAAGTCCAGTTTAGGCTTATTTCGGCCGCAAACCAAATGCATCATTAACACTAAGCATTATATGCGCTGAACAAAATCTGAATAAACTTTCATCAAGCGTCACGAGTTAGGATTTAGAACAAGATACCATTAGGTAGACAAACCGCGTTCCAGAAGTCAAATCAGAAAACCGTGACAGCAGTGACACTGATTTTGAAGTCAACAAGACCAGACCGATTCACGATGCCAACCAAAAGCGATTGGGGAACACGACAAATGATATGCGTTCAAGAAATGTAGAAGGACCAGATCGTGAAGTTCCCAGAAAGGCGAAACCCTTTGTTTTAAAGCTGGCAAATAAAATACCACCTATTAAACGATCAAAGAAAGACCTAAAAGGACTATACGAGGTTCTGGCACCCTGCTGGACAATCCTCAGAGACGATGACGTCACTTCCATTATCAACAAACAAGGCAAAACGCAAGTAACCCTAAAAGAATTAGACATGTTGAAATTCGGCACGAAAGCCAAAAAAAAAAATTTTCCTCAAAATCTACGCGGACAGAAAGCTAAAAACACCGTCGGGGAAAATAACCGAACATAAAAAAAATAAAACACGTTTACACATTAAGAGGAAGGTAGAGGGGGTAAACGAATTAGCGGCAAACCACCTGTCGACGACGTGAGTAACGTTTCATCTGTCAATTTGAACTTTTCAAGGGCAGTCAGCGTACAAACGCCAGTAAGGCCAGCTCATCCACCAACACCATCCTTCAATAAAATACACAGACAGCATGCACAAGCAACATACCAAACGGACAGCGGCGCAGCAAAAGAAACTGAATCTCAGATACTGATTCAACGAGCGAATCAAGAGATTCATGCTTCGCGGTATCGGCTGCTCCAAAAAGACTTAAAACGAGCAGCATATCGCAGCCTTCCAGCAAAACAACACAACAATCAAAACCGTTCCTCCAATGCAGCTCTTCTGCCTTCTCTCTAGCCGCGCCGCATACCCCAGTGTAGTCTGAGACATACATTCACTCGCGGAGTGAAACCTGCCTCAACCACGCATCTAGGAGTTTGTGATTTTGCGTCAAATTGCACCGATGATCCAGACCTGTGAATCACCATTTTGACCCAAAAATACGCTCTGCACTAGAAACAGAAATATAGAATTGAACACTGACTCTGAAAGTGATTCGATTTTGCTGAAACTCGACAACCCTGAAAATTGTCAACCACATTTTTTTATTTTCAATAAGCATTACGCATGATATCTAATCACACTATACGTTTGTAAATTATAACGAAAACAAAGCAAAGCTTTTTTTGTTTTCTGGAGGAGGAGATGTGGTGCACAGGTAGCATAGCCTGTACTTACTTTGCCCATTCAGCACTTTTTTATTTGCTATTATTCCTGTCGGATTTGTTTATCTGATGTTGAGAGATTTCTCGTTGCGTTCCTTAACTTATTTCATTGTTCATACCTTTTGCAGCTTCGTTGCTAAACTTGCTCATCCATTGTTGTAAAATTTTTTTGTTTATTGAAATACATTTTGTCTAGCAGCCACTCCTTGACTGCCTAATTAACTTTCTTTCTTCAATTTGCTTTGTTTAAATTCACTGCTCAATTAAAATTCCAATCAAATCGTTCTATTTGCGATGCGAAACTCGTCCGTAGTTCTAATGGGCCGAATCGCTACCGCGAATTTTTCTAACAGCAGAATAATCTTTTAACCCTGTTTCGCCCCGCGAATCAGCATTAGAAAGGTAATCGGTCTGAACGTGTGGCGAATGAGCAATAAATATCTAAGCAAAAGAATTGCGTACCACACAAAAATTTCAACAGTGAAGCAAACAATACTAAAAGCTTCACAGTTTTTAAAACACGATCTGCCATGAATACAATTTGATGATTAACTTAGAGTTTTTGACCCTAATGATCCGAGTTCATCGTTAACAGAATCAACTTTAATCCAGTTTGGAGGGCAAGTGAAACCAGATAACTGCAACATTGTTGATTCGATTTGTATCAGTCTCATCTCTTGACTTTTTTCAAAAACGAGTCGCCAAAAAACAATAGACAAAGCCCGACGAAAAACAGTAGGATCGAAACAAATTTGACTTGAAACCAAAGGAATTAGAGCGCAACGTGCATATTTTGCATTGGGCAAGTGTCTCATCTCTTACATGAAAACTTTAAAGAGCGATGAAAAATCTAATGGAATTGTTAATTTCTGATATATTTTAAATCTCTCCTTTTAATTGGTTTCAATTGCTTAGAAAAACAAAAAAAAGTATTGTTGAAAAGTAATAGAAAACTTTAATCTCTTTCTGCCACAATAAACTTTTACAACCAAACCGAAAACTGCCACAAATTGACCACTGAGCTTCTCTTTTTTTCAAGGATAGGAGAAGACTCTATTAGTTTAACCCGTATGTTAGTGTGCTTGATTTATTGATTCCTTCTTTTATTAATTCAGCAATTTTTTTTTAAAAAAATGTAGAAGAAAGTTGTCTATGTTTTTTTAAAGATTAGCTCGATTTGTTAATTTAAAAAACAAGTTTGTTTCATTATTGCTAGAATATGTAAGCAAATTATAAATTTGACTTAAAAGTAAAACAATACCTCTCATAAAAATGATGATATCAGTCAAAGTTTTGTAGGAAACCAATATTTGTAAAACCATGTTACGCGTTCGGATAGAATAGAAATATAGACTGCCGATAGTAAAAACAAATGATTTTAGAATGTTGCTAGGTTGTTCTGATACCTAAATGTTGTTGTTGCCTAAATGTTTACGTGGATTAGTTGCCTTTATCGCGGCTTACTCATAGAAAACGTGTTTTATACGTCACCTTTAGATTTAATGACTCTTTTCTTTTTCTTGACACACACTTTTCATGGTAAAGCATGACATGAAAAAAAATTAGTTCATAATTACAAAAACTTTGAAAGTTATGGTTCAGCGCTGTTTTACAATGATCCGATTCAGACATGAGTTCTTCGATCAAAGGTTTGAGGTGCAGACAAAATAATTTTTAAAAATTTAGGGAATAAAAGGTCTCATCATATGTTATAAGGAAATTGTACACTACTCAATGCATTCTCGCCTGTCCTATACTTAACAGAATGCATACATCTTCCTTTTCCGCTCCCCCTTCTCCCCCCTCAATCCACTAATGATAATGTACCCATATCTTGAGACCCACTATGGTGATGACTCAGCAAGGTCAAGGCCCCAAGGTTATTTACGTCCACCATTTCATTGCATTGACCATTTATGAAACTTTATCAATTAGACGTACTGTATAACTTTTTATAAGTTAATGCGCTATTATTTGAAATTTTACCTGAATCTTTTTAGTTTTGCATTAATTGGGATTCATTTCAATGAATACTTACAGAAGAGAAGGTTGTAATTTGCAGAGACACTTTGAATGTAGTTGCTGTCTTCTGACCAGTCAATTTGCATCACGAAACTATTGTGGCCCTGAATAGGACAATAGACATACTACAGCTGAGAGTTATATAAAACATTAAAATAGCGAGCGCTTGGCCCTAATATGTGCCATAACAAAGGCCCTAAATCGACCCATAAAAAGATTTTTGCGTGTCTACTGCAGCAGTCAACATAGGTGTCTGTTTGCGCATGTATACATCTCAAATATTGTAAAACAAGAAGTAGATTATCAGAAAATTATTAACTTTCCACTTTTGTTTAATTACAGTTCGATCTAAAATCTACATTAACTTGAACACACACACACCTTAATTTAATGGTACTTAGGGGCCCTTTTGTATCACGTCGCCCTTCCATTTTTGCTTGCCTTATCATGAAAATTTTGTGCTCTTATGTTCTAATATAGAACTTTACGAGCCAACATCCGTATCAAAGAAAAGTGATCATTTGATTTATTTTTATCTCTTTAATTCCACAAAACGTATCTTAAAACATGTCAAAACGGCTCTACTGAGTGGGATATGGTGACAAAGGAATGATGGTACTAACCCTCAATAATAAAATGTCTTTGTCCTTTGTCGCACAAATTATGCGCAATATTAATTAATGGGAGGGGAGCTGGTCCGTAATGAATGTGAAACGTACCGACATTGTGCCCCTCCTTTTATACGAGAGTCCATTATCTTGTACATCGAATATGTGGATGTTCTTGTCATGACAGCCGATGGCGAGGAGAGATCCATCTGGCGATATCTTGGCCACGTCTATCTGTTCTGAGGACACGTGGAATGACGTCACGTGGATGCCACTATACGCGTTAAGCACCACAAACCTCCCGGATGACTGACCCACGCCGACTACTGTGCCCGAGGGATGAAACACACACGTCATGCATGGCTTCTAAAATTCAATCAACTAATTTCAGCATGAAAGCAAAGCAATCACTAATATTTCGTAAATTAGAGCAAATTAGAGTTTCCCAAATTCGATTCTGATCTGGGTTGGATTGCGCACAATGCTGGCCCATTTCACCCTAGAACTTGATCTCACCGTACATTTTCGCTCTGACCAGTGTCTGAATCTGGACTTTCCTTGTCCCCAAAGTATGAGAACCATAGATCTTGGGTGAAGCGTGAGCTTCCTGCCAGAACTTCTCGTGGAAACTTTGGTGTCAGGACAATTTACCCAATGCCATATTATAACCAATGCCAATATACCCAATGCCATTATACCCAATGTACTTCGACTTACCTAACTCTACAGGACTAACCCAATCCAGAAAACACTAAAGGTAAACTACAATTGTAACGGCAATACAAATATAGGCGGTCGAAGTCAAAGGTATACATATGGTATAATATACATTTGAGTGAGATTGAGTGGAAAAAAATAATGACTATTTAAAAGAAAAAAGAGTTCTATCAGTCTGTGATTGGTGGAGTTCACAGAATAGATTTCTGTCTGCAGCAGCAGTAGTAGTAGTATTAATTTGCTTCGTGCAGTTAATTTCTTTTAATTTTATATTGTTCTATTTTCTACATAAAGAAATGGTTGATTGTTTTAAAAACGAACTATCATCAGTATACGACATTAGAAACTATAAACAGTATGATCATGTGTTTTTCATTGTTCCGACCCCTCTTGAGGGGGAAGGAACTATAATCTCAAATGGGTTTTTTTTGTTCAGTCAATTTTGACCGATCGATATATTCATCGTAGAGAGTCTAGACTGGTATCATTAGAAAGCTTGTCCAGTGTAGAATACGCAAATAAAAGATTTTTTTAATTTTCGTTTTTTACAGCGAGTTATCGAGGTCTAAATTTTGAGAAAAGAGTTTGAATTCCGGTGAGATTTATTCACATTTCCCGATATTTTTGAATAAAACTTCGCCAATTTTGCAAAAATTTGTTAATTTTTTAGAAAGTCTTGTTGATTTTTGCTTTTAAAGACAGAAAAATTTATTGTAGGCTATTTTTATTATTTTTTTGTCAAAAATGCTGGCTAAAAGTCTCTTCAAAATTAAGACTTTTTCATCAAAAACGGCACGAAATAAGTTTCTTTAGTCCAGTTTGATTAAATTTACAGGAAGTACAGACCCAAACACCAGTAACACAATCTTTTGAGACTCAAAATGGGGCTTTTCTAATTCAAATTCCATTGAGAGTGCTATGTAATTAAAACTTTGCCGTTTTTTGTTAAATTTATTCGTTGATTATCAAAAACGCAGCATTTATTTTTTGTCTACTAACAAACTATCTATATCGCTATCTATAACAATCGACACAATTACGTGTTGCTATTGGACAAAAAACATTAGCAGGGCTAGTTCCGAATCAGTCTTGGACTGGCAAAATTCAAAAACATTTCGGATTGTAATCAGTCGGTCTTTTTTATTAAAAAAATCGATCTTTTTACATTAATTAAATAACATTTCAAACCAAAGCCCACTAATAATAGGTTCAATTGGGTTCCTTAATAACTTCACATTGTTGTAACTAGTTGTTTACTTGAAAGCTTATGATCGTTTTGACTGTTAAAAATTTTTTGATTTTTAAATATATAATGAGTTATTGAATTATGCCTCTAATTTTCCTTAATTTGGCCAACTTGTAGATTATTGTCAGCAATGAAAGAATGCTTCTTCTTTTTTGATATCGAATTCAATATTGTTGCGGTTTTACACCTTAAGTTATGGCTTTTTAGCTTTGATATTACTAGATTTCACCTTCTTTAAAATTTTTTTTTTGTTATTTGCCCATTTTTCACGTTTTCTAGTATTGTCACATTATCACATAATTGACAGTTCGTATATCACATTAATTGCTTTCAAATTAAAGTACAATTGATAATATTAAAATCTTTGAAGATATAGATCTTGATTTTAACGGCTTCGATACTACTTTCTCGAAGAATTTATATTTAGTTTTTTTTAAACTTTGTCTTTAACTGTCTTTTTTACTTTGTCTTTTTAGTCGTATGAAAATTCCAGTACAATGACCCGGTTTCATTGGCTTTTCATAGAAGAATAGATGATCCGATAATCTTATATTGGTAGATAGCTGATGGCTTTCATGACTCTGAAAACAATTGTTTTATAAATTTAAAACAAGTCACTTTGTAACTTCGCAATTTTGCTCCTTTTATTGTCTATTTGTTATCTAGTCCCAATAATTACCAACCAATCTTGACATTTTTGTTGTCAAAAGAGGGTTTCAAGACGGATTGGCGCCACGCAATCTAATGTTTAAAGAATTTGTTGACTTTACTGGCTTCGACACGGAAAAAAAGGAAATAAATTTTTGATTTTTGTCATGTCTGGCGTTCTTTTTGTAGACGTAAGACATATTCTGTATAATTTCAAATCTTAGGGGCTTGTTTTGGAAGAATAAACGAACCTATTAAAATATTTCTATCTGTAATTAATGGCGTTCATGTCTTTGGAATTATTTTTTTCGAAAAAAAATTAAAGTGGTACTTAATTTTGCTTTCTTTTCTTTTTTATCTACTTTTTACCTAGGTTCATTAATGAGGGGTTAAATAATTTATTATTGGTGCTCGGTGAAAGTGCAGTGGAACATATTTTGATGGTCATAGTATGGCTTTACGGTTTCGAAAGCGTTTTCTGCCATGTTTTGTTTGGTTTGTTGTTTGTTGTCTATTTGTTGTTCTTTTTGTAACCGCACAAAAAATTGAACAACGGCAGTTCTTAATTCCTTCTATAGAAGCATTATAATTTTACACGTATGGGATATTTTAGTTGATTTCTAATGGTTTTCATTACTTTAAAATTAATTGTTTTAAAAAATAAGCGAATATTTCAGCTTTACTTTTTTGTTCGATATTCAGATAAGCGAATATTTCAGCTTTACTGTTATTAAGTAATGTTTTTTTTTAAAATTGGACATGAATTTTATGATGTAGTTAATGTTTGTTGTTGTTGTTGTTGTTGTTGTTGTTGTTGTTTGATTTTGCTGTTCGTTTTGACTCGCTTTCTTAATATTTACACATCTCATCAATCTAATGCGCCAATACTCATTCCACCACTGAGTTAATTGCTTTGGGGGCTATCTTTTCGTTCATACACGAATTTAAAAAAATACTTGAATCATTGAGTTTTTCTATGTTCTTCATTTGGTAGACAATCATGCCAAAATTGTGGATGAGCGGGGTCGGAACCTTATGTGCAATTGCACATTACCGAGTCGCCTTGTTAGTCTTAATCCTCATAACAGAAAAAATGGTAATCACATAAACTATTTTTTATGTAAGCAGAGGTTTTGCCACGGTCTCTCCACAGTGAATCTTTTGATTTCTTTGTTGGTTATTGTGCTTTTTTTCAATGAAACAAAAAGTTCCAACTTTTTAATCAAGGTTTAAGTGTTACAAGCATTTATGACGCAACTATACAAACTTAAAAATTAAGTTAAAGTATTTGTTGAAAAATGATTTTCTATTATTTTCTGTTTCTTTGGATACTTTGTTATTATTGTTATCAATAATCAAAAGAACAATTAATTTTTCCTGGAGTTCAGTGGGTGATATTGGGTGGTAATATGTTTGGTATAAAGTAATAAAAGCACTGACTTCCGTGAACACTTTCCACTGCAGTTTGTGTGAGTTTGAGTTCCACATGCATATCTGTTGATCAAAACCCCCAGTAACAAACAACTCCTCAGAGGGGTGAGTCGCCAAAGCCCACACTTCTTCGAAGTGACCCTAAACACACATCAAACACAATAACTTTCCAGACTTGCCTTGTAAGTGTGATTGCAAAGTGGGAAGGAGGTGTCTTTGCATCTCCTATACATGAGAAATTGGGGAGAAGGGCTAATACCTGTACAATGGAAGTGAACTTCTGCTGGAGAGACCCCTCTATGATGATGTTTTTGGTAGTGCCCACAAACAACTGTCCATCAAGACCACCAGAGTAGGATGTAGTCAGCATCCTCACCCCTCCCACTGCCTCAGGAAGCTATGGGAAGAAAAAGATTTATTGATTTTTTATTCTTTTTGATTTTAAAATTATAACCAAATGGTTCATTATTTTATTTTCTTGCTCTGAAATACATTACTCCAATACATTCATTAACTATAAAGCTGCAGTAAAAACTTTGACTTGTCATTTCAGTTGTTTGCTGCCATAGGTAAAACTAGGAAGGTACCCCCCCCCCCCCCCTTGTTAACTTTCCGTAATGGTTGCTTTCTATTAACTCACCTTTGCTGAACTCACATTTAGGCATTGTTCAAACTACGTAGTCTTGATACCATCGGGCCAAAAAATAAACTTCTATTGATTTAATTGACTTTGTCTTCCCGCGATCACAAGAAATCTGGAAAATTAATTTCTAAATTTTTGTCAGATTTTACTGTTGAAAAAAAGATTCTGTTGCTGAATAGTTTGAAACCATATCGCGCTAATGCGTCTAATCAATTTTTCAACTCTGCTAAAGTTGACCTTCTGCCATTATTCGAATAAACTCCAGATGAAGGGTAACTTTATGTCAGAAAGACGATTTTCTAAATGCCGATTATTGTGATTCGTTTTATCTATCAAATTGGAAGCCATTGAAATTTGGAACGTTTTAATAATTTCACTTGTCACTTGGAAAACACGAACTTGCCACAAAATTTATTATTTTAAACTTCCTAAGTCCCCAAGATTAGCACACAACATTTTTCCCGGTTTGCATTTTCGATATCAATGGTATGTTTTCAAAAATGTTTATCAAATAACAATGTGTGTTTATGTGCGCATTTGTGTTGCGGTGGTGGAGGGGGGAGGGGGGGGGGGGGGGGGCTTAAGTGAATGCGCATTTTTTATAACAACAAAGCTTGAAAGTCTGACATCTTGAAAATTGCGTCCTGGTTACCTATAATCATAGCGACTAAAATAAGTGCTGTTGTTAAAAGTACATGTACATTTGATCAAGTTACCAACCTGTCGTCCTGCCTTAGCTGATCTGTAGTCCTGGGTGCCATCCCAGGCAATGATCCTCCTGTCCAGACCTCCCCCAGACACAAGTGTGCCATCTTGGAGGTGACAAAGAGAGAACACACTCTTCTCATGTGCCCGGATGATGGTGTGTTTTATGTAGAAAATATTTTTATGGTCCCTGCCCCACACTATGATGTTCCCACTCGAGTCCCCTGTGATCACTTCACCCTCAAAGTTGAAGGTCAGACACGTCACATAATGTGGGATTTCTTCCTATAATCACATCAAAATTCGACCTTTATTTCCTAAGTTGATTTTTGTCTCCAAGTTCCTGCGAAACATTTCGTTCTAATTTTTCGCGCAAAAACTGCTGTACTCTTCACTTTTCACTTTTCTGTAATTAGAACTCTAATTCTTTTTGATGTAATTATCTTTCGCTCTTTTTACAGTAATTATTCGCTGAAGTTTACTCTGAGACATACATTGCAAAAGTTACATTTGCCCGAGTAAGTTTAAATTTATGTATTGGGCCTCAACTATTTTCTAATTAATTTAAGAAAAAAGTTTTAGGCCTATTGATTGCTCAAAATGGGGGGCTGCGGGCAAAGTGAACGAATTTCGAGCATTTAACGTCATCTTTGTCCACGGTAAACGGATAGCTTTTTAATAGTGAACAACAGTTATGACTTTATTTGAGAATATATGACGTCACACTTGTCAACGAACGCCAAGACAGCCCCAAAATTAGCATATGTATTTTTTGCAACGTATTCCAGTCAGTTTTATCACAGATTGCAAAATTTTTAGTCGTTTGCTAACTGTTCTTCTGTAGCACCTGAAAAGTGTCGCCAATCCAATGTAATGTTTCCTAATCAGATAAAACTTCGGTAAATATTCAAAAACTTTTTGTGATTGCAAGCAATAGGCGCAAACAGTATCTGCATAATTTGAGCAGTCCCAAACAAAATGCACTTGTTCATATTCTTTAGATGACGAAATTGAGCTCATCAACCGTATTTTAGTAACTTTTCTGAAATTTCTCTCCTAACGTTTGAGTTTTAGGACCTGTGAAGTTGGAATTCCATTATAACGCCGGACATGATGGAATATTTACGGTATCAGTTGGAGGAGGAATGCTCAATACCTAGTAAGCTGGGAGAAGGGTGTTTTCATGTAAAAGAGGAATTTTTCTGTCTTAACTGCCGGATAACTTGGCTCACATTTACTGCTTTTAATCAGTTAATCAGTAGGAATAGACACTGAAAATTGCTGCCACACTATCTGTATCATTCTTTGTATGCATTTATATTGAGATAAAAGTGCATCAGAGCTATGAAAGTTTTCAACTTTGAAGTTTCATTTTGTAGAAAAACTTGCAAAATTACATCATATTTCGATTATAGCACTTGCTTAGCTTACGATTTCAATTTTACTTTACGCAAACAGGAAACTTGCGGTTCAAGATAAATACCCCCCAGCTAAAACGACGGTTTAAATGATCAAACCTAAAAATAATTTACCGCTTAAATTCTTAAAAATGGCGTTAATAATTTGCCTGCATAGACGATTTCCTTTGCCGTCTCTAATTTCGTTCAATTTTGATTTTTGACATAGACTGAAATCACTCCTGATGAATTACGATGATAAAAATCTAGGGCCAAGGTTCAAAATATTGAGTTTATACACTCGATTTTGTCGAGTTCTTTCACGACCTATGTTTAAAGATTAGTGTTGCAAGAGTGCATGGAAACGAGTGACCCTAAGTTCGTTTAGTTACCATTCGCTGACAGTTACCTTTTCTTACAAACAATTATCTAATTAACGAAAAAAAAAGTTTAATTGGTGATTAATTTCAGAAAAGTTCCCCTTGATCCTATCTGAGGGGTAACACAATTTGGCGTTTTGAAATTAGCCATAGCACTGTTCATAAGAGTCATTAAGTCTTTGAATTTGGCCTCGATTAATTAATGCTTAAATTCGAACAATAAAAATACAGGCTAATTACCTGCTGAAAAGGTTTTTACTTCCACAGAACTCAAGATTTATTGCACTTTGCTTTTTCGGACATTGATTAAGAAAGCTGATATATAAGATGACTGATTAGATTGAATTAGTTGAGACAAAAAATAGTACAAAAAGGAATATATTGTCTTCAAAAACAAAAATTGTGAACCAAAGGTCAAGGGACTGCTGACTAAAAACAACAGCTCGGAATTGAAATTTAAAATTTTTCCTCAAAAATTTTTTCACTCAACGTTTGAACCGAAAATGTAGATCCCATCTGATTAGTGAGCGCAGCTTAAAAAAAAGCAATACGGGTGGATAAAAACAAAAAACTACAATTTATATCTCACTTAGAAAAGTTGAAACTCCTTGACAATCCTTCAAAGAATGTTAAGGACACAAAATTTGTAGCATTTTACGCAAACAAATTTGTACTAAGACAAAAAACCGAGAATTACTTCTGGCTATTTAGTTCATAAATGTTTACGTGAAGTTTGTATTTTGCATCGGTTTTACGTTTGCTTTTTAGCAATTTTCTGAGTTTGGGTAGTCTTAGAAAAATTTTTATACAGATTGATTTCGTTTTTTTTGTCAATTTGCTCCTTTCAGTATGATAATTTTATCATCACTATTTAATTGGAAGATTGAGTTTTCTTATACCTGATGACCGGCCACTTGATAAATAAAAGTTTTCAAATCAAAACTCGAAAATTTTCGTTTTTATCGTTTTTTGGTTTGCTTTTATTGTATAAGTATGCATATATGTCGGTTTATTTAAAAATGTATCCTGGCTTAAATAAAAATCAAAATTGAAGATGATGCTTTTGAAGCAAAATTAGTGAACTGAAGGTCAACTTAGATACAAGCAGAAGAGCTTAGAAGTAAAACTCAATTCTTTTCTTCGAAACCTTGTTGACTTAAAATTTAAACCGGAAATATAGATTACCTCTGATTAAACGCAAAGAGCTGACAAAACCAAAAAAACTACAAACTAACTCTCATTAAAAAGTTTAAGTTTTTTTATACACATTCAGAAAAACGCTAAAGCAAGATTTCAGCTTTTGTACGTGCACCAAATTGCACCAATATAACAAGTTTACTCAACCAAAAATCTATTGGTTGTTTAGTTGACAAATGTTTATGTGGGCTTTGTTTTGTAAATTAGTTTTTACGTTTGTTTTGTGCCATTTTTTTTGAGTAGAGGACACTTGAGAACAAATTTATACAGGCTGTTTTTGTTTTTGCTTCTACATTTTCACTATGTTTTTATATTTGAAACTGTGTTGGTGTGTGTGAGCGTGTATGGTATGGCGTGTTCATGCGTTTTGTGTGTGTAAAAAGAGAGAG